>NW_027136885.1:936168-1248224 GCF_040869045.1 Eurosta solidaginis | reverse complement strand
TAACGGTTCAATTTATACGTCATACTGTGTGGGGTTAACCGACTAAAAGGGATAAGTGTCCATATCTATTGAACCAAGCAAGACAGAATCGATTTTATTTCTGCAGATGGTAGGTTTTTATGTGTGTATTAATCCACAAGCTGATCCAAGGTTCTATCGCTAACGGTTCAATTTCTACGTCATACTGTGTGGGGTTAACCGACTAAAAGGGATAAGTGTCCATATCTATTGAACCAAGCAAGATAGAATCGATTTTGTTTTTGCAGATGGTAGGTTTTTATGTGTATATTAATCCACAAGCTGATACAAGGTTATATCGTTAATGGTTCAATTTCTACGTCATACTGTGTGGGGTTAACCGACTAAAAGGGATAAGTGTCCATATCTATTGAACCTAGCAAGACAGAATCCAAGGTTCTATCGCTAACGGTTCAATTTCTACGGCATACTGTGTGGGGTTAACCGACTAAAAGGGATAAGTGTCCATATCTATTGAACCAAGCAAGATAGAATCGATTTTGTTTTTGCAGATGGTAGGTTTTTATGTGTATATTAATCCACAAGCTGATCCAAGGTTCTATCGCTAACGGTTCAATTTCTACGTTATACTGGGTAGGTTTAACCGACTAAAAGGAATAAGTTTCCATATCTATTGAACCAAGCAAGGTAGAATCGAACTTATTTTTGCAGATGGTAGGTTTTTATGTGTACATTAATCCACAGGCTGATCCAAGGTTCTATCGCTAACGGTTCAATTTCTACGTCATACTGTGTGGGGTTAACCGACTAAAAGGGATAAGTGTCCATATCTATTGAACCAAGCAAGACAGAATCGATTTTATTTCTGCAGATGATAGGTTTTTATGTGTGTATTAATCCACAAGCTGATCCAAGGTTCTGTCGCTAACGGTTCAATTTCTACGTTATACTGGGTGGGGTTAACCGACTAAAAGGGATAAGTGTCCATATCTATTGAACCAAGCAAGGTAGAATCGAACTTATTTTTGCAGATGGTAGGTTTTTATGTGTATATTAATCCGCAAGCTGATCCAAGTTTCTATCGCTAACGGTTCAATTTCTACGTCATACTGTGTGGGGTTAACCGACTAAAAGGGATAAGTGTCCATATCTATTGAACCAAGCAAGACAGAATCGATTTTATTTCTGCAGATGGTAGGTTTTTATGTGTGTATTAATCCACAAGCTGATCCAAGGTTCTATCGCTAACGGTTCAATTTCTACGTCATACTGTGTGGGGTTAACCGACTAAAAGGGATAAGTGTCCATATCTATTGAACCAAGCAAGACAGAATCGATTTTATTTCTGCAGATGGTAGGTTTTTGTGTGTGCATTAATCCACAAGCTGATCCAAGGTTCTACCGCTAACGGTTCAATTTCTACGTCATAAAAGGGATAAGTGTCCACATCTATTGAACCAAGCAAAACAGAATCGATTTTATTTTTGCAGATTATAGGTTTTTATGTGTATATTAATCCACAAGCTGATCCAAGGTTCTATCGCTAACGGTTCAATTTCTACGTCATACTGTGTGGGGTTAACCGACTAAAAGGGATAAGTGTCCATATCTATTGAACCAAGCAAGATAGAATCGATTTTGTTTTTGCAGATGGTATGTTTTTATGTGTGTATTAATCCACAAGCTGATCCAAGGTTCTATCGCTAACGGTTCAATTCCTACGTTATACTGGGTGGGGTTAACCGACTAAAAGGGATAAGTGTCCATATCTATTGAACCAAGCAAAATAGAATCGATTTTATTTTTGCAGATTATAGGTTTTTATGTGTATATTAATCCACAAGCTGATCCAAGGTTCTATCGCTAACGGTTCAATTTCTGCGTCATACTGTGTGGGGTTAACCGACTAAAAGGGATAAGTGTCCATATCTATTGAACCAAGCAAGATAGAATCGATTTTGTTTTTGCAGATGGTAGGCTTTTATATGTGTATTAATCCACAAGCTGATCCAAGGTTCTATCGCTAACGGTTCAATTTCTACGTCATACTGTGTGGGGTTAACCGACTAAAAGGGATAAGTGTCCATATCTATTGAACCAAGGAAGATAGAATCGATTTTGTTTTTGCAGATGATAGGTTTTTATGTGTATATTAATCCACAAGCTGATCCATGGTTCTTTTTTAACGGTTCAATTTCTACGTCATACTGTGTGGGGTTAACCGACTAAAAGGGATAAGTGTCCATATCTATTGAACCAAGCAAGACAGAATCGATTTTATTTCTGCAGATGGTAGGTTTTTATGTGTGTATTAATCCACAAGCTGATCCAAGGTTCTATCGCTAACGGTTCAATTTCTACGTCATACTGGGTGGGGTTAACCGACTAAAAGGGATAAGTGTCCATATCAATTGAACCATGCAAGATAGAATCGATTTTGTTTTTGCAGATGATAGGTTTTTATGTGTATATTAATCCACAAGCTGATCCAAGGTTCTGTCGCTAACGGTTCAATTCCTACGTCATACTGGGTGGGGTTAACCGACTAATAGGGATAAGTGTCCATATCTATTGAACCAAGCAAGGTAGAATCGAATTTATTTTTGGAGGTGGTAGGTTTTTATGTGTATATTAATCCACAAGCTGATCCAAGGTTCTATCGCTAACGGTTCAATTTCTACGTCATACTGTGTGGGGTTAACCGACTAAAAGGGATAAGTGTCCATATCTATTGAACCAAGCAAGACAGAATCGATTTTATTTCTGCAGATGGTAGGTTTTTATGTGTGTATTAATCCACAAGCTTATCCAAGGTTCTATCGCTAACGGTTCAATTTCTACGTTATACTGGGTGGGGTTAACCGACTAAAAGGAATAAGTTTCCATATCTATTGAACCAAGCAAGGTAGAATCGAACTTATTTTTGCAGATGGTAGGTTTTTATGTGTATATTAATCCACAAGCTGATCCAAGGTTCTATCGCTAACGGTTCAATTTCTACGTCATACTGTGTGGGGTTAACCGACTAAAAGGGATAAGTGTCCATATCTATTGAACCAAGCAAGATAGAATCGATTTTGTTTTTGCAGATGGTAGGTTTTTATGTGTGTATTAATCCACAAGCTGATCTAAGTTTCTATCGCTAACGGTTCAATTTCTACGTTATACTGGGTGGGGTTAACCCACTAAAAGGGATAAGTGTCCATATCTATTGAACCAAGCAAAATATAATCGATTTTATTTTTGCAGATTATAGGTTTTTATGTGTATATTAATCCACAAGCTGATCCAAGGTTCTATCGCTAACGGTTCAATTTCTGCGTCATACTGTGTGGGGTTAACCGACTAAAAGGGATAAGTGTCCATATCTATTGAACCATGCAAGATAGAATCGATTTTGTTTTTGCAGATGATAGGTTTTTATGTGTGTATTAATCCACAAGCTGATCTAAGTTTCTATCGCTAACGGTTCAATTTCTACGTTATACTGGGTGGGGTTAACCCACTAAAAGGGATAAGTGTCCATATCTATTGAACCAAGCAAAATAGAATCGATTTTATTTTTGCAGATTATAGGTTTTTATGTGTATATTAATCCACAAGCTGATCCAAGGTTCTATCGCTAACGGTTCAATTTCTACGTCATACTGTGTGGGGTTAACCGACTAAAAGGGATAAGTGTCCATATCTATTGAACCAAGCAAGACAGAATCGATTTTATTTCTGCAGATGGTAGGTTTTTATGTGTGTATTAATCCACAAGCTGATCCAAGGTTCTATCGCTAACGGTTCAATTTCTACGTCATACTGGGTGGGGTTAACCGACTAAAAGGGATAAGTGTCCATATCTATTGAACCATGCAAGATAGAATCGATTTTGTTTTTGCAGATGATAGGTTTTTATGTGTATATTAATCCACAAGCTGATCCAAGGTTCTGTCGCTAACGGTTCAATTCCTACGTCATACTGGGTGGGGTTAACCGACTAATAGGGATAAGTGTCCATATCTATTGAACCAAGCAAGGTAGAATCGAATTTATTTTTGGAGGTGGTAGGTTTTTATGTGTATATTAATCCACAAGCTGATCCAAGGTTCTATCGCTAACGGTTCAATTTCTACGTCATACTGTGTGGGGTTAACCGACTAAAAGGGATAAGTGTCCATATCTATTGAACCAAGCAAGATAGAATCGATTTTGTTTTTGCAGATGGTAGGTTTTTATGTGTGTATTAATCCATAAGCTGATCCAAGGTTCTATCGCTAACGGTTCAATTTCTACGTTATACTGGGTGGGGTTAACCGACTAAAAGGGATAAGTGTCCATATCTATTGAACCAAGCAAGGTAGAATCGAACTTATTTTTGCAGATGGTAGGTTTTTATGTGTATATTAATCCGCAAGCTGATCCAAGGTTCTATCGCTAACGGTTCAATTTCTACGTCATACTGTGTGGGGTTAACCGACTAAAAGGGATAAGTGTCCATATCTATTGAACCAAGCAAGACAGAATCGATTTTATTTCTGCAGATGGTAGGTTTTTATGTGTGTATTAATCCACAAGC
This sequence comes from Eurosta solidaginis, assembly GCF_040869045.1. NCBI lineage: Eukaryota > Metazoa > Arthropoda > Insecta > Diptera > Tephritidae > Eurosta > Eurosta solidaginis. The sequence continues at coordinate 1,243,681 of NW_027136885.1, read as the reverse complement.
TGATCTAAGGTTCTATCGCTAACGGTTCAATTTCTACGTTATACTGGGTGGGGTTAACCGACTAAAAGGGATAAGTGTCCATATCTATTGAACCAAGCAAGGTAGAATCGAACTTATTTTTGCAGATGGTAGGTTTTTATGTGTGTATTAATCCACAAGCTGATCCAAGGTTCTATCGCTAACGGTTCAATTTCTACGTCATACTGTGTGGGGTTAACCGACTAAAAGGGATAAGTATCCATATCTATTGAACCAAGCAAGACAGAATCGATTTTATTCCTGCAGATGGTAGGTTTTTGTGTGTGCATTAATCCACAAGCTGATGCAAGGTTCTACCGCTAACGGTTCAATTTCTACGTCATAAAAGGGATAAGTGTCCACATCTATTGAACCAAGCAAAATAGAATCGATTTTATTTTTGCAGATTATAGGTTTTTATGTGTATATTAATCCACAAGCTGATCCAAGGTTCTATCGCTAACGGTTCAATTTCTGCGTCATACTGTGTGGGGTTAACCGACTAAAAGGGATAAGTGTCCATATCTATTGAACCAAGCAAGATAGAATCGATTTTGTTTTTGCAGATGGTAGGCTTTTATATGTGTACTAATCCACAAGCTGATCCAAAGTTCTATCGCTAACGGTTCAATTTCTACGTCATACTGTGTGGGGTTAACCGCATAAAAGGGATAAGTGTCCATATCTATTGAACCAAGCAAGATAGAATCGATTTTGTTTTTGCAGATGGTAGGCTTTTATATGTATATTAATCCACAAGCTGATCCAAGGTTCTATCGTTAACGGTTCAATTTCTACGTCATACTGTGTGGGGTTAACCGACTAAAAGGGATAAGTGTCCATATCTATTGAACCAAGCAAGACAGAATCGATTTTATTTCTGCAGATTGTAGGTTTTTATGTGTGTATTAATCCACAAGCTGATCCAAGGTTCTATCGCTAACGGTTCAATTTCTACGTCATACTGTGTGGGGTTAACCGACTAAAAGGGATAAGTGTCCATATCTATTGAACCATGCAAGATAGAATCGATTTTGTTTTCGCAGATGATAGGTTTTTATGTGTATATTAATCCACAAGCTGATCCAAGGTTCTGTCGCTAACGGTTCAATTCCTACGTCATACTGGGTGGGGTTAACCGACTAATAGGGATAAGTGTCCATATCTATTGAACCTAGCAAGACAGAATCCAAGGTTCTATCGCTAACGGTTCAATTTCTACGTCATACTGTGTGGGGTTAACCGACTAAAAGGGATAAGTGTCCATATCTATTGAACCAAGCAAGATAGAATCGATTTTGTTTTTGCAGATGGTAGGTTTTTATGTGTATATTAATCCACAAGCTGATTAAGGTTCTATCGCTAACGGTTCAATTTCTACGTTATACTGGGTGGGGTTAACCGACTAAAAGGAATAAGTTTCCATATCTATTGAACCAAGCAAGGTAGAATCGAACTTATTTTTGCAGATGGTAGGTTTTTATGTGTGTATTAATCCACAAGCTGATCCAAGGTTCTATCGCTAACGGTTCAATTTCTACGTTATACTGGGTGGGGTTAACCGACTAAAAGGGATAAGTGTCCATATCTATTAAACCAAGCAAAATAGAATCGATTTTATTTTTGCAGATTATAGGTTTTTATGTGTATATTAATCCACAAGCTGATCCAAGGTTCTGTCGCTAACGGTTCAATTTCTACGTCATACTGGGTGGGGTTAACCGACTAAAAGGGATAAGTGTCCATATCTATTGAACCGTGCAAGATAGAATCGATTTTGTTTTTGCAGATGATAGGTTTTTATGTGTATATTAATCCACAAGCTGATCCAAGGTTCTGTCGCTAACGGTTCAATTCCTACGTCATACTGGGTGGGGTTAACCGACTAATAGGGATAAGTGTCCATATCTATTGAACCAAGCAAGGTAGAATCGAATATATTTTTGGAGGTGGTAGGTTTTTATGTGTATATTAATCCACAAGCTGATCCAAGGTTCTATCGCTAACGGTTCAATTTCTACGTCATACTGGGTGGGGTTAACCGACTAAAAGGGATAAGTGTCCATATCTATTGAACCATGCAAGATAGAATCGATTTTGTTTTTGCAGATGATAGGTTTTTATGTGTATATTAATCCACAAGCTGATCCAAGGTTCTGTCGCTAACGGTTCAATTTCTACGTCATACTGGGTGGGGTTAACCGACTAAAAGGGATAAGTGTCCATATCTATTGAACCATGCAAGATAGAATCGATTTTGTTTTTGCAGATGATAGGTTTTTATGTGTATATTAATCCACAAGCTGATCCAAAGTTCTATCGCTAACGGTTCAATTTCTACGTCATACTGTGTGGGGTTAACCGACTAAAAGGGATAAGTGTCCATATCTATTGAACCAAGCAAGACAGAATCGATTTTATTTCTGCAGATGGTAGGTTTTTATGTGTGCATTAATCCACAAGCTTATCCAAGGTTCTATCGCTAACGGTTCAATTTCTACGTTATACTGGGTGGGGTTAACCGACTAAAAGGAAAAAGTTTCCATATCTATTGAACCAAGCAAGGTAGAATCGAACTTATTTTTGCAGATGGTAGGTTTTTATGTGTATATTATCCACAAGCTGATCCAAGGTTCTATCGCTAACGGTTCAATTTCTACGTCATACTGTGTGGGGTTAACCGACTAAAAGGGATAAGTGTCCATATCTATTGAACCAAGCAAGATAGAATCGATTTTGTTTTTGCAGATGGTAGGTTTTTATGTGTATATTAAACCACAAGCTGATCCAAGGTTCTATCGCTAACGGTTCAATTTCTACGTTATACTGGGTGGGGTTAACCGACTAAAAGGGATAAGTGTCCATATCTATTGAACCAAGCAAGGTAGAATCGAACTTATTTTTGCAGGTGGTAGGTTTTTATGTGTATATTAATCCGCAAGCTGATCCAAGGTTCTATCGCTAACGGTTCAATTTCTACCTCATACTGTGTGGGGTTAACCGACTAAAAGGGATAAGTGTCCATATCTATTGAACCAAGCAAGACAGAATCGATTTTATTTCTGCAGATGGTAGGTTTTTATGTGTGTATTAATCCACAAGCTGATCCAAGGTTCTATCGCTAACGGTTCAATTTCTACGTTATACTGGGTGGGTTAACAAACTAAAAGGGATAAGTGTCCATATCTATTGAACCAAGCAAGGTAGAATCGAACTTATTTTTGCAGATGGTAGGTTTTTATGTGTATATTAATCCACAAGCTGATCCAAGGTTCTATCGCTAACGGTTCAATTTCTACGTCATACTGTGTGGGGTTAACCGACTAAAAGGGATAAATGTCCATATCTATTGAACCAAGCAAGACAGAATCGATTTTATTTCTGCAGATGGTAGGTTTTTATGTGTGTATTAATCCACAAGCTGATCCAAGGTTCTATCGCTAACGGTTCAATTTCTACGTCATAAAAGGGATAAGTGTCGACATCTATTGAACCAAGCAAAATAGAATCGATTTTATTTTTGCAGATTATAGGTTTTTATGTGTATATTAATCCACAAGCTGATCCAAGATTCTATCGCTAACGGTTCAATTTCTACGTCATACTGTGTGGGGTTAACCGACTAAGAGGGATAAGTGTCCATATCTATTTAACCAAGCAAGATAGAATCGATTTTGTTTTTGCAGATGGTAGGCTTTTTTGTGTATATTAATCCACAAGCTGATCCAAGGTTCTATCGCTAACGGTTCAATTTCTACGTCATACTGTGTGGGGTTAACCGACTAAAAGGGATAAGTGTCCATATCTATTGAACCAAGCAAGATAGAATCGATTTGGTTTTTGCAGATGATAGGTTTTTATGTGTATATTAATCCACAAGCTGATCCAAGGTTCTATCGCTAACGGTTCAATTTCTACGTCATACTGTGTGGGGTTAACCGACTAAAAGGGATAAGTGTCCATATCTATTGAACCAAGCAAGACAGAATCGATTTTATTTCTGCAGATGGTAGGTTTTTATGTGTGTATTAATCCACAAGCTGATCTAAGGTTCTGTCGCTAACGGTTCAATTTCTACGTCATACTGGGTGGGGTTAACCGACTAAAAGGGATAAGTGTCCATATCTATTGAACCATGCAAGATAGAATCGATTTTGTTTTTGCAGATGATAGGTTTTTATGTGTATATTAATCCACAAGCTGATCCAAGGTTCTGTCGCTAACGGTTCAATTCCTACGTCATACTGGGTGGGGTGAACCGACTAAAAGGGATAAGTGTCCATATCTATTGAACCAAGCAAGGTAGAATCGAACTTATTTTTGCAGATTATAGGTTTTTATGTGTATATTAATCCACAAGCTGATCCAAGATTCTATCGCTAACGGTTCAATTTCTACGTCATACTGTGTGGGGTTAACCGACTAAAAGGGATAAGTGTCCATATCTATTGAACCAAGCAAGACAGAATCGATTTTATTTCTGCAGATGGTAGGTTTTTATGTGTGTATTAATCCACAAGGTGATCCAAGGTTCTATCGCTAACGATTCAATTTCTACGTCATACTGTGTGGGGTTAACCGACTAAAAGGGATACGTGTCCATATCTATTGAACCAAGCAAGACAGAGTCGATTTTATTTCTGCAGATGGTAGGTTTTTATGTGTGTATTAATCCACAAGCTGATCCAAGGTTCTACCGCTAACGGTTCAATTTCTACGTCATAAAAGGGATAAGTGTCCACATCTATTGAACCAAGCAAAATAGAATCGATTTTATTTTTGCAGATTATAGGTTTTTATGTGTATATTAATCCACAAGCTGATCCAAGGTTCTATCGCTAACGGTTCAATTTCTGCGTCATACTGTGTGGGGTTAACCGACTAAAAGGGATAAGTGTCCATATCTATTGAACCAAGCAAGATAGAATCGATTTTGTTTTTGCAGATGGTAGGATTTTATATGTATATTAATCCACAAGCTGATCCAAGGTTCTATCGCTAACGGTTCAATTTCTACGTCATACTGTGTGGGGTTAACCGACTAAAAGGGATAAGTGTCCATATCTATAGAACCAAGCAAGATAGAATCGATTTTGTTTTTGCAGATGGTAGGCTTTTATATGTATATTAATCCACAAGCTGATCCAAGGTTCTATCGTTAACGGTTCAATTTCTACGTCATACTGTGTGGGGTTAACCGACTAAAAGGGATAAGTGTCCATATCTATTGAACCAAGCAAGACAGAATCGATTTTATTTCTGCAGATGGTAGGTTTTTATGTGTGTATTAATCCACAAGCTGATCCAAGGTTCTATCGCTAACGGTTCAATTTCTACGTCATACTGTGTGGGGTTAACCGACTAAAAGGGATATGTGTCCATATCTATTGAACCATGCAAGATAGAATCGATTTTGTTTTCGCAGATGATAGGTTTTTATGTGTATATTAATCCACAAGCTGATCCAAGGTTCTGTCGCTAACGGTTCAATTCCTACGTCATACTGGGTGGGGTTAACCGACTAATAGGGATAAGTGTCCATATCTATTGAACCTAGCAAGACAGAATCCAAGGTTCTATCGCTAACGGTTCAATTTCTACGTCATACTGTGTGGGGTTAACCGACTAAAAGGGATAAGTGTCCATATCTATTGAACCAAGCAAGATAGAATCGATTTTGTTTTTGCAGATGGTAGGTTTTTATGTGTATATTAATCCACAGGCTGATCCAAGGTTCTATCGCTAACGGTTCAATTTCTACGTTATACTGGGTGGGGTTAACCGACTAAAAGGAATAAGTTTCCATATCTATTGAACCAAGCAAGGTAGAATCGAACTTATTTTTGCAGATGGTAGGTTTTTATGTGTATATTAATCCACAAGCTGATCCAAGGTTCTATCGCTAACGGTTCAATTTCTACGTCATACTGTGTGGGGTTAACCGACTAAAAGGGATAAGTGTCCATATCTATTGAACCAAGCAAGATAGAATCGATTTTGTTTTTGCAGATGGTAGGTTTTTATGTGTGTATTAATCCACAAGCTGATCCAAGGTTCTATCGCTAACGGTTCAATTTCTACGTCATACTGTGTGGGGTTAACCGACTAAAAGGGATAAGTGTCCATATCTATTGAACCAAGCAAGATAGAATCGATTTTGTTTTTGCAGATGATAGGTTTTTATGTGTATATTAATCCACAAGCTGATCCAAGGTTCTATCGCTAACGGTTCAATTTCTACGTCATACTGTGTGGGGTTAACCGACTAAAAGGGATAAGTGTCCATATCTATTGAACCAAGCAAGACAGAATCGATTTTATTTCTGCAGATGGTAGGTTTTTATGTGTGTATTAATCCACAAGCTGATCCAAGGTTCTGTCGCTAACGGTTCAATTTCTACGTCATACTGGGTGGGGTTAACCGACTAAAAGGGATAAGTGTCCATATCTATTGAACCATGCAAGATAGAATCGATTTTGTTTTTGCAGATGATAGGTTTTTATGTGTATATTAATCCACAAGCTGATCCAAGGTTCTGTCGCTAACGGTTCAATTCCTACGTCATACTGGGTGGGGTGAACCGACTAAAAGGGATAAGTGTCCATATCTATTGAACCAAGCAAGGTAGAATCGAACTTATTTTTGCAGATTATAGGTTTTTATGTGTATATTAATCCACAAGCTGATCCAAGATTCTATCGCTAACGGTTCAATTTCTACGTCATACTGTGTGGGGTTAACCGACTAAAAGGGATAAGTGTCCATATCTATTGAACCAAGCAAGACAGAATCGATTTTATTTCTGCAGATGGTAGGTTTTTATGTGTGTATTAATCCACAAGGTGATCCAAGGTTCTATCGCTAACGATTCAATTTCTACGTCATACTGTGTGGGGTTAACCGACTAAAAGGGATACGTGTCCATATCTATTGAACCAAGCAAGACAGAGTCGATTTTATTTCTGCAGATGGTAGGTTTTTATGTGTGTATTAATCCACAAGCTGATCCAAGGTTCTACCGCTAACGGTTCAATTTCTACGTCATAAAAGGGATAAGTGTCCACATCTATTGAACCAAGCAAAATAGAATCGATTTTATTTTTGCAGATTATAGGTTTTTATGTGTATATTAATCCACAAGCTGATCCAAGGTTCAATCGCTAACGGTTCAATTTCTGCGTCATACTGTGTGGGGTTAACCGACTAAAAGGGATAAGTGTCCATATCTATTGAACCAAGCAAGATAGAATCGATTTTGTTTTTGCAGATGGTAGGCTTTTATATGTATATTAATCCACAAGCTGATCCAAGGTTCTATCGCTAACGGTTCAATTTCTACGTCATACTGTGTGGGGTTAACCGACTAAAAGGGATAAGTGTCCATATCTATTGAACCAAGCAAGATAGAATCGATTTTGTTTTTGCAGATGGTAGGCTTTTATATGTATATTAATCCACAAGCTGATCCAAGGTTCTATCGTTAACGGTTCAATTTCTACGTCATACTGTGTGGGGTTAACCGACTAAAAGGGATAAGTGTCCATATCTATTGAACCAAGCAAGACAGAATCGATTTTATTTCTGCAGATGGTAGGTTTTTATGTGTGTATTAATCCACAAGCTGATCCAAGGTTCTATCGCTAACGGTTCAATTTCTACGTCATACTGTGTGGGGTTAACCGACTAAAAGGGATATGTGTCCATATCTATTGAACCATGCAAGATAGAATCGATTTTGTTTTCGCAGATGATAGGTTTTTATGTGTATATTAATCCACAAGCTGATCCAAGGTTCTGTCGCTAACGGTTCAATTCCTACGTCATACTGGGTGGGGTTAACCGACTAATAGGGATAAGTGTCCATATCTATTGAACCTAGCAAGACAGAATCCAAGGTTCTATCGCTAACGGTTCAATTTCTACGTCATACTGTGTGGGGTTAACCGACTAAAAGGGATAAGTGTCCATATCTATTGAACCAAGCAAGATAGAATCGATTTTGTTTTTGCAGATGGTAGGTTTTTATGCGTATATTAATCCACAGGCTGATCCAAGGTTCTATCGCTAACGGTTCAATTTCTACGTTATACTGGGTGGGGTTAACCGACTAAAAGGAATAAGTTTCCATATCTATTGAACCAAGCAAGGTAGAATCGAACTTATTTTTGCAGATGGTAGGTTTTTATGTGTATATTAATCCACAAGCTGATCCAAGGTTCTATCGCTAACGGTTCAATTTCTACGTCATACTGTGTGGGGTTAACCGACTAAAAGGGATAAGTGTCCATATCTATTGAACCAAGCAAGATAGAATCGATTTTGTTTTTGCAGATGGTAGGTTTTTATGTGTGTATTAATCCACAAGCTGATCCAAGGTTCTATCGCTAACGGTTCAATTTCTACGTTATACTGGGTGGGGTTAACCGACTAAAAGGGATAAGTGTCCATATCTATTGAACCAAGCAAAATAGAATCGATTTTATTTTTGCAGATTATAGGTTTTTATGTGTATATTAATCCACAAGCTGATCCAAGGTTCTATCGCTAACGGTTCAATTTCTGCGTCATACTGTGTGGGGTTAACCGACTAAAAGGGATAAGTGTCCATATCTATTGAACCAAGCAAGATAGAATCGATTTTGTTTTTGCAGATGGTAGGCTTTTATATGTATATTAATCCACAAGCTGATCCAAGGTTCTATCGCTAACGGTTCAATTTCTACGTCATACTGTGTGGGGTTAACCGACTAAAAGGGATAAGTGTCCCTATCTATTGAACCAAGCAAGATAGAATCGATTTTGTTTTTGCAGATGATAGGTTTTTATGTGTATATTAATCCACAAGCTGATCCATGGTTCTTTTTTAACGGTTCAATTTCTACGTCATACTGTGTGGGGTTAACCGACTAAAAGGGATAAGTGTCCATATCTATTGAACCAAGCAAGACAAAATCGATTTTATTTCTGCAGATGGTAGGTTTTTATGTGTGTATTAATCCACAAGCTGATCCAAGGTTCTATCGCTAACGGTTCAATTTCTACGTCATACTGGGTGGGGTTAACCGACTAAAAGGGATAAGTGTCCATATCTATTGAACCATGCAAGATAGAATCGATTTTGTTTTTGCAGATGATAGGTTTTTATGTGTATATTAATCCACAAGCTGATCCAAGGTTCTGTCGCTAACGGTTCAATTCCTACGTCATACTGGGTGGGGTTAACCGACTAATAGGGATAAGTGTCCATATCTATTGAACCAAGCAAGGTAGAATCGAATTTATTTTTGGAGGTGGTAGGTTTTTATGTGTATATTAATCCACAAGCTGATCCAAGGTTCTATCGCTAACGGTTCAATTTCTACGTCATACTGTGTGGGGTTAACCGACTAAAAGGGATAAGTGTCCATATCTATTGAACCAAGCAAGACAGAATCGATTTTATTTCTGCAGATGGTAGGTTTTTATGTGTGTATTAATCCACAAGCTGATCCAAGGTTCTGTCGCTAACGGTTCAATTTCTACGTCATACTGGGTGGGGTTAACCGACTAAAAGGGATAAGTGTCCATATCTATTGAACCATGCAAGATAGAATCGATTTTGTTTTTGCAGATGATAGGTTTTTATGTGTATATTAATCCACAAGCTGACCCAAGGTTCTGTCGCTAACGGTTCAATTCCTACGTCATACTGGGTGGGGTGAACCGACTAAAAGGGATAAGTGTCCATATCTATTGAACCAAGCAAGGTAGAATCGAACTTATTTTTGCAGATTATAGGTTTTTATGTGTATATTAATCCACAAGCTGATCCAAGATCCTATCGCTAACGGTTCAATTTCTACGTCATACTGTGTGGGGTTAACCGACTAAAAGGGATAAGTGTCCATATCTATTGAACCAAGCAAGACAGAATCGATTTTATTTCTGCAGATGGTAGGTTTTTATGTGTGTATTAATCCACAAGGTGATCCAAGGTTCTATCGCTAACGATTCAATTTCTACGTCATACTGTGTGGGGTTAACCGACTAAAAGGGATAAGTGTCCATATCTATTGAACCAAGCAAGACAGAGTCGATTTTATTTCTGCAGATGGTAGGTTTTTATGTGTGTATTAATCCACAAGCTGATCCAAGGTTCTACCGCTAACGGTTCAATTTCTACGTCATAAAAGGGATAAGTGTCCACATCTATTGAACCAAGCAAAATAGAATCGATTTTATTTTTGCAGATTATAGGTTTTTATGTGTATATTAATCCACAAGCTGATCCAAGGTTCTATCGCTAACGGTTCAATTTCTGCGTCATACTGTGTGGGGTTAACCGACTAAAAGGGATAAGTGTCCATATCTATTGAACCAAGCAAGATAGAATCGATTTTGTTTTTGCAGATGGTAGGCTTTTATATGTATATTAATCCACAAGCTGATCCAAGGTTCTATCGCTAACGGTTCAATTTCTACGTCATACTGTGTGGGGTTAACCGACTAAAAGGGATAAGTGTCCATATCTATTGAACCAAGCAAGATAGAATCGATTTTGTTTTTGCAGATGATAGGTTTTTATGTGTATATTAATCCACAAGCTGATCCAAGGTTCTATCGCTAACGGTTCAATTTCTACGTCATACTGTGTGGGGTTAACCGACTAAAAGGGATAAGTGTACATATCTATTGAACCAAGCAAGACAGAATCGATTTTATTTCTGCAGATGGTAGGTTTTTATGTGTGTATTAATCCACAAGCTGATCCAAGGTTCTGTCGCTAACGGTTCAATTTCTACGTCATACTGGGTGGGGTTAACCGACTAAAAGGGATAAGTGTCCATATCTATTGAACCATGCAAGATAGAATCGATTTTGTTTTTGCAGATGATAGGTTTTTATGTGTATATTAATCCACAAGCTGATCCAAGGTTCTGTCGCTAACGGTTCAATTCCTACGTCATACTGGGTGGGGTGAACCGACTAAAAGGGATAAGTGTCCATATCTATTGAACCAAGCAAGGTAGAATCGAACTTATTTTTGCAGATTATAGGTTTTTATGTGTATATTAATCCACAAGCTGATCCAAGATTCTATCGCTAACGGTTCAATTTCTACGTCATACTGTGTGGGGTTAACCGACTAAAAGGGATAAGTGTCCATATCTATTGAACCAAGCAAGACAGAATCGATTTTATTTCTGCAGATGGTAGGTTTTTATGTGTGTATTAATCCACAAGGTGATCCAAGGTTCTATCGCTAACGGTTCAATTTCTACGTCATACTGGGTGGGGTTAACCGACTAAAAGGGATAAGTGTCCATATCTATTGAACCATGCAAGATAGAATCGATTTTGTTTTTGCAGATGATAGGTTTTTATGTGTATATTAATCCACAAGCTGATCCAAGGTTCTGTCGCTAACGGTTCAATTCCTACGTCATACTGGGTGGGGTTAACCGACTAATAGGGATAAGTGTCCATATCTATTGAACCAAGCAAGGTAGAATCGAATTTATTTTTGGAGGTGGTAGGTTTTTATGTGTATATTAATCCACAAGCTGATCCAAGGTTCTATCGCTAACGGTTCAATTTCTACGTCATACTGTGTGGGGTTAACCGACTAAAAGGGATAAGTGTCCATATCTATTGAACCAAGCAAGACAGAATCGATTTTATTTCTGCAGATGGTAGGTTTTTATGTGTGTATTAATCCACAAGCTGATCCAAGGTTCTACCGCTAACGGTTCAATTTCTACGTCATAAAAGGGATAAGTGTCCACATCTATTGAACCAAGCAAAATAGAATCGATTTTATTTTTGCAGATTATAGGTTTTTATGTGTATATTAATCCACAAGCTGATCCAAGGTTCTATCGCTAACGGTTCAATTTCTGCGTCATACTGTGTGGGGTTAACCGACTAAAAGGGATAAGTGTCCATATCTATTGAACCAAGCAAGATAGAATCGATTTTGTTTTTGCAGATGGTAGGCTTTTATATGTATATTAATCCACAAGCTGATCCAAGGTTCTATCGCTAACGGTTCAATTTCTACGTCATACTGTGTGGGGTTAACCGACTAAAAGGGATAAGTGTCCATATCTATTGAACCAAGCAAGATAGAATCGATTTTGTTTTTGCAGATGATAGGTTTTTATGTGTATATTAATCCACAAGCTGATCCAAGGTTCTATCGCTAACGGTTCAATTTCTACGTCATACTGTGTGGGGTTAACCGACTAAAAGGGATAAGTGTCCCTATCTATTGAACCAAGCAAGATAGAATCGATTTTGTTTTTGCAGATGATAGGTTTTTATGTGTATATTAATCCACAAGCTGATCCATGGTTCTTTTTTAACGGTTCAATTTCTACGTCATACTGTGTGGGGTTAACCGACTAAAAGGGATAAGTGTCCATATCTATTGAACCAAGCAAGACAAAATCGATTTTATTTCTGCAGATGGTAGGTTTTTATGTGTGTATTAATCCACAAGCTGATCCAAGGTTCTATCGCTAACGGTTCAATTTCTACGTCATACTGGGTGGGGTTAACCGACTAAAAGGGATAAGTGTCCATATCTATTGAACCATGCAAGATAGAATCGATTTTGTTTTTGCAGATGATAGGTTTTTATGTGTATATTAATCCACAAGCTGATCCAAGGTTCTGTCGCTAACGGTTCAATTCCTACGTCATACTGGGTGGGGTTAACCGACTAATAGGGATAAGTGTCCATATCTATTGAACCAAGCAAGGTAGAATCGAATTTATTTTTGGAGGTGGTAGGTTTTTATGTGTATATTAATCCACAAGCTGATCCAAGGTTCTATCGCTAACGGTTCAATTTCTACGTCATACTGTGTGGGGTTAACCGACTAAAAGGGATAAGTGTCCATATCTATTGAACCAAGCAAGACAGAATCGATTTTATTTCTGCAGATGGTAGGTTTTTATGTGTGTATTAATCCACAAGCTGATCCAAGGTTCTGTCGCTAACGGTTCAATTTCTACGTCATACTGGGTGGGGTTAACCGACTAAAAGGGATAAGTGTCCATATCTATTGAACCATGCAAGATAGAATCGATTTTGTTTTTGCAGATGATAGGTTTTTATGTGTATATTAATCCACAAGCTGACCCAAGGTTCTGTCGCTAACGGTTCAATTCCTACGTCATACTGGGTGGGGTGAACCGACTAAAAGGGATAAGTGTCCATATCTATTGAACCAAGCAAGGTAGAATCGAACTTATTTTTGCAGATTATAGGTTTTTATGTGTATATTAATCCACAAGCTGATCCAAGATCCTATCGCTAACGGTTCAATTTCTACGTCATACTGTGTGGGGTTAACCGACTAAAAGGGATAAGTGTCCATATCTATTGAACCAAGCAAGACAGAATCGATTTTATTTCTGCAGATGGTAGGTTTTTATGTGTGTATTAATCCACAAGGTGATCCAAGGTTCTATCGCTAACGATTCAATTTCTACGTCATACTGTGTGGGGTTAACCGACTAAAAGGGATAAGTGTCCATATCTATTGAACCAAGCAAGACAGAGTCGATTTTATTTCTGCAGATGGTAGGTTTTTATGTGTGTATTAATCCACAAGCTGATCCAAGGTTCTACCGCTAACGGTTCAATTTCTACGTCATAAAAGGGATAAGTGTCCACATCTATTGAACCAAGCAAAATAGAATCGATTTTATTTTTGCAGATTATAGGTTTTTATGTGTATATTAATCCACAAGCTGATCCAAGGTTCTATCGCTAACGGTTCAATTTCTGCGTCATACTGTGTGGGGTTAACCGACTAAAAGGGATAAGTGTCCATATCTATTGAACCAAGCAAGATAGAATCGATTTTGTTTTTGCAGATGGTAGGCTTTTATATGTATATTAATCCACAAGCTGATCCAAGGTTCTATCGCTAACGGTTCAATTTCTACGTCATACTGTGTGGGGTTAACCGACTAAAAGGGATAAGTGTCCATATCTATTGAACCAAGCAAGATAGAATCGATTTTGTTTTTGCAGATGATAGGTTTTTATGTGTATATTAATCCACAAGCTGATCCAAGGTTCTATCGCTAACGGTTCAATTTCTACGTCATACTGTGTGGGGTTAACCGACTAAAAGGGATAAGTGTACATATCTATTGAACCAAGCAAGACAGAATCGATTTTATTTCTGCAGATGGTAGGTTTTTATGTGTGTATTAATCCACAAGCTGATCCAAGGTTCTGTCGCTAACGGTTCAATTTCTACGTCATACTGGGTGGGGTTAACCGACTAAAAGGGATAAGTGTCCATATCTATTGAACCATGCAAGATAGAATCGATTTTGTTTTTGCAGATGATAGGTTTTTATGTGTATATTAATCCACAAGCTGATCCAAGGTTCTGTCGCTAACGGTTCAATTCCTACGTCATACTGGGTGGGGTGAACCGACTAAAAGGGATAAGTGTCCATATCTATTGAACCAAGCAAGGTAGAATCGAACTTATTTTTGCAGATTATAGGTTTTTATGTGTATATTAATCCACAAGCTGATCCAAGATTCTATCGCTAACGGTTCAATTTCTACGTCATACTGTGTGGGGTTAACCGACTAAAAGGGATAAGTGTCCATATCTATTGAACCAAGCAAGACAGAATCGATTTTATTTCTGCAGATGGTAGGTTTTTATGTGTGTATTAATCCACAAGGTGATCCAAGGTTCTATCGCTAACGATTCAATTTCTACGTCATACTGTGTGGGGTTAACCGACTAAAAGGGATACGTGTCCATATCTATTGAACCAAGCAAGACAGAGTCGATTTTATTTCTGCAGATGGTAGGTTTTTATGTGTGTATTAATCCACAAGCTGATCCAAGGTTCTACCGCTAACGGTTCAATTTCTACGTCATAAAAGGGATAAGTGTCCACATCTATTGAACCAAGCAAAATAGAATCGATTTTATTTTTGCAGATTATAGGTTTTTATGTGTATATTAATCCACAAGCTGATCCAAGGTTCTATCGCTAACGGTTCAATTTCTGCGTCATACTGTGTGGGGTTAACCGACTAAAAGGGATAAGTGTCCATATCTATTGAACCAAGCAAGATAGAATCGATTTTGTTTTTGCAGATGGTAGGCTTTTATATGTATATTAATCCACAAGCTGATCCAAGGTTCTATCGCTAACGGTTCAATTTCTACGTCATACTGTGTGGGGTTAACCGACTAAAAGGGATAAGTGTCCATATCTATTGAACCAAGCAAGATAGAATCGATTTTGTTTTTGCAGATGGTAGGCTTTTATATGTATATTAATCCACAAGCTGATCCAAGGTTCTATCGTTAACGGTTCAATTTCTACGTCATACTGTGTGGGGTTAACCGACTAAAAGGGATAAGTGTCCATATCTATTGAACCAAGCAAGACAGAATCGATTTTATTTCTGCAGATGGTAGGTTTTTATGTGTGTATTAATCCACAAGCTGATCCAAGGTTCTATCGCTAACGGTTCAATTTCTACGTCATACTGTGTGGGGTTAACCGACTAAAAGGGATATGTGTCCATATCTATTGAACCATGCAAGATAGAATCGATTTTGTTTTCGCAGATGATAGGTTTTTATGTGTATATTAATCCACAAGCTGATCCAAGGTTCTGTCGCTAACGGTTCAATTCCTACGTCATACTGGGTGGGGTTAACCGACTAATAGGGATAAGTGTCCATATCTATTGAACCTAGCAAGACAGAATCCAAGGTTCTATCGCTAACGGTTCAATTTCTACGTCATACTGTGTGGGGTTAACCGACTAAAAGGGATAAGTGTCCATATATATTGAACCAAGCAAGATAGAATCGATTTTGTTTTTGCAGATGGTAGGTTTTTATGTGTATATTAATCCACAGGCTGATCCAAGGTTCTATCGCTAACGGTTCAATTTCTACGTTATACTGGGTGGGGTTAACCGACTAAAAGGAATAAGTTTCCATATCTATTGAACCAAGCAAGGTAGAATCGAACTTATTTTTGCAGATGGTAGGTTTTTATGTGTATATTAATCCACAAGCTGATCCAAGGTTCTATCGCTAACGGTTCAATTTCTACGTCATACTGTGTGGGGTTAACCGACTAAAAGGGATAAGTGTCCATATCTATTGAACCAAGCAAGATAGAATCGATTTTGTTTTTGCAGATGGTAGGTTTTTATGTGTGTATTAATCCACAAGCTGATCCAAGGTTCTATCGCTAACGGTTCAATTTCTACGTTATACTGGGTGGGGTTAACCGACTAAAAGGGATAAGTGTCCATATCTATTGAACCAAGCAAAATAGAATCGATTTTATTTTTGCAGATTATAGGTTTTTATGTGTATATTAATCCACAAGCTGATCCAAGGTTCTATCGCTAACGGTTCAATTTCTGCGTCATACTGTGTGGGGTTAACCGACTAAAAGGGATAAGTGTCCATATCTATTGAACCAAGCAAGATAGAATCGATTTTGTTTTTGCAGATGGTAGGCTTTTATATGTATATTAATCCACAAGCTGATCCAAGGTTCTATCGCTAACGGTTCAATTTCTACGTCATACTGTGTGGGGTTAACCGACTAAAAGGGATAAGTGTCCCTATCTATTGAACCAAGCAAGATAGAATCGATTTTGTTTTTGCAGATGATAGGTTTTTATGTGTATATTAATCCACAAGCTGATCCATGGTTCTTTTTTAACGGTTCAATTTCTACGTCATACTGTGTGGGGTTAACCGACTAAAAGGGATAAGTGTCCATATCTATTGAACCAAGCAAGACAAAATCGATTTTATTTCTGCAGATGGTAGGTTTTTATGTGTGTATTAATCCACAAGCTGATCCAAGGTTCTATCGCTAACGGTTCAATTTCTACGTCATACTGGGTGGGGTTAACCGACTAAAAGGGATAAGTGTCCATATCTATTGAACCATGCAAGATAGAATCGATTTTGTTTTTGCAGATGATAGGTTTTTATGTGTATATTAATCCACAAGCTGATCCAAGGTTCTGTCGCTAACGGTTCAATTCCTACGTCATACTGGGTGGGGTTAACCGACTAATAGGGATAAGTGTCCATATCTATTGAACCAAGCAAGGTAGAATCGAATTTATTTTTGGAGGTGGTAGGTTTTTATGTGTATATTAATCCACAAGCTGATCCAAGGTTCTATCGCTAACGGTTCAATTTCTACGTCATACTGTGTGGGGTTAACCGACTAAAAGGGATAAGTGTCCATATCTATTGAACCAAGCAAGACAGAATCGATTTTATTTCTGCAGATGGTAGGTTTTTATGTGTGTATTAATCCACAAGCTGATCCAAGGTTCTGTCGCTAACGGTTCAATTTCTACGTCATACTGGGTGGGGTTAACCGACTAAAAGGGATAAGTGTCCATATCTATTGAACCATGCAAGATAGAATCGATTTTGTTTTTGCAGATGATAGGTTTTTATGTGTATATTAATCCACAAGCTGACCCAAGGTTCTGTCGCTAACGGTTCAATTCCTACGTCATACTGGGTGGGGTGAACCGACTAAAAGGGATAAGTGTCCATATCTATTGAACCAAGCAAGGTAGAATCGAACTTATTTTTGCAGATTATAGGTTTTTATGTGTATATTAATCCACAAGCTGATCCAAGATCCTATCGCTAACGGTTCAATTTCTACGTCATACTGTGTGGGGTTAACCGACTAAAAGGGATAAGTGTCCATATCTATTGAACCAAGCAAGACAGAATCGATTTTATTTCTGCAGATGGTAGGTTTTTATGTGTGTATTAATCCACAAGCTGATCCAAGGTTCTATCGCTAACGGTTCAATTTCTACGTCATACTGTGTGGGGTTAACCGACTAAAAGGGATATGTGTCCATATCTATTGAACCATGCAAGATAGAATCGATTTTGTTTTCGCAGATGATAGGTTTTTATGTGTATATTAATCCACAAGCTGATCCAAGGTTCTGTCGCTAACGGTTCAATTCCTACGTCATACTGGGTGGGGTTAACCGACTAATAGGGATAAGTGTCCATATCTATTGAACCTAGCAAGACAGAATCCAAGGTTCTATCGCTAACGGTTCAATTTCTACGTCATACTGTGTGGGGTTAACCGACTAAAAGGGATAAGTGTCCATATCTATTGAACCAAGCAAGATAGAATCGATTTTGTTTTTGCAGATGGTAGGTTTTTATGTGTATATTAATCCACAGGCTGATCCAAGGTTCTATCGCTAACGGTTCAATTTCTACGTTATACTGGGTGGGGTTAACCGACTAAAAGGAATAAGTTTCCATATCTATTGAACCAAGCAAGGTAGAATCGAACTTATTTTTGCAGATGGTAGGTTTTTATGTGTATATTAATCCACAAGTTTATCCAATGTCCTATCGCTAACGGTTCAATTTCTACGTCATACTGGGTGGGGTTAACCGACTAAAAGGGATAAGTGTCCATATCTATTGAACCATGCAAGATAGAATCGATTTTGTTTTTGCAGATGATAGGTTTTTATGTGTATATTAATCCACAAGCTGACCCAAGGTTCTGTCGCTAACGGTTCAATTCCTACGTCATACTGGGTGGGGTGAACCGACTAAAAGGGATAAGTGTCCATATCTATTGAACCAAGCAAGGTAGAATCGAACTTATTTTTGCAGATTATAGGTTTTTATGTGTATATTAATCCACAAGCTGATCCAAGATCCTATCGCTAACGGTTCAATTTCTACGTCATACTGTGTGGGGTTAACCGACTAAAAGGGATAAGTGTCCATATCTATTGAACCAAGCAAGACAGAATCGATTTTATTTCTGCAGATGGTAGGTTTTTATGTGTGTATTAATCCACAAGGTGATCCAAGGTTCTATCGCTAACGATTCAATTTCTACGTCATACTGTGTGGGGTTAACCGACTAAAAGGGATAAGTGTCCATATCTATTGAACCAAGCAAGACAGAGTCGATTTTATTTCTGCAGATGGTAGGTTTTTATGTGTGTATTAATCCACAAGCTGATCCAAGGTTCTACCGCTAACGGTTCAATTTCTACGTCATAAAAGGGATAAGTGTCCACATCTATTGAACCAAGCAAAATAGAATCGATTTTATTTTTGCAGATTATAGGTTTTTATGTGTATATTAATCCACAAGCTGATCCAAGGTTCTATCGCTAACGGTTCAATTTCTGCGTCATACTGTGTGGGGTTAACCGACTAAAAGGGATAAGTGTCCATATCTATTGAACCAAGCAAGATAGAATCGATTTTGTTTTTGCAGATGGTAGGCTTTTATATGTATATTAATCCACAAGCTGATCCAAGGTTCTATCGCTAACGGTTCAATTTCTACGTCATACTGTGTGGGGTTAACCGACTAAAAGGGATAAGTGTCCATATCTATTGAACCAAGCAAGATAGAATCGATTTTGTTTTTGCAGATGGTAGGCTTTTATATGTATATTAATCCACAAGCTGATCCAAGGTTCTATCGTTAACGGTTCAATTTCTACGTCATACTGTGTGGGGTTAACCGACTAAAAGGGATAAGTGTCCATATCTATTGAACCAAGCAAGACAGAATCGATTTTATTTCTGCAGATGGTAGGTTTTTATGTGTGTATTCATCCACAAGCTGATCCAAGGTTCTATCGCTAACGGTTCAATTTCTACGTCATACTGTGTTGGGTTAACCGACTAAAAGGGATATGTGTCCATATCTATTGAACCATGCAAGATAGAATCGATTTTGTTTTCGCAGATGATAGGTTTTTATGTGTATATTAATCCACAAGCTGATCCAAGGTTCTGTCGCTAACGGTTCAATTCCTACGTCATACTGGGTGGGGTTAACCGACTAATAGGGATAAGTGTCCATATCTATTGAACCTAGCAAGACAGAATCCAAGGTTCTATCGCTAACGGTTCAATTTCTACGTCATACTGTGTGGGGTTAACCGACTAAAAGGGATAAGTGTCCATATCTATTGAACCAAGCAAGATAGAATCGATTTTGTTTTTGCAGATGGTAGGTTTTTATGTGTATATTAATCCACAGGCTGATCCAAGGTTCTATCGCTAACGGTTCAATTTCTACGTTATACTGGGTGGGGTTAACCGACTAAAAGGAATAAGTTTCCATATCTATTGAACCAAGCAAGGTAGAATCGAACTTATTTTTGCAGATGGTAGGTTTTTATGTGTATATTAATCCACAAGCTGATCCAAGGTTCTATCGCTAACGGTTCAATTTCTACGTCATACTGTGTGGGGTTAACCGACTAAAAGGGATAAGTGTCCATATCTATTGAACCAAGCAAGATAGAATCGATTTTGTTTTTGCAGATGGTAGGTTTTTATGTGTGTATTAATCCACAAGCTGATCCAAGGTTCTGTCGCTAACGGTTCAATTTCTACGTCATACTGGGTGGGGTTAACCGACTAAAAGGGATAAGTGTCCATATCTATTGAACCATGCAAGATAGAATCGATTTTGTTTTTGCAGATGATAGGTTTTTATGTGTATATTAATCCACAAGCTGACCCAAGGTTCTGTCGCTAACGGTTCAATTCCTACGTCATACTGGGTGGGGTTAACCGACTAATAGGGATAAGTGTCCATATCTATTGAACCTAGCAAGACAGAATCCAAGGTTCTATCGCTAACGGTTCAATTTCTACGTCATACTGTGTGGGGTTAACCGACTAAAAGGGATAAGTGTACATATCTATTGAACCAAGCAAGACAGAATCGATTTTGTTTTTGCAGATGGTAGGCTTTTATATGTATATTAATCCACAAGCTGATCCAAGGTTCTATCGCTAACGGTTCAATTTCTGCGTCATACTGTGTGGGGTTAACCGACTAAAAGGGATAAGTGTCCATATCTATTGAACCAAGCAAGATAGAATCGATTTTGTTTTTGCAGATGGTAGGCTTTTATATGTATATTAATCCACAAGCTGATCCAAGGTTCTATCGCTAACGGTTCAATTTCTACGTCATACTGTGTGGGGTTAACCGACTAAAAGGGATAAGTGTCCATATCTATTGAACCAAGCAAGATAGAATCGATTTTGTTTTTGCAGATGATAGGTTTTTATGTGTATATTAATCCACAAGCTGATCCAAGGTTCTATCGCTAACGGTTCAATTTCTACGTCATACTGTGTGGGGTTAACCGACTAAAAGGGATAAGTGTACATATCTATTGAACCAAGCAAGACAGAATCGATTTTATTTCTGCAGATGGTAGGTTTTTATGTGTGTATTAATCCACAAGCTGATCCAAGGTTCTGTCGCTAACGGTTCAATTTCTACGTCATACTGGGTGGGGTTAACCGACTAAAAGGGATAAGTGTCCATATCTATTGAACCATGCAAGATAGAATCGATTTTGTTTTTGCAGATGATAGGTTTTTATGTGTATATTAATCCACAAGCTGATCCAAGGTTCTGTCGCTAACGGTTCAATTCCTACGTCATACTGGGTGGGGTGAACCGACTAAAAGGGATAAGTGTCCATATCTATTGAACCAAGCAAGGTAGAATCGAACTTATTTTTGCAGATTATAGGTTTTTATGTGTATATTAATCCACAAGCTGATCCAAGATTCTATCGCTAACGGTTCAATTTCTACGTCATACTGTGTGGGGTTAACCGACTAAAAGGGATAAGTGTCCATATCTATTGAACCAAGCAAGACAGAATCGATTTTATTTCTGCAGATGGTAGGTTTTTATGTGTGTATTAATCCACAAGGTGATCCAAGGTTCTATCGCTAACGATTCAATTTCTACGTCATACTGTGTGGGGTTAACCGACTAAAAGGGATACGTGTCCATATCTATTGAACCAAGCAAGACAGAGTCGATTTTATTTCTGCAGATGGTAGGTTTTTATGTGTGTATTAATCCACAAGCTGATCCAAGGTTCTACCGCTAACGGTTCAATTTCTACGTCATAAAAGGGATAAGTGTCCACATCTATTGAACCAAGCAAAATAGAATCGATTTTATTTTTGCAGATTATAGGTTTTTATGTGTATATTAATCCACAAGCTGATCCAAGGTTCTATCGCTAACGGTTCAATTTCTGCGTCATACTGTGTGGGGTTAACCGACTAAAAGGGATAAGTGTCCATATCTATTGAACCAAGCAAGATAGAATCGATTTTGTTTTTGCAGATGGTAGGCTTTTATATGTATATTAATCCACAAGCTGATCCAAGGTTCTATCGCTAACGGTTCAATTTCTACGTCATACTGTGTGGGGTTAACCGACTAAAAGGGATAAGTGTCCATATCTATTGAACCAAGCAAGATAGAATCGATTTTGTTTTTGCAGATGGTAGGCTTTTATATGTATATTAATCCACAAGCTGATCCAAGGTTCTATCGTTAACGGTTCAATTTCTACGTCATACTGTGTGGGGTTAACCGACTAAAAGGGATAAGTGTCCATATCTATTGAACCAAGCAAGACAGAATCGATTTTATTTCTGCAGATGGTAGGTTTTTATGTGTGTATTAATCCACAAGCTGATCCAAGGTTCTATCGCTAACGGTTCAATTTCTACGTCATACTGTGTGGGGTTAACCGACTAAAAGGGATATGTGTCCATATCTATTGAACCATGCAAGATAGAATCGATTTTGTTTTCGCAGATGATAGGTTTTTATGTGTATATTAATCCACAAGCTGATCCAAGGTTCTGTCGCTAACGGTTCAATTCCTACGTCATACTGGGTGGGGTTAACCGACTAATAGGGATAAGTGTCCATATCTATTGAACCTAGCAAGACAGAATCCAAGGTTCTATCGCTAACGGTTCAATTTCTACGTCATACTGTGTGGGGTTAACCGACTAAAAGGGATAAGTGTCCATATCTATTGAACCAAGCAAGATAGAATCGATTTTGTTTTTGCAGATTGTAGGTTTTTATGTGTATATTAATCCACAGGCTGATCCAAGGTTCTATCGCTAACGGTTCAATTTCTACGTTATACTGGGTGGGGTTAACCGACTAAAAGGAATAAGTTTCCATATCTATTGAACCAAGCAAGGTAGAATCGAACTTATTTTTGCAGATGGTAGGTTTTTATGTGTATATTAATCCACAAGCTGATCCAAGGTTCTATCGCTAACGGTTCAATTTCTACGTCATACTGTGTGGGGTTAACCGACTAAAAGGGATAAGTGTCCATATCTATTGAACCAAGCAAGATAGAATCGATTTTGTTTTTGCAGATGGTAGGTTTTTATGTGTGTATTAATCCACAAGCTGATCCAAGGTTCTATCGCTAACGGTTCAATTTCTACGTTATACTGGGTGGGGTTAACCGACTAAAAGGGATAAGTGTCCATATCTATTGAACCAAGCAAAATAGAATCGATTTTATTTTTGCAGATTATAGGTTTTTATGTGTATATTAATCCACAAGCTGATCCAAGGTTCTATCGCTAACGGTTCAATTTCTGCGTCATACTGTGTGGGGTTAACCGACTAAAAGGGATAAGTGTCCATATCTATTGAACCAAGCAAGATAGAATCGATTTTGTTTTTGCAGATGGTAGGCTTTTATATGTATATTAATCCACAAGCTGATCCAAGGTTCTGTCGCTAACGGTTCAATTTCTACGTCATACTGTGTGGGGTTAACCGACTAAAAGGGATAAGTGTCCCTATCTATTGAACCAAGCAAGATAGAATCGATTTTGTTTTTGCAGATGATAGGTTTTTATGTGTATATTAATCCACAAGCTGATCCATGGTTCTTTTTTAACGGTTCAATTTCTACGTCATACTGTGTGGGGTTAACCGACTAAAAGGGATAAGTGTCCATATCTATTGAACCAAGCAAGACAAAATCGATTTTATTTCTGCAGATGGTAGGTTTTTATGTGTGTATTAATCCACAAGCTGATCCAAGGTTCTATCGCTAACGGTTCAATTTCTACGTCATACTGGGTGGGGTTAACCGACTAAAAGGGATAAGTGTCCATATCTATTGAACCATGCAAGATAGAATCGATTTTGTTTTTGCAGATGATAGGTTTTTATGTGTATATTAATCCACAAGCTGATCCAAGGTTCTGTCGCTAACGGTTCAATTCCTACGTCATACTGGGTGGGGTTAACCGACTAATAGGGATAAGTGTCCATATCTATTGAACCAAGCAAGGTAGAATCGAATTTATTTTTGGAGGTGGTAGGTTTTTATGTGTATATTAATCCACAAGCTGATCCAAGGTTCTATCGCTAACGGTTCAATTTCTACGTCATACTGTGTGGGGTTAACCGACTAAAAGGGATAAGTGTCCATATCTATTGAACCAAGCAAGACAGAATCGATTTTATTTCTGCAGATGGTAGGTTTTTATGTGTGTATTAATCCACAAGCTGATCCAAGGTTCTGTCGCTAACGGTTCAATTTCTACGTCATACTGGGTGGGGTTAACCGACTAAAAGGGATAAGTGTCCATATCTATTGAACCATGCAAGATAGAATCGATTTTGTTTTTGCAGATGATAGGTTTTTATGTGTATATTAATCCACAAGCTGACCCAAGGTTCTGTCGCTAACGGTTCAATTCCTACGTCATACTGGGTGGGGTGAACCGACTAAAAGGGATAAGTGTCCATATCTATTGAACCAAGCAAGGTAGAATCGAACTTATTTTTGCAGATTATAGGTTTTTATGTGTATATTAATCCACAAGCTGATCCAAGATCCTATCGCTAACGGTTCAATTTCTACGTCATACTGTGTGGGGTTAACCGACTAAAAGGGATAAGTGTCCATATCTATTGAACCAAGCAAGACAGAATCGATTTTATTTCTGCAGATGGTAGGTTTTTATGTGTGTATTAATCCACAAGGTGATCCAAGGTTCTATCGCTAACGATTCAATTTCTACGTCATACTGTGTGGTGTTAACCGACTAAAAGGGATAAGTGTCCATATCTATTGAACCAAGCAAGACAGAGTCGATTTTATTTCTGCAGATGGTAGGTTTTTATGTGTGTATTAATCCACAAGCTGATCCAAGGTTCTACCGCTAACGGTTCAATTTCTACGTCATAAAAGGGATAAGTGTCCACATCTATTGAACCAAGCAAAATAGAATCGATTTTATTTTTGTAGATTATAGGTTTTTATGTGTATATTAATCCACAAGCTGATCCAAGGTTCTATCGCTAACGGTTCAATTTCTGCGTCATACTGTGTGGGGTTAACCGACTAAAAGGGATAAGTGTCCATATCTATTGAACCAAGCAAGATAGAATCGATTTTGTTTTTGCAGATGGTAGGCTTTTATATGTATATTAATCCACAAGCTGATCCAAGGTTCTATCGCTAACGGTTCAATTTCTACGTCATACTGTGTGGGGTTAACCGACTAAAAGGGATAAGTGTCCATATCTATTGAACCAAGCAAGATAGAATCGATTTTGTTTTTGCAGATGGTAGGCTTTTATATGTATATTAATCCACAAGCTGATCCAAGGTTCTATCGTTAACGGTTCAATTTCTACGTCATACTGTGTGGGGTTAACCGACTAAAAGGGATAAGTGTCCATATCTATTGAACCAAGCAAGACAGAATCGATTTTATTTCTGCAGATGGTAGGTTTTTATGTGTGTATTCATCCACAAGCTGATCCAAGGTTCTATCGCTAACGGTTCAATTTCTACGTCATACTGTGTTGGGTTAACCGACTAAAAGGGATATGTGTCCATATCTATTGAACCATGCAAGATAGAATCGATTTTGTTTTCGCAGATGATAGGTTTTTATGTGTATATTAATCCACAAGCTGATCCAAGGTTCTGTCGCTAACGGTTCAATTCCTACGTCATACTGGGTGGGGTTAACCGACTAATAGGGATAAGTGTCCATATCTATTGAACCTAGCAAGACAGAATCCAAGGTTCTATCGCTAACGGTTCAATTTCTACGTCATACTGTGTGGGGTTAACCGACTAAAAGGGATAAGTGTCCATATCTATTGAACCAAGCAAGATAGAATCGATTTTGTTTTTGCAGATGGTAGGTTTTTATGTGTATATTAATCCACAGGCTGATCCAAGGTTCTATCGCTAACGGTTCAATTTCTACGTTATACTGGGTGGGGTTAACCGACTAAAAGGAATAAGTTTCCATATCTATTGAACCAAGCAAGGTAGAATCGAACTTATTTTTGCAGATGGTAGGTTTTTATGTGTATATTAATCCACAAGCTGATCCAAGGTTCTATCGCTAACGGTTCAATTTCTACGTCATACTGTGTGGGGTTAACCGACTAAAAGGGATAAGTGTCCATATCTATTGAACCAAGCAAGATAGAATCGATTTTGTTTTTGCAGATGGTAGGTTTTTATGTGTGTATTAATCCACAAGCTGATCCAAGGTTCTATCGCTAACGGTTCAATTTCTACGTTATACTGGGTGGGGTTAACCGACTAAAAGGGATAAGTGTCCATATCTATTGAACCAAGCAAAATAGAATCGATTTTATTTTTGCAGATTATAGGTTTTTATGTGTATATTAATCCACAAGCTGATCCAAGGTTCTATCGCTAACGGTTAAATTTCTGCGTCATACTGTGTGGGGTTAACCGACTAAAAGGGATAAGTGTCCATATCTATTGAACCAAGCAAGATAGAATCGATTTTGTTTTTGCAGATGGTAGGCTTTTATATGTATATTAATCCACAAGCTGATCCAAGGTTCTATCGCTAACGGTTCAATTTCTACGTCATACTGTGTGGGGTTAACCGACTAAAAGGGATAAGTGTCCCTATCTATTGAACCAAGCAAGATAGAATCGATTTTGTTTTTGCAGATGATAGGTTTTTATGTTTATATTAATCCACAAGCTGATCCATGGTTCTTTTTTAACGGTTCAATTTCTACGTCATACTGTGTGGGGTTAACCGACTAAAAGGGATAAGTGTCCATATCTATTGAACCAAGCAAGACAGAATCGATTTTATTTCTGCAGATGGTAGGTTTTTATGTGTGTATTAATCCACAAGCTGATCCAAGGTTCTATCGCTAACGGTTCAATTTCTACGTCATACTGGGTGGGGTTAACCGACTAAAAGGGATAAGTGTCCATATCTATTGAACCATGCAAGATAGAATCGATTTTGTTTTTGCAGATGATAGGTTTTTATGTTTATATTAATCCACAAGCTGATCCAAGGTTCTGTCGCTAACGGTTCAATTCCTACGTCATACTGGGTGGGGTTAACCGACTAATAGGGATAAGTGTCCATATCTATTGAACCAAGCAAGGTAGAATCGAATTTATTTTTGGAGGTGGTAGGTTTTTATGTGTATATTAATCCACCAGCTGATCCAAGGTTCTATCGCTAACGGTTCAATTTCTACGTCATACTGTGTGGGGTTAACCGACTAAAAGGGATAAGTGTCCATATCTATTGAACCAAGCAAGACAGAATCGATTTTATTTCTGCAGATGGTAGGTTTTTATGTGTGTATTAATCCACAAGCTTATCCAAGATTCTATCGCTAACGGTTCAATTTCTACGTTATACTGGGTGGGGTTAACCGACTAAAAGGAATAAGTTTCCATATCTATTGAACCAAGCAAGGTAGAATCGAACTTATTTTTGCAGATGGTAGGTTTTTATGTGTATATTAATCCACAAGCTGATCCAAGGTTCTATCGCTAACGGTTCAATTTCTACGTCATACTGTGTGGGGTTAACCGACTAAAAGGGATAAGTGTCCATATCTATTGAACCAAGCAAGATAGAATCGATTTTGTTTTTGCAGATGGTAGGTTTTTATGTGTATATTAATCCACAAGCTGATCCAAGGTTCTATCGCTAACGGTTCAATTTCTACGTTATACTGGGTGGGGTTAACCGACTAAAAGGGATAAGTGTCCATATCTATTGAACCAAGCAAGGTAGAATCGAACTTATTTTTGCAGGTGGTAGGTTTTTATGTGTATATTAATCCGCAAGCTGATCCAAGGTTCTATCGCTAACGGTTCAATTTCTACCTCATACTGTGTGGGGTTAACCGACTAAAAGGGATAAGTGTCCATATCTATTGAACCAAGCAAGACATAATCGATTTTATTTCTGCAGATGGTAGGTTTTTATGTATGTATTAATCCACAAGCTGATCCAAGGTTCTATCGCTAACGGTTCAATTTCTACGTTATACTGGGTGGGTTAACCGACTAAAAGGGATAAGTGTCCATATCTATTGAACCAAGCAAGGTAGAATCGAACTTATTTTTGCAGATGGTAGGTTTTTATGTGTATATTAATCCACAAGCTGATCCAAGGTTCTATCGCTAACGGTTCAATTTCTACGTCATACTGTGTGGGGTTAACCGACTAAAAGGGATAAGTGTCCATATCTATTGAACCAAGCAAGACAGAATCGATTTTATTTCTGCAGATGGTAGGTTTTTATTGTGTATTAATCCACAAGCTGATCCAAGGTTCTATCGCTAACGGTTCAATTTCTACGTCATAAAAGGGATAAGTGTCGACATCTATTGAACCAAGCAAAATAGAATCGATTTTATTTTTGCGGATTATAGGTTTTTATGTGTATACTAATCCACAAGCTGATCCAAGATTCTATCGCTAACGGTTCAATTTCTACGTCATACTGTGTGGGGTTAACCGACTAAAAGGGATAAGTGTCCATATCTATTGAACCAAGCAAGATAGAATCGATTTTGTTTTTGCAGATGGTAGGCTTTTATGTGTATATTAATCCACAAGCTGATCCAAGGTCCTATCGCTAACGGTTCAATTTCTACGTCATACTGTGTGGGGTTAACCGACTAAAAGGGATAAGTGTCCATATCTATTGAACCAAGCAAGATAGAATCGATTTTGTTTTTGCAGATGGTAGGTTTTTATGTGTATACTAATCCACAAGCTGATCCAAGGTTCTATCGCTAACGGTTCAATTTCTACGTCATACTGGGTGGGGTTAACCGACTAAAAGGGATAAGTGTCCATATCTATTGAACCATGCAAGATAGAATCGATTTTGTTTTTGCAGATGATAGGTTTTTATGTTTATATTAATCCACAAGCTGATCCAAGGTTCTGTCGCTAACGGTTCAATTCCTACGTCATACTGGGTGGGGTTAACCGACTAATAGGGATAAGTGTCCATATCTATTGAACCAAGCAAGGTAGAATCGAATTTATTTTTGGAGGTGGTAGGTTTTTATGTGTATATTAATCCACAAGCTGATCCAAGGTTCTATCGCTAACGGTTCAATTTCTACGTCATACTGTGTGGGGTTAACCGACTAAAAGGGATAAGTGTCCATATCTATTGAACCAAGCAAGACAGAATCGATTTTATTTCTGCAGATGGTAGGTTTTTATGTGTGTATTAATCCACAAGCTTATCCAAGATTCTATCGCTAACGGTTCAATTTCTACGTTATACTGGGTGGGGTTAACCGACTAAAAGGAATAAGTTTCCATATCTATTGAACCAAGCAAGGTAGAATCGAACTTATTTTTGCAGATGGTAGGTTTTTATGTGTATATTAATCCACAAGCTGATCCAAGGTTCTATCGCTAACGGTTCAATTTCTACGTCATACTGTGTGGGGTTAACCGACTAAAAGGGATAAGTGTCCATATCTATTGAACCAAGCAAGATAGAATCGATTTTGTTTTTGCAGATGGTAGGTTTTTATGTGTATATTAATCCACAAGCTGATCCAAGGTTCTATCGCTAACGGTTCAATTTCTACGTTATACTGGGTGGGGTTAACCGACTAAAAGGGATAAGTGTCCATATCTATTGAACCAAGCAAGATAGAATCGATTTTGTTTTTGCAGATGGTAGGCTTTTATATGTATATTAATCCACAAGCTGATCCAAGGTTCTATCGCTAACGGTTCAATTTCTACGTCATACTGTGTGGGGTTAACCGACTAAAAGGGATAAGTGTCCATATCTATTGAACCAAGCAAGATAGAATCGATTTTGTTTTTGCAGATGGTAGGCTTTTATATGTATATTAATCCACAAGCTGATCCAAGGTTCTATCGTTAACGGTTCAATTTCTACGTCATACTGTGTGGGGTTAACCGACTAAAAGGGATAAGTGTCCATATCTATTGAACCAAGCAAGACAGAATCGATTTTATTTCTGCAGATGGTAGGTTTTTATGTGTGTATTCATCCACAAGCTGATCCAAGGTTCTATCGCTAACGGTTCAATTTCTACGTCATACTGTGTTGGGTTAACCGACTAAAAGGGATATGTGTCCATATCTATTGAACCATGCAAGATAGAATCGATTTTGTTTTCGCAGATGATAGGTTTTTATGTGTATATTAATCCACAAGCTGATCCAAGGTTCTGTCGCTAACGGTTCAATTCCTACGTCATACTGGGTGGGGTTAACCGACTAATAGGGATAAGTGTCCATATCTATTGAACCTAGCAAGACAGAATCCAAGGTTCTATCGCTAACGGTTCAATTTCTACGTCATACTGTGTGGGGTTAACCGACTAAAAGGGATAAGTGTCCATATCTATTGAACCAAGCAAGATAGAATCGATTTTGTTTTTGCAGATGGTAGGTTTTTATGTGTATATTAATCCACAGGCTGATCCAAGGTTCTATCGCTAACGGTTCAATTTCTACGTTATACTGGGTGGGGTTAACCGACTAAGAGGAATAAGTTTCCATATCTATTGAACCAAGCAAGGTAGAATCGAACTTATTTTTGCAGATGGTAGGTTTTTATGTGTATATTAATCCACAAGCTGATCCAAGGTTCTATCGCTAACGGTTCAATTTCTACGTCATACTGTGTGGGGTTAACCGACTAAAAGGGATAAGTGTCCATATCTATTGAACCAAGCAAGACAGAATCGATTTTATTTCTGCAGATGGTAGGCTTTTATGTGTGTATTAATCCACAAGCTGATCCAAGGTTCTATCGCTAACGGTTCAATTTCTACGTCATACTGGGTGGGGTTAACCGACTAAAAGGGATAAGTGTCCATATCTATTGAACCATGCAAGATAGAATCGATTTTGTTTTTGCAGATGATAGGTTTTTATGTTTATATTAATCCACAAGCTGATCCAAGGTTCTGTCGCTAACGGTTCAATTCCTACGTCATACTGGGTGGGGTTAACCGACTAATAGGGATAAGTGTCCATATCTATTGAACCAAGCAAGGTAGAATCGAATTTATTTTTGGAGGTGGTAGGTTTTTATGTGTATATTAATCCACAAGCTGATCCAAGGTTCTATCGCTAACGGTTCAATTTCTACGTCATACTGTGTGGGGTTAACCGACTAAAAGGGATAAGTGTCCATATCTATTGAACCAAGCAAGACAGAATCGATTTTATTTCTGCAGATGGTAGGTTTTTATGTGTGTATTAATCCACAAGCTTATCCAAGATTCTATCGCTAACGGTTCAATTTCTACGTTATACTGGGTGGGGTTAACCGACTAAAAGGAATAAGTTTCCATATCTATTGAACCAAGCAAGGTAGAATCGAACTTATTTTTGCAGATGGTAGGTTTTTATGTGTATATTAATCCACAAGCTGATCCAAGGTTCTATCGCTAACGGTTCAATTTCTACGTCATACTGTGTGGGGTTAACCGACTAAAAGGGATAAGTGTCCATATCTATTGAACCAAGCAAGATAGAATCGATTTTGTTTTTGCAGATGGTAGGTTTTTATGTGTATATTAATCCACAAGCTGATCCAAGGTTCTATCGCTAACGGTTCAATTTCTACGTTATACTGGGTGGAGTTAACCGACTAAAAGGGATAAGTGTCCATATCTATTGAACCAAGCAAGGCAGAATCGAACTTATTTTTGCAGGTGGTAGGTTTTTATGTGTATATTAATCCGCAAGCTGATCCAAGGTTCTATCGCTAACGGTTCAATTTCTACCTCATACTGTGTGGGGTTAACCGACTAAAAGGGATAAGTGTCCATATCTATTGAACCAAGCAAGACATAATCGATTTTATTTCTGCAGATGGTAGGTTTTTATGTATGTATTAATCCACAAGCTGATCCAAGGTTCTATCGCTAACGGTTCAATTTCTACGTTATACTGGGTGGGTTAACCGACTAAAAGGGATAAGTGTCCATATCTATTGAACCAAGCAAGGTAGAATCGAACTTATTTTTGCAGATGGTAGGTTTTTATGTGTATATTAATCCACAAGCTGATCCAAGGTTCTATCGCTAACGGTTCAATTTCTACGTCATACTGTGTGGGGTTAACCGACTAAAAGGGATAAGTGTCCATATCTATTGAACCAAGCAAGACAGAATCGATTTTATTTCTGCAGATGGTAGGTTTTTATTGTGTATTAATCCACAAGCTGATCCAAGGTTCTATCGCTAACGGTTCAATTTCTACGTCATAAAAGGGATAAGTGTCGACATCTATTGAACCAAGCAAAATAGAATCGATTTTATTTTTGCGGATTATAGGTTTTTATGTGTATACTAATCCACAAGCTGATCCAAGATTCTATCGCTAACGGTTCAATTTCTACGTCATACTGTGTGGGGTTAACCGACTAAAAGGGATAAGTGTCCATATCTATTGAACCAAGCAAGATAGAATCGATTTTGTTTTTGCAGATGGTAGGCTTTTATGTGTATATTAATCCACAAGCTGATCCAAGGTTCTATCGCTAACGGTTCAATTTCTACGTCATACTGTGTGGGGTTAACCGACTAAAAGGGATAAGTGTCCATATCTATTGAACCAAGCAAGATAGAATCGATTTTGTTTTTGCAGATGATAGGTTCTTATGTGTATATTAATCCACAAGCTGATCCAAGGTTCTATCGCTAACGGTTCAATTTCTACGTCATACTGTGTGGGGTTAACCGACTAAAAGGGATAAGTGTCCACATCTATTGAACCAAGCAAGACAGGATCGATTTTATTTCTGCAGATGGTAGGTTTTTATGTGTGTATTAATCCACAAGCTGATCCAAGGTTCTGTCGCTAACGGTTCAATTTCTACGTCATACTGGGTGGGGTTAACCGACTAAAAGGGATAAGTGTCCATATCTATTGAACCATGCAAGATAGAATCGATTTTGTTTTTGCAGATGATAGGTTTTTATGTGTATATTAATCCACAAGCTGATCCAAGGTTCTGTCGCTAACGGTTCAATTCCTACGTCATACTGGGTGGGGTGAACCGACTAAAAGGGATAAGTGTCCATATCTATTGAACCAAGCAAGGTAGAATCGAACTTATTTTTGCAGATGGTAGGTTTTTATGCGTATATTAATCCGCAAGCTGATCCAAGGTTCTATCTCTAACGGTTCAATTTCTACGTCATACTGTGTGGGGTTAACCGACTAAAAGGGATAAGTGTCCATATCTATTGAACCAAGCAAGACAGAATCGATTTTATTTCTGCAGATGGTAGGTTTTTATGTGTGTATTAATCCACAAGGTGATCCAAGGTTCTATCGCTAGCGGTTCAATTTCTACGTCATACTGTGTGGGGTTAACCGACTAAAAGAGATAAGTGTCCATATCTATTGAACCAAGCAAGACAGAATCGATTTTATTTCTGCAGATGGTAGGTTTTTATGTGCGTATTAATCCACAAGCTGATCCAAGGTTCTATCACTAACGGTTCAATTTCTACGTCATACTGGGTGGGGTTAACCGACTAAAAGGGATAAGTGTCCATATCTATTGAACCATGCAAGATAGAATCGATTTTGTTTTTGCAGATGATAGGTTTTTATGTGTATATTAATCCACAAGCTGATCCAAGGTTCTGTCGCTAACGGTTCAATTTCTACGTCATACTGGGTGGGGTTAACCGACTAATAGGGATAAGTGTCCATATCTATTGAACCAAGCAAGGTAGAATCGAATTTATTTTTGCAGGTGGTAGGTTTTTATGTGTATATTAATCCACAAGCTGATCCAAGGTTCTATCGCTAACGGTTCAATTTCTACGTCATACTGTGTGGGGTTAACCGACTAAAAGGGATAAGTGTCCATATCTATTGAACCAAGCAAGACAGAATCGATTTTATTTCTGCAGATGGTAGGTTTTTATGTGTGTATTAATCCACAAGGTGATCCAAGGTTCTATCGCTAACGATTCAATTTCTACGTCATACTGTGTGGGGTTAACCGACTAAAAGGGATAAGTGTCCATATCTATTGAACCAAGCAAGACAGAGTCGATTTTATTTCTGCAGATGGTAGGTTTTTATGTGTGTATTAATCCACAAGCTGATCCAAGGTTCTACCGCTAACGGTTCAATTTCTACGTCATAAAAGGGATAAGTGTCCACATCTATTGAACCAAGCAAAATAGAATCGATTTTATTTTTGCAGATTATAGGTTTTTATGTGTATATTAATCCACAAGCTGATCCAAGGTTCTATCGCTAACGGTTCAATTTCTGCGTCATACTGTGTGGGGTTAACCGACTAAAAGGGATAAGTGTCCATATCTATTGAACCAAGCAAGATAGAATCGATTTTGTTTTTGCAGATGGTAGGCTTTTATATGTATATTAATCCACAAGCTGATCCAAGGTTCTATCGCTAACGGTTCAATTTCTACGTCATACTGTGTGGGGTTAACCGACTAAAAGGGATAAGTGTCCATATCTATTGAACCAAGCAAGATAGAATCGATTTTGTTTTTGCAGATGGTAGGCTTTTATATGTATATTAATCCACAAGCTGATCCAAGGTTCTATCGTTAACGGTTCAATTTCTACGTCATACTGTGTGGGGTTAACCGACTAAAAGGGATAAGTGTCCATATCTATTGAACCAAGCAAGACAGAATCGATTTTATTTCTGCAGATGGTAGGTTTTTATGTGTGTATTCATCCACAAGCTGATCCAAGTTTCTATCGCTAACGGTTCAATTTCTACGTCATACTGTGTGGGGTTAACCGACTAAAAGGGATATGTGTCCATATCTATTGAACCATGCAAGATAGAATCGATTTTGTTTTCGCAGATGATAGGTTTTTATGTGTATATTAATCCACAAGCTGATCCAAGGTTCTGTCGCTAACGGTTCAATTCCTACGTCATACTGGGTGGGGTTAACCGACTAATAGGGATAAGTGTCCATATCTATTGAACCTAGCAAGACAGAATCCAAGGTTCTATCGCTAACGGTTCAATTTCTACGTCATACTGTGTGGGGTTAACCGACTAAAAGGGATAAGTGTCCATATCTATTGAACCAAGCAAGATAGAATCGATTTTGTTTTTGCAGATGGTAGGTTTTTATGTGTATATTAATCCACAGGCTGATCCAAGGTTCTATCGCTAACGGTTCAATTTCTACGTTATACTGGGTGGGGTTAACCGACTAAAAGGAATAAGTTTCCATATCTATTGAACCAAGCAAGGTAGAATCGAACTTATTTTTGCAGATGGTAGGTTTTTATGTGTATATTAATCCACAAGCTGATCCAAGGTTCTATCGCTAACGGTTCAATTTCTACGTCATACTGTGTGGGGTTAACCGACTAAAAGGGATAAGTGTCCATATCTATTGAACCAAGCAAGATAGAATCGATTTTGTTTTTGCAGATGGTAGGTTTTTATGTGTGTATTAATCCACAAGCTGATCCAAGGTTCTATCGCTAACGGTTCAATTTCTACGTTATACTGGGTGGGGTTAACCGACTAAAAGGGATAAGTGTCCATATCTATTGAACCAAGCAAAATAGAATCGATTTTATTTTTGCAGATTATAGGTTATTATGTGTATATTAATCCACAAGCTGATCCAAGGTTCTATCGCTAACGGTTCAATTTCTGCGTCATACTGTGTGGGGTTAACCGACTAAAAGGGATAAGTGTCCATATCTATTGAACCAAGCAAGACAGAATCGATTTTATTTCTGCAGATGGTAGGTTTTTATGTGTGTATTAATCCACAAGGTGATCCAAGGTTCTATCGCTAACGATTCAATTTCTACGTCATACTGTGTGGGGTTAACCGACTAAAAGGGATAAGTGTCCATATCTATTGAACCAAGCAAGACAGAGTCGATTTTATTTCTGCAGATGGTAGGTTTTTATGTGTGTATTAATCCACAAGCTGATCCAAGGTTCTACCGCTAACGGTTCAATTTCTACGTCATAAAAGGGATAAGTGTCCACATCTATTGAACCAAGCAAAATAGAATCGATTTTATTTTTGCAGATTATAGGTTTTTATGTGTATATTAATCCACAAGCTGATCCAAGGTTCTATCGCTAACGGTTCAATTTCTGCGTCATACTGTGTGGGGTTAACCGACTAAAAGGGATAAGTGTCCATATCTATTGAACCAAGCAAGATAGAATCGATTTTGTTTTTGCAGATGGTAGGCTTTTATATGTATATTAATCCACAAGCTGATCCAAGGTTCTATCGCTAACGGTTCAATTTCTACGTCATACTGTGTGGGGTTAACCGACTAAAAGGGATAAGTGTCCATATCTATTGAACCAAGCAAGATAGAATCGATTTTGTTTTTGCAGATGGTAGGCTTTTATATGTATATTAATCCACAAGCTGATCCAAGGTTCTATCGTTAACGGTTCAATTTCTACGTCATACTGTGTGGGGTTAACCGACTAAAAGGGATAAGTGTCCATATCTATTGAACCAAGCAAGACAGAATCGATTTTATTTCTGCAGATGGTAGGTTTTTATGTGTGTATTCATCCACAAGCTGATCCAAGTTTCTATCGCTAACGGTTCAATTTCTACGTCATACTGTGTGGGGTTAACCGACTAAAAGGGATATGTGTCCATATCTATTGAACCATGCAAGATAGAATCGATTTTGTTTTCGCAGATGATAGGTTTTTATGTGTATATTAATCCACAAGCTGATCCAAGGTTCTGTCGCTAACGGTTCAATTCCTACGTCATACTGGGTGGGGTTAACCGACTAATAGGGATAAGTGTCCATATCTATTGAACCTAGCAAGACAGAATCCAAGGTTCTATCGCTAACGGTTCAATTTCTACGTCATACTGTGTGGGGTTAACCGACTAAAAGGGATAAGTGTCCATATCTATTGAACCAAGCAAGATAGAATCGATTTTGTTTTTGCAGATGGTAGGTTTTTATGTGTATATTAATCCACAGGCTGATCCAAGGTTCTATCGCTAACGGTTCAATTTCTACGTTATACTGGGTGGGGTTAACCGACTAAAAGGAATAAGTTTCCATATCTATTGAACCAAGCAAGGTAGAATCGAACTTATTTTTGCAGATGGTAGGTTTTTATGTGTATATTAATCCACAAGCTGATCCAAGGTTCTATCGCTAACGGTTCAATTTCTACGTCATACTGTGTGGGGTTAACCGACTAAAAGGGATAAGTGTCCATATCTATTGAACCAAGCAAGATAGAATCGATTTTGTTTTTGCAGATGGTAGGTTTTTATGTGTGTATTAATCCACAAGCTGATCCAAGGTTCTATCGCTAACGGTTCAATTTCTACGTTATACTGGGTGGGGTTAACCGACTAAAAGGGATAAGTGTCCATATCTATTGAACCAAGCAAAATAGAATCGATTTTATTTTTGCAGATTATAGGTTATTATGTGTATATTAATCCACAAGCTGATCCAAGGTTCTATCGCTAACGGTTCAATTTCTGCGTCATACTGTGTGGGGTTAACCGACTAAAAGGGATAAGTGTCCATATCTATTGAACCAAGCAAGATAGAATCGATTTTGTTTTTGCAGATGGTAGGCTTTTATATGTATATTAATCCACAAGCTGATCCAAGGTTCTATCGCTAACGGTTCAATTTCTACGTCATACTGTGTGGGGTTAACCGACTAAAAGGGATAAGTGTCCCTATCTATTGAACCAAGCAAGATAGAATCGATTTTGTTTTTGCAGATGATAGGTTTTTATGTGTATATTAATCCACAAGCTGATCCATGGTTCTTTTTTAACGGTTCAATTTCTACGTCATACTGTGTGGGGTTAACCGACTAAAAGGGATAAGTGTCCATATCTATTGAACCAAGCAAGATAGAATCGATTTTG
The DNA here is from genome assembly GCF_040869045.1 of Eurosta solidaginis. Lineage (NCBI taxonomy): Eukaryota > Metazoa > Arthropoda > Insecta > Diptera > Tephritidae > Eurosta > Eurosta solidaginis. Next base: position 1,205,525 of record NW_027136885.1, on the reverse strand, counting down.
TTTTTGCAGATGGTAGGTTTTTATGTGTATATTAATCCACAGGCTGATCCAAGGTTCTATCGCTAACGGTTCAATTTCTACGTTATACTGGGTGGGGTTAACCGACTAAGAGGAATAAGTTTCCATATCTATTGAACCAAGCAAGGTAGAATCGAACTTATTTTTGCAGATGGTAGGTTTTTATGTGTATATTAATCCACAAGCTGATCCAAGGTTCTATCGCTAACGGTTCAATTTCTACGTCATACTGTGTGGGGTTAACCGACTAAAAGGGATAAGTGTCCATATCTATTGAACCAAGCAAGACAGAATCGATTTTATTTCTGCAGATGGTAGGTTTTTATGTGTGTATTAATCCACAAGCTGATCCAAGGTTCTATCGCTAACGGTTCAATTTCTACGTCATACTGGGTGGGGTTAACCGACTAAAAGGGATAAGTGTCCATATCTATTGAACCATGCAAGATAGAATCGATTTTGTTTTTGCAGATGATAGGTTTTTATGTTTATATTAATCCACAAGCTGATCCAAGGTTCTGTCGCTAACGGTTCAATTCCTACGTCATACTGGGTGGGGTTAACCGACTAATAGGGATAAGTGTCCATATCTATTGAACCAAGCAAGGTAGAATCGAATTTATTTTTGGAGGTGGTAGGTTTTTATGTGTATATTAATCCACAAGCTGATCCAAGGTTCTATCGCTAACGGTTCAATTTCTACGTCATACTGTGTGGGGTTAACCGACTAAAAGGGATAAGTGTCCATATCTATTGAACCAAGCAAGACAGAATCGATTTTATTTCTGCAGATGGTAGGTTTTTATGTGTGTATTAATCCACAAGCTTATCCAAGATTCTATCGCTAACGGTTCAATTTCTACGTTATACTGGGTGGGGTTAACCGACTAAAAGGAATAAGTTTCCATATCTATTGAACCAAGCAAGGTAGAATCGAACTTATTTTTGCAGATGGTAGGTTTTTATGTGTATATTAATCCACAAGCTGATCCAAGGTTCTATCGCTAACGGTTCAATTTCTACGTCATACTGTGTGGGGTTAACCGACTAAAAGGGATAAGTGTCCATATCTATTGAACCAAGCAAGATAGAATCGATTTTGTTTTTGCAGATGGTAGGTTTTTATGTGTATATTAATCCACAAGCTGATCCAAGGTTCTATCGCTAACGGTTCAATTTCTACGTTATACTGGGTGGGGTTAACCGACTAAAAGGGATAAGTGTCCATATCTATTGAACCAAGCAAGGTAGAATCGAACTTATTTTTGCAGGTGGTAGGTTTTTATGTGTATATTAATCCGCAAGCTGATCCAAGGTTCTATCGCTAACGGTTCAATTTCTACCTCATACTGTGTGGGGTTAACCGACTAAAAGGGATAAGTGTCCATATCTATTGAACCAAGCAAGACATAATCGATTTTATTTCTGCAGATGGTAGGTTTTTATGTATGTATTAATCCACAAGCTGATCCAAGGTTCTATCGCTAACGGTTCAATTTCTACGTTATACTGGGTGGGTTAACCGACTAAAAGGGATAAGTGTCCATATCTATTGAACCAAGCAAGGTAGAATCGAACTTATTTTTGCAGATGGTAGGTTTTTATGTGTATATTAATCCACAAGCTGATCCAAGGTTCTATCGCTAACGGTTCAATTTCTACGTCATACTGTGTGGGGTTAACCGACTAAAAGGGATAAGTGTCCATATCTATTGAACCAAGCAAGACAGAATCGATTTTATTTCTGCAGATGGTAGGTTTTTATTGTGTATTAATCCACAAGCTGATCCAAGGTTCTATCGCTAACGGTTCAATTTCTACGTCATAAAAGGGATAAGTGTCGACATCTATTGAACCAAGCAAAATAGAATCGATTTTATTTTTGCGGATTATAGGTTTTTATGTGTATACTAATCCACAAGCTGATCCAAGATTCTATCGCTAACGGTTCAATTTCTACGTCATACTGTGTGGGGTTAACCGACTAAAAGGGATAAGTGTCCATATCTATTGAACCAAGCAAGATAGAATCGATTTTGTTTTTGCAGATGGTAGGCTTTTATGTGTATATTAATCCACAAGCTGATCCAAGGTTCTATCGCTAACGGTTCAATTTCTACGTCATACTGTGTGGGGTTAACCGACTAAAAGGGATAAGTGTCCATATCTATTGAACCAAGCAAGATAGAATCGATTTTGTTTTTGCAGATGATAGGTTTTTATGTGTATATTAATCCACAAGCTGATCCAAGGTTCTGTCGCTAACGGTTCAATTCCTACGTCATACTGGGTGGGGTGAACCGACTAAAAGGGATAAGTGTCCATATCTATTGAACCAAGCAAGGTAGAATCGAACTTATTTTTGCAGATGGTAGGTTTTTATGCGTATATTAATCCGCAAGCTGATCCAAGGTTCTATCGCTAACGGTTCAATTTCTACGTCATACTGTGTGGGGTTAACCGACTAAAAGGGATAAGTGTCCATATCTATTGAACCAAGCAAGACAGAATCGATTTTATTTCTGCAGATGGTAGGTTTTTATGTGTGTATTAATCCACAAGGTGATCCAAGGTTCTATCGCTAGCGGTTCAATTTCTACGTCATACTGTGTGGGGTTAACCGACTAAAAGAGATAAGTGTCCATATCTATTGAACCAAGCAAGACAGAATCGATTTTATTTCTGCAGATGGTAGGTTTTTATGTGCGTATTAATCCACAAGCTGATCCAAGGTTCTATCACTAACGGTTCAATTTCTACGTCATACTGGGTGGGGTTAACCGACTAAAAGGGATAAGTGTCCATATCTATTGAACCATGCAAGATAGAATCGATTTTGTTTTTGCAGATGATAGGTTTTTATGTGTATATTAATCCACAAGCTGATCCAAGGTTCTGTCGCTAACGGTTCAATTTCTACGTCATACTGGGTGGGGTTAACCGACTAATAGGGATAAGTGTCCATATCTATTGAACCAAGCAAGGTAGAATCGAATTTATTTTTGCAGGTGGTAGGTTTTTATGTGTATATTAATCCACAAGCTGATCCAAGGTTCTATCGCTAACGGTTCAATTTCTACGTCATACTGTGTGGGGTTAACCGACTAAAAGGGATAAGTGTCCATATCTATTGAACCAAGCAAGACAGAATCGATTTTATTTCTGCAGATGGTAGGTTTTTATGTGTGTATTAATCCACAAGGTGATCCAAGGTTCTATCGCTAACGATTCAATTTCTACGTCATACTGTGTGGGGTTAACCGACTAAAAGGGATAAGTGTCCATATCTATTGAACCAAGCAAGACAGAGTCGATTTTATTTCTGCAGATGGTAGGTTTTTATGTGTGTATTAATCCACAAGCTGATCCAAGGTTCTACCGCTAACGGTTCAATTTCTACGTCATAAAAGGGATAAGTGTCCACATCTATTGAACCAAGCAAAATAGAATCGATTTTATTTTTGCAGATTATAGGTTTTTATGTGTATATTAATTCACAAGCTGATCCAAGGTTCTATCGCTAACGGTTCAATTTCTGCGTCATACTGTGTGGGGTTAACCGACTAAAAGGGATAAGTGTCCATATCTATTGAACCAAGCAAGATAGAATCGATTTTGTTTTTGCAGATGGTAGGCTTTTATATGTATATTAATCCACAAGCTGATCCAAGGTTCTATCGCTAACGGTTCAATTTCTACGTCATACTGTGTGGGGTTAACCGACTAAAAGGGATAAGTGTCCATATCTATTGAACCAAGCAAGATAGAATCGATTTTGTTTTTGCAGATGGTAGGCTTTTATATGTATATTAATCCACAAGCTGATCCAAGGTTCTATCGTTAACGGTTCAATTTCTACGTCATACTGTGTGGGGTTAACCGACTAAAAGGGATAAGTGTCCATATCTATTGAACCAAGCAAGACAGAATCGATTTTATTTCTGCAGATGGTAGGTTTTTATGTGTGTATTCATCCACAAGCTGATCCAAGTTTCTATCGCTAACGGTTCAATTTCTACGTCATACTGTGTGGGGTTAACCGACTAAAAGGGATATGTGTCCATATCTATTGAACCATGCAAGATAGAATCGATTTTGTTTTCGCAGATGATAGGTTTTTATGTGTATATTAATCCACAAGCTGATCCAAGGTTCTGTCGCTAACGGTTCAATTCCTACGTCATACTGGGTGGGGTTAACCGACTAATAGGGATAAGTGTCCATATCTATTGAACCTAGCAAGACAGAATCCAAGGTTCTATCGCTAACGGTTCAATTTCTACGTCATACTGTGTGGGGTTAACCGACTAAAAGGGATAAGTGTCCATATCTATTGAACCAAGCAAGATAGAATCGATTTTGTTTTTGCAGATGGTAGGTTTTTATGTGTATATTAATCCACAGGCTGATCCAAGGTTCTATCGCTAACGGTTCAATTTCTACGTTATACTGGGTGGGGTTAACCGACTAAAAGGAATAAGTTTCCATATCTATTGAACCAAGCAAGGTAGAATCGAACTTATTTTTGCAGATGGTAGGTTTTTATGTGTATATTAATCCACAAGCTGATCCAAGGTTCTATCGCTAACGGTTCAATTTCTACGTCATACTGTGTGGGGTTAACCGACTAAAAGGGATAAGTGTCCATATCTATTGAACCAAGCAAGATAGAATCGATTTTGTTTTTGCAGATGGTAGGTTTTTATGTGTGTATTAATCCACAAGCTGATCCAAGGTTCTATCGCTAACGGTTCAATTTCTACGTCATACTGTGTGGGGTTAACCGACTAAAAGGGATAAGTGTCCCTATCTATTGAACCAAGCAAGATAGAATCGATTTTGTTTTTGCAGATGATAGGTTTTTATGTGTATATTAATCCACAAGCTGATCCAAGGTTCTATCGCTAACGGTTCAATTTCTACGTCATACTGTGTGGGGTTAACCGACTAAAAGGGATAAGTGTCCATATCTATTGAACCAAGCAAAATAGAATCGATTTTATTTTTGCAGATTATAGGTTATTATGTGTATATTAATCCACAAGCTGATCCAAGGTTCTATCGCTAACGGTTCAATTTCTGCGTCATACTGTGTGGGGTTAACCGACTAAAAGGGATAAGTGTCCATATCTATTGAACCAAGCAAGATAGAATCGATTTTGTTTTTGCAGATGGTAGGCTTTTATATGTATATTAATCCACAAGCTGATCCAAGGTTCTATCGCTAACGGTTCAATTTCTACGTCATACTGTGTGGGGTTAACCGACTAAAAGGGATAAGTGTCCCTATCTATTGAACCAAGCAAGATAGAATCGATTTTGTTTTTGCAGATGATAGGTTTTTATGTGTATATTAATCCACAAGCTGATCCAAGGTTCTATCGCTAACGGTTCAATTTCTACGTCATACTGTGTGGGGTTAACCGACTAAAAGGGATAAGTGTCCATATCTATTGAACCAAGCAAAATAGAATCGATTTTATTTTTGCAGATTATAGGTTATTATGTGTATATTAATCCACAAGCTGATCCAAGGTTCTATCGCTAACGGTTCAATTTCTGCGTCATACTGTGTGGGGTTAACCGACTAAAAGGGATAAGTGTCCATATCTATTGAACCAAGCAAGATAGAATCGATTTTGTTTTTGCAGATGGTAGGTTTTTACGTGTGTATTAATCCACAAGCTGATCCAAGGTTCTATCGCTAACGGTTCAATTTCTACGTCATACTGTGTGGGGTTAACCGACTAAAAGGGATAAGTGTCCCTATCTATTGAACCAAGCAAGATAGAATCGATTTTGTTTTTGCAGATGATAGGTTTTTATGTGTATATTAATCCACAAGCTGATCCAAGGTTCTATCGCTAACGGTTCAATTTCTACGTCATACTGTATGGGGTTAACCGACTAAAAGGGATAAGTGTCCATATCTATTGAACCAAGCAAGATAGAATCGATTTTGTTTTTGCAGATGGTAGGTTTTTATGTGTGTATTAATCCACAAGCTGATCCAAGGTTCTATCGCTAACGGTTCAATTTCTACGTTATACTGGGTGGGGTTAACCGACTAAAAGGAATAAGTTTCCATATCTATTGAACCAAGCAAGGTAGAATCGAACTTATTTTTGCAGATGGTAGGTTTTTATGTGTATATTAATCCACAAGCTGATCCAAGGTTCTATCGCTAACGGTTCAATTTCTACGTCATACTGTGTGGGGTTAACCGACTAAAAGGGATAAGTGTCCATATCTATTGAACCAAGCAAAATAGAATCGATTTTATTTTTGCAGATTATAGGTTATTATGTGTATATTAATCCACAAGCTGATCCAAGGTTCTATCGCTAACGGTTCAATTTCTGCGTCATACTGTGTGGGGTTAACCGACTAAAAGGGATAAGTGTCCATATCTATTGAACCAAGCAAGATAGAATCGATTTTGTTTTTGCAGATGGTAGGCTTTTATATGTATATTAATCCACAAGCTGATCCAAGGTTCTATCGCTAACGGTTCAATTTCTACGTCATACTGTGTGGGGTTAACCGACTAAAAGGGATAAGTGTCCCTATCTATTGAACCAAGCAAGATAGAATCGATTTTGTTTTTGCAGATGATAGGTTTTTATGTGTATATTAATCCACAAGCTGATCCATGGTTCTTTTTTAACGGTTCAATTTCTACGTCATACTGTGTGGGGTTAACCGACTAAAAGGGATAAGTGTCCATATCTATTGAACCAAGCAAGACAGAATCGATTTTATTTCTGCAGATGGTAGGTTTTTATGTGTGTATTAATCCACAAGCTGATCCAAGGTTCTATCGCTAACGGTTCAATTTCTACGTCATACTGGGTGGGGTTAACCGACTAAAAGGGATAAGTGTCCATATCTATTGAACCATGCAAGATAGAATCGATTTTGTTTTTGCAGATGATAGGTTTTTATGTTTATATTAATCCACAAGCTGATCCAAGGTTCTGTCGCTAACGGTTCAATTCCTACGTCATACTGGGTGGGGTTAACCGACTAATAGGGATAAGTGTCCATATCTATTGAACCAAGCAAGGTAGAATCGAATTTATTTTTGGAGGTGGTAGGTTTTTATGTGTATATTAATCCACAAGCTGATCCAAGGTTCTATCGCTAACGGTTCAATTTCTACGTCATACTGTGTGGGGTTAACCGACTAAAAGGGATAAGTGTCCATATCTATTGAACCAAGCAAGATAGAATCGAACTTATTTTTGCAGATGGTAGGTTTTTATGTGTATATTAATCCACAAGCTGATCCAAGGTTCTATCGCTAACGGTTCAATTTCTACGTTATACTGGGTGGGGTTAACCGACTAAAAGGGATAAGTGTCCATATCTATTGAACCAAGCAAGGTAGAATCGAACTTATTTTTGCAGGTGGTAGGTTTTTATGTGTATATTAATCCGCAAGCTGATCCAAGGTTCTATCGCTAACGGTTCAATTTCTACCTCATACTGTGTGGGGTTAACCGACTAAAAGGGATAAGTGTCCATATCTATTGAACCAAGCAAGACAGAATCGATTTTATTTCTGCAGATGGTAGGTTTTTATGTGTGTATTAATCCACAAGCTGATCCAAGGTTCTATCGCTAACGGTTCAATTTCTACGTTATACTGGGTGGGTTAACCGACTAAAAGGGATAAGTGTCCATATCTATTGAACCAAGCAAGGTAGAATCGAACTTATTTTTGCAGATGGTAGGTTTTTATGTGTATATTAATCCACAAGCTGATCCAAGGTTCTATCGCTAACGGTTCAATTTCTACGTTATACTGGGTGGGTTAACCGACTAAAAGGGATAAGTGTCGACATCTATTGAACCAAGCAAAATAGAATCGATTTTATTTTTGCGGATTATAGGTTTTTATGTGTATATTAATCCACAAGCTGATCCAAGATTCTATCGCTAACGGTTCAATTTCTACGTCATACTGTGTGGGGTTAACCGACTAAAAGGGATAAGTGTCCATATCTATTGAACCAAGCAAGATAGAATCGATTTTGTTTTTGCAGATGGTAGGCTTTTATGTGTATATTAATCCACAAGCTGATCCAAGGTTCTATCGCTAACGGTTCAATTTCTACGTCATACTGTGTGGGGTTAACGACTAAAAGGGATAAGTGTCCATATCTATTGAACCAAGCAAGATAGAATCGATTTTGTTTTTGCAGATGATAGGTTTTTATGTGTATATTAATCCACAAGCTGATCCATGGTTCTTTTTTAACGGTTCAATTTCTACGTCATACTGTGTGGGGTTAACCGACTAAAAGGGATAAGTGTCCATATCTATTGAACCAAGCAAGACAGAATCGATTTTATTTCTGCAGATGGTAGGTTTTTATGTGTGTATTAATCCACAAGCTGATCCAAGGTTCTATCGCTAACGGTTCAATTTCTACGTCATACTGGGTGGGGTTAACCGACTAAAAGGGATAAGTGTCCATATCTATTGAACCATGCAAGATAGAATCGATTTTGTTTTTGCAGATGATAGGTTTTTATGTTTATATTAATCCAAAAGCTGATCCAAGGTTCTGTCGCTAACGGTTCAATTCCTACGTCATACTGGGTGGGGTTAACCGACTAATAGGGATAAGTGTCCATATCTATTGAACCAAGCAAGGTAGAATCGAATTTATTTTTGGAGGTGGTAGGTTTTTATGTGTATATTAATCCACAAGCTGATCCAAGGTTCTATCGCTAACGGTTCAATTTCTACGTCATACTGTGTGGGGTTAACCGACTAAAAGGGATAAGTGTCCATATCTATTGAACCAAGCAAGACAGAATCGATTTTATTTCTGCAGATGGTAGGTTTTTATGTGTGTATTAATCCACAAGCTTATCCAAGATTCTATCGCTAACGGTTCAATTTCTACGTTATACTGGGTGGGGTTAACCGACTAAAAGGAATAAGTTTCCATATCTATTGAACCAAGCAAGGTAGAATCGAACTTATTTTTGCAGATGGTAGGTTTTTATGTGTATATTAATCCACAAGCTGATCCAAGGTTCTATCGCTAACGGTTCAATTTCTACGTCATACTGTGTGGGGTTAACCGACTAAAAGGGATAAGTGTCCATATCTATTGAACCAAGCAAGATAGAATCGATTTTGTTTTTGCAGATGGTAGGTTTTTATGTGTATATTAATCCACAAGCTGATCCAAGGTTCTATCGCTAACGGTTCAATTTCTACGTTATACTGGGTGGGGTTAACCGACTAAAAGGGATAAGTGTCCATATCTATTGAACCAAGCAAGGTAGAATCGAACTTATTTTTGCAGGTGGTAGGTTTTTATGTGTATATTAATCCGCAAGCTGATCCAAGGTTCTATCGCTAACGGTTCAATTTCTACCTCATACTGTGTGGGGTTAACCGACTAAAAGGGATAAGTGTCCATATCTATTGAACCAAGCAAGACAGAATCGATTTTATTTCTGCAGATGGTAGGTTTTTATGTGTGTATTAATCCACAAGCTGATCCAAGGTTCTATCGCTAACGGTTCAATTTCTACGTTATACTGGGTGGGTTAACCGACTAAAAGGGATAAGTGTCCATATCTATTGAACCAAGCAAGGTAGAATCGAACTTATTTTTGCAGATGGTAGATTTTTATGTGTATATTAATCCACAAGCTGATCCAAGGTTCTATCGCTAACGGTTCAATTTCTACGTTATACTGGGTGGGTTAACCGACTAAAAGGGATAAGTGTCGACATCTATTGAACCAAGCAAAATAGAATCGATTTTATTTTTGCGGATTATAGGTTTTTATGTGTATATTAATCCACAAGCTGATCCAAGATTCTATCGCTAACGGTTCAATTTCTACGTCATACTGTGTGGGGTTAACCGACTAAAAGGGATAAGTGTCCATATCTATTGAACCAAGCAAGATAGAATCGATTTTGTTTTTGCAGATGGTAGGCTTTTATGTGTATATTAATCCACAAGCTGATCCAAGGTTCTATCGCTAACGGTTCAATTTCTACGTCATACTGTGTGGGGTTAACCGACTAAAAGGGATAATTGTCCATATCTATTGAACCAAGCAAGACAGAATCGATTTTATTTCTGCAGATGGTAGGTTTTTATGTGTGTATTAATCCACAAGCTGATCCAAGGTTCTGTCGCTAACGGTTCAATTTCTACGTCATACTGGGTGGGGTTAACCGACTAAAAGGGATAAGTGTCCATATCTATTGAACCATGCAAGATAGAATCGATTTTGTTTTTGCAGATGATAGGTTTTTATGTGTGTATTAATCCACAAGCTGATCCAAGGTTCTGTCGCTAACGGTTCAATTCCTACGTCATACTGGGTGGGGTTAACCGACTAAAAGGGATAAGTGTCCATATCTATTGAACCAAGCAAGGTAGAATCGAATTTATTTTTGGAGGTGGTAGGTTTTTATGTGTATATTAATCCACAAGCTGATCCAAGGTTCTATCGCTAACGGTTCAATTTCTACGTCATACTGTGTGGGGTTAACCGACTAAAAGGGATAATTGTCCATATCTATTGAACCAAGCAAGACAGAATCGATTTTATTTCTGCAGATGGTAGGTTTTTATGTGTGTATTAATCCACAAGCTGATCCAAGGTTCTGTCGCTAACGGTTCAATTTCTACGTCATAAAAGGGATAAGTGTCCACATCTATTGAACCAAGCAAAATAGAATCGATTTTATTTTTGCAGATTATAGGTTTTTATGTGTATATTAATCCACAAGCTGATCCAAGGTTCTATCGCTAACGGTTCAATTTCTGCGTCATACTGTGTGGGGTTAACCGACTAAAAGGGATAAGTGTCCATATCTATTGAACCAAGCAAGATAGAATCGATTTTGTTTTTGCAGATGGTAGGCTTTTATATGTATATTAATCCACAAGCTGATCCAAGGTTCTATCGCTAACGGTTCAATTTCTACGTCATACTGTGTGGGGTTAACCGACTAAAAGGGATAAGTGTCCATATCTATTGAACCAAGCAAGATAGAATCGATTTTGTTTTTGCAGATGGTAGGCTTTTATATGTATATTAATCCACAAGCTGATCCAAGGTTCTATCGTTAACGGTTCAATTTCTACGTCATACTGTGTGGGGTTAACCGACTAAAAGGGATAAGTGTCCATATCTATTGAACCAAGCAAGACAGAATCGATTTTATTTCTGCAGATGGTAGGTTTTTATGTGTGTATTCATCCACAAGCTGATCCAAGTTTCTATCGCTAACGGTTCAATTTCTACGTCATACTGTGTGGGGTTAACCGACTAAAAGGGATATGTGTCCATATCTATTGAACCATGCAAGATAGAATCGATTTTGTTTTCGCAGATGATAGGTTTTTATGTGTATATTAATCCACAAGCTGATCCAAGGTTCTGTCGCTAACGGTTCAATTCCTACGTCATACTGGGTGGGGTTAACCGACTAATAGGGATAAGTGTCCATATCTATTGAACCTAGCAAGACAGAATCCAAGGTTCTATCGCTAACGGTTCAATTTCTACGTCATACTGTGTGGGGTTAACCGACTAAAAGGGATAAGTGTCCATATCTATTGAACCAAGCAAGATAGAATCGATTTTGTTTTTGCAGATGGTAGGTTTTTATGTGTATATTAATCCACAGGCTGATCCAAGGTTCTATCGCTAACGGTTCAATTTCTACGTTATACTGGGTGGGGTTAACCGACTAAAAGGAATAAGTTTCCATATCTATTGAACCAAGCAAGGTAGAATCGAACTTATTTTTGCAGATGGTAGGTTTTTATGTGTATATTAATCCACAAGCTGATCCAAGGTTCTATCGCTAACGGTTCAATTTCTACGTCATACTGTGTGGGGTTAACCGACTAAAAGGGATAAGTGTCCATATCTATTGAACCAAGCAAGATAGAATCGATTTTGTTTTTGCAGATGGTAGGTTTTTATGTGTGTATTAATCCACAAGCTGATCCAAGGTTCTATCGCTAACGGTTCAATTTCTACGTTATACTGGGTGGGGTTAACCGACTAAAAGGGATAAGTGTCCATATCTATTGAACCAAGCAAAATAGAATCGATTTTATTTTTGCAGATTATAGGTTATTATGTGTATATTAATCCACAAGCTGATCCAAGGTTCTATCGCTAACGGTTCAATTTCTGCGTCATACTGTGTGGGGTTAACCGACTAAAAGGGATAAGTGTCCATATCTATTGAACCAAGCAAGATAGAATCGATTTTGTTTTTGCAGATGGTAGGCTTTTATATGTATATTAATCCACAAGCTGATCCAAGGTTCTATCGCTAACGGTTCAATTTCTACGTCATACTGTGTGGGGTTAACCGACTAAAAGGGATAAGTGTCCCTATCTATTGAACCAAGCAAGATAGAATCGATTTTGTTTTTGCAGATGATAGGTTTTTATGTGTATATTAATCCACAAGCTGATCCATGGTTCTTTTTTAACGGTTCAATTTCTACGTCATACTGTGTGGGGTTAACCGACTAAAAGGGATAAGTGTCCATATCTATTGAACCAAGCAAGATAGAATCGATTTTGTTTTTGCAGATGGTAGGTTTTTATGTGTATATTAATCCACAGGCTGATCCAAGGTTCTATCGCTAACGGTTCAATTTCTACGTTATACTGGGTGGGGTTAACCGACTAAGAGGAATAAGTTTCCATATCTATTGAACCAAGCAAGGTAGAATCGAACTTATTTTTGCAGATGGTAGGTTTTTATGTGTATATTAATCCACAAGCTGATCCAAGGTTCTATCGCTAACGGTTCAATTTCTACGTCATACTGTGTGGGGTTAACCGACTAAAAGGGATAAGTGTCCATATCTATTGAACCAAGCAAGACAGAATCGATTTTATTTCTGCAGATGGTAGGTTTTTATGTGTGTATTAATCCACAAGCTGATCCAAGGTTCTATCGCTAACGGTTCAATTTCTACGTCATACTGGGTGGGGTTAACCGACTAAAAGGGATAAGTGTCCATATCTATTGAACCATGCAAGATAGAATCGATTTTGTTTTTGCAGATGATAGGTTTTTATGTTTATATTAATCCACAAGCTGATCCAAGGTTCTGTCGCTAACGGTTCAATTCCTACGTCATACTGGGTGGGGTTAACCGACTAATAGGGATAAGTGTCCATATCTATTGAACCAAGCAAGGTAGAATCGAATTTATTTTTGGAGGTGGTAGGTTTTTATGTGTATATTAATCCACAAGCTGATCCAAGGTTCTATCGCTAACGGTTCAATTTCTACGTCATACTGTGTGGGGTTAACCGACTAAAAGGGATAAGTGTCCATATCTATTGAACCAAGCAAGACAGAATCGATTTTATTTCTGCAGATGGTAGGTTTTTATGTGTGTATTAATCCACAAGCTTATCCAAGATTCTATCGCTAACGGTTCAATTTCTACGTTATACTGGGTGGGGTTAACCGACTAAAAGGAATAAGTTTCCATATCTATTGAACCAAGCAAGGTAGAATCGAACTTATTTTTGCAGATGGTAGGTTTTTATGTGTATATTAATCCACAAGCTGATCCAAGGTTCTATCGCTAACGGTTCAATTTCTACGTCATACTGTGTGGGGTTAACCGACTAAAAGGGATAAGTGTCCATATCTATTGAACCAAGCAAGATAGAATCGATTTTGTTTTTGCAGATGGTAGGTTTTTATGTGTATATTAATCCACAAGCTGATCCAAGGTTCTATCGCTAACGGTTCAATTTCTACGTTATACTGGGTGGGGTTAACCGACTAAAAGGGATAAGTGTCCATATCTATTGAACCAAGCAAGGTAGAATCGAACTTATTTTTGCAGGTGGTAGGTTTTTATGTGTATATTAATCCGCAAGCTGATCCAAGGTTCTATCGCTAACGGTTCAATTTCTACCTCATACTGTGTGGGGTTAACCGACTAAAAGGGATAAGTGTCCATATCTATTGAACCAAGCAAGACATAATCGATTTTATTTCTGCAGATGGTAGGTTTTTATGTATGTATTAATCCACAAGCTGATCCAAGGTTCTATCGCTAACGGTTCAATTTCTACGTTATACTGGGTGGGTTAACCGACTAAAAGGGATAAGTGTCCATATCTATTGAACCAAGCAAGGTAGAATCGAACTTATTTTTGCAGATGGTAGGTTTTTATGTGTATATTAATCCACAAGCTGATCCAAGGTTCTATCGCTAACGGTTCAATTTCTACGTCATACTGTGTGGGGTTAACCGACTAAAAGGGATAAGTGTCCATATCTATTGAACCAAGCAAGACAGAATCGATTTTATTTCTGCAGATGGTAGGTTTTTATTGTGTATTAATCCACAAGCTGATCCAAGGTTCTATCGCTAACGGTTCAATTTCTACGTCATAAAAGGGATAAGTGTCGACATCTATTGAACCAAGCAAAATAGAATCGATTTTATTTTTGCGGATTATAGGTTTTTATGTGTATACTAATCCACAAGCTGATCCAAGATTCTATCGCTAACGGTTCAATTTCTACGTCATACTGTGTGGGGTTAACCGACTAAAAGGGATAAGTGTCCATATCTATTGAACCAAGCAAGATAGAATCGATTTTGTTTTTGCAGATGGTAGGCTTTTATGTGTATATTAATCCACAAGCTGATCCAAGGTTCTATCGCTAACGGTTCAATTTCTACGTCATACTGTGTGGGGTTAACCGACTAAAAGGGATAAGTGTCCATATCTATTGAACCAAGCAAGATAGAATCGATTTTGTTTTTGCAGATGATAGGTTTTTATGTGTATATTAATCCACAAGCTGATCCAAGGTTCTGTCGCTAACGGTTCAATTCCTACGTCATACTGGGTGGGGTGAACCGACTAAAAGGGATAAGTGTCCATATCTATTGAACCAAGCAAGGTAGAATCGAACTTATTTTTGCAGATGGTAGGTTTTTATGTGTATATTAATCCGCAAGCTGATCCAAGGTTCTATCGCTAACGGTTCAATTTCTACGTCATACTGTGTTGGGTTAACCGACTAAAAGGGATAAGTGTCCATATCTATTGAACCAAGCAAGACAGAATCGATTTTATTTCTGCAGATGGTAGGTTTTTATGTGTGTATTAATCCACAAGGTGATCCAAGGTTCTATCGCTAGCGGTTCAATTTCTACGTCATACTGTGTGGGGTTAACCGACTAAAAGAGATAAGTGTCCATATCTATTGAACCAAGCAAGACAGAATCGATTTTATTTCTGCAGATGGTAGGTTTTTATGTGCGTATTAATCCACAAGCTGATCCAAGGTTCTATCACTAACGGTTCAATTTCTACGTCATACTGGGTGGGGTTAACCGACTAAAAGGGATAAGTGTCCATATCTATTGAACCATGCAAGATAGAATCGATTTTGTTTTTGCAGATGATAGGTTTTTATGTGTATATTAATCCACAAGCTGATCCAAGGTTCTGTCGCTAACGGTTCAATTTCTACGTCATACTGGGTGGGGTTAACCGACTAATAGGGATAAGTGTCCATATCTATTGAACCAAGCAAGGTAGAATCGAATTTATTTTTGCAGGTGGTAGGTTTTTATGTGTATATTAATCCACAAGCTGATCCAAGGTTCTATCGCTAACGGTTCAATTTCTACGTCATACTGTGTGGGGTTAACCGACTAAAAGGGATAAGTGTCCATATCTATTGAACCAAGCAAGACAGAATCGATTTTATTTCTGCAGATGGTAGGTTTTTATGTGTGTATTAATCCACAAGGTGATCCAAGGTTCTATCGCTAACGATTCAATTTCTACGTCATACTGTGTGGGGTTAACCGACTAAAAGGGATAAGTGTCCATATCTATTGAACCAAGCAAGACAGAGTCGATTTTATTTCTGCAGATGGTAGGTTTTTATGTGTGTATTAATCCACAAGCTGATCCAAGGTTCTACCGCTAACGGTTCAATTTCTACGTCATAAAAGGGATAAGTGTCCACATCTATTGAACCAAGCAAAATAGAATCGATTTTATTTTTGCAGATTATAGGTTTTTATGTGTATATTAATTCACAAGCTGATCCAAGGTTCTATCGCTAACGGTTCAATTTCTGCGTCATACTGTGTGGGGTTAACCGACTAAAAGGGATAAGTGTCCATATCTATTGAACCAAGCAAGATAGAATCGATTTTGTTTTTGCAGATGGTAGGCTTTTATATGTATATTAATCCACAAGCTGATCCAAGGTTCTATCGCTAACGGTTCAATTTCTACGTCATACTGTGTGGGGTTAACCGACTAAAAGGGATAAGTGTCCATATCTATTGAACCAAGCAAGATAGAATCGATTTTGTTTTTGCAGATGGTAGGCTTTTATATGTATATTAATCCACAAGCTGATCCAAGGTTCTATCGTTAACGGTTCAATTTCTACGTCATACTGTGTGGGGTTAACCGACTAAAAGGGATAAGTGTCCATATCTATTGAACCAAGCAAGACAGAATCGATTTTATTTCTGCAGATGGTAGGTTTTTATGTGTGTATTCATCCACAAGCTGATCCAAGTTTCTATCGCTAACGGTTCAATTTCTACGTCATACTGTGTGGGGTTAACCGACTAAAAGGGATATGTGTCCATATCTATTGAACCATGCAAGATAGAATCGATTTTGTTTTCGCAGATGATAGGTTTTTATGTGTATATTAATCCACAAGCTGATCCAAGGTTCTGTCGCTAACGGTTCAATTCCTACGTCATACTGGGTGGGGTTAACCGACTAATAGGGATAAGTGTCCATATCTATTGAACCTAGCAAGACAGAATCCAAGGTTCTATCGCTAACGGTTCAATTTCTACGTCATACTGTGTGGGGTTAACCGACTAAAAGGGATAAGTGTCCATATCTATTGAACCAAGCAAGATAGAATCGATTTTGTTTTTGCAGATGGTAGGTTTTTATGTGTATATTAATCCACAGGCTGATCCAAGGTTCTATCGCTAACGGTTCAATTTCTACGTTATACTGGGTGGGGTTAACCGACTAAAAGGAATAAGTTTCCATATCTATTGAACCAAGCAAGGTAGAATCGAACTTATTTTTGCAGATGGTAGGTTTTTATGTGTATATTAATCCACAAGCTGATCCAAGGTTCTATCGCTAACGGTTCAATTTCTACGTCATACTGTGTGGGGTTAACCGACTAAAAGGGATAAGTGTCCATATCTATTGAACCAAGCAAGATAGAATCGATTTTGTTTTTGCAGATGGTAGGTTTTTATGTGTGTATTAATCCACAAGCTGATCCAAGGTTCTATCGCTAACGGTTCAATTTCTACGTCATACTGTGTGGGGTTAACCGACTAAAAGGGATAAGTGTCCCTATCTATTGAACCAAGCAAGATAGAATCGATTTTGTTTTTGCAGATGATAGGTTTTTATGTGTATATTAATCCACAAGCTGATCCAAGGTTCTATCGCTAACGGTTCAATTTCTACGTCATACTGTGTGGGGTTAACCGACTAAAAGGGATAAGTGTCCATATCTATTGAACCAAGCAAAATAGAATCGATTTTATTTTTGCAGATTATAGGTTATTATGTGTATATTAATCCACAAGCTGATCCAAGGTTCTATCGCTAACGGTTCAATTTCTGCGTCATACTGTGTGGGGTTAACCGACTAAAAGGGATAAGTGTCCATATCTATTGAACCAAGCAAGATAGAATCGATTTTGTTTTTGCAGATGGTAGGCTTTTATATGTATATTAATCCACAAGCTGATCCAAGGTTCTATCGCTAACGGTTCAATTTCTACGTCATACTGTGTGGGGTTAACCGACTAAAAGGGATAAGTGTCCCTATCTATTGAACCAAGCAAGATAGAATCGATTTTGTTTTTGCAGATGATAGGTTTTTATGTGTATATTAATCCACAAGCTGATCCAAGGTTCTATCGCTAACGGTTCAATTTCTACGTCATACTGTGTGGGGTTAACCGACTAAAAGGGATAAGTGTCCATATCTATTGAACCAAGCAAAATAGAATCGATTTTATTTTTGCAGATTATAGGTTATTATGTGTATATTAATCCACAAGCTGATCCAAGGTTCTATCGCTAACGGTTCAATTTCTGCGTCATACTGTGTGGGGTTAACCGACTAAAAGGGATAAGTGTCCATATCTATTGAACCAAGCAAGATAGAATCGATTTTGTTTTTGCAGATGGTAGGTTTTTACGTGTGTATTAATCCACAAGCTGATCCAAGGTTCTATCGCTAACGGTTCAATTTCTACGTCATACTGTGTGGGGTTAACCGACTAAAAGGGATAAGTGTCCCTATCTATTGAACCAAGCAAGATAGAATCGATTTTGTTTTTGCAGATGATAGGTTTTTATGTGTATATTAATCCACAAGCTGATCCAAGGTTCTATCGCTAACGGTTCAATTTCTACGTCATACTGTATGGGGTTAACCGACTAAAAGGGATAAGTGTCCATATCTATTGAACCAAGCAAGATAGAATCGATTTTGTTTTTGCAGATGGTAGGTTTTTATGTGTGTATTAATCCACAAGCTGATCCAAGGTTCTATCGCTAACGGTTCAATTTCTACGTTATACTGGGTGGGGTTAACCGACTAAAAGGAATAAGTTTCCATATCTATTGAACCAAGCAAGGTAGAATCGAACTTATTTTTGCAGATGGTAGGTTTTTATGTGTATATTAATCCACAAGCTGATCCAAGGTTCTATCGCTAACGGTTCAATTTCTACGTCATACTGTGTGGGGTTAACCGACTAAAAGGGATAAGTGTCCATATCTATTGAACCAAGCAAAATAGAATCGATTTTATTTTTGCAGATTATAGGTTATTATGTGTATATTAATCCACAAGCTGATCCAAGGTTCTATCGCTAACGGTTCAATTTCTGCGTCATACTGTGTGGGGTTAACCGACTAAAAGGGATAAGTGTCCATATCTATTGAACCAAGCAAGATAGAATCGATTTTGTTTTTGCAGATGGTAGGCTTTTATATGTATATTAATCCACAAGCTGATCCAAGGTTCTATCGCTAACGGTTCAATTTCTACGTCATACTGTGTGGGGTTAACCGACTAAAAGGGATAAGTGTCCCTATCTATTGAACCAAGCAAGATAGAATCGATTTTGTTTTTGCAGATGATAGGTTTTTATGTGTATATTAATCCACAAGCTGATCCATGGTTCTTTTTTAACGGTTCAATTTCTACGTCATACTGTGTGGGGTTAACCGACTAAAAGGGATAAGTGTCCATATCTATTGAACCAAGCAAGACAGAATCGATTTTATTTCTGCAGATGGTAGGTTTTTATGTGTGTATTAATCCACAAGCTGATCCAAGGTTCTATCGCTAACGGTTCAATTTCTACGTCATACTGGGTGGGGTTAACCGACTAAAAGGGATAAGTGTCCATATCTATTGAACCATGCAAGATAGAATCGATTTTGTTTTTGCAGATGATAGGTTTTTATGTTTATATTAATCCACAAGCTGATCCAAGGTTCTGTCGCTAACGGTTCAATTCCTACGTCATACTGGGTGGGGTTAACCGACTAATAGGGATAAGTGTCCATATCTATTGAACCAAGCAAGGTAGAATCGAATTTATTTTTGGAGGTGGTAGGTTTTTATGTGTATATTAATCCACAAGCTGATCCAAGGTTCTATCGCTAACGGTTCAATTTCTACGTCATACTGTGTGGGGTTAACCGACTAAAAGGGATAAGTGTCCATATCTATTGAACCAAGCAAGATAGAATCGAACTTATTTTTGCAGATGGTAGGTTTTTATGTGTATATTAATCCACAAGCTGATCCAAGGTTCTATCGCTAACGGTTCAATTTCTACGTTATACTGGGTGGGGTTAACCGACTAAAAGGGATAAGTGTCCATATCTATTGAACCAAGCAAGGTAGAATCGAACTTATTTTTGCAGGTGGTAGGTTTTTATGTGTATATTAATCCGCAAGCTGATCCAAGGTTCTATCGCTAACGGTTCAATTTCTACCTCATACTGTGTGGGGTTAACCGACTAAAAGGGATAAGTGTCCATATCTATTGAACCAAGCAAGACAGAATCGATTTTATTTCTGCAGATGGTAGGTTTTTATGTGTGTATTAATCCACAAGCTGATCCAAGGTTCTATCGCTAACGGTTCAATTTCTACGTTATACTGGGTGGGTTAACCGACTAAAAGGGATAAGTGTCCATATCTATTGAACCAAGCAAGGTAGAATCGAACTTATTTTTGCAGATGGTAGGTTTTTATGTGTATATTAATCCACAAGCTGATCCAAGGTTCTATCGCTAACGGTTCAATTTCTACGTTATACTGGGTGGGTTAACCGACTAAAAGGGATAAGTGTCGACATCTATTGAACCAAGCAAAATAGAATCGATTTTATTTTTGCGGATTATAGGTTTTTATGTGTATATTAATCCACAAGCTGATCCAAGATTCTATCGCTAACGGTTCAATTTCTACGTCATACTGTGTGGGGTTAACCGACTAAAAGGGATAAGTGTCCATATCTATTGAACCAAGCAAGATAGAATCGATTTTGTTTTTGCAGATGGTAGGCTTTTATGTGTATATTAATCCACAAGCTGATCCAAGGTTCTATCGCTAACGGTTCAATTTCTACGTCATACTGTGTGGGGTTAACCGACTAAAAGGGATAAGTGTCCATATCTATTGAACCAAGCAAGATAGAATCGATTTTGTTTTTGCAGATGATAGGTTTTTATGTGTATATTAATCCACAAGCTGATCCATGGTTCTTTTTTAACGGTTCAATTTCTACGTCATACTGTGTGGGGTTAACCGACTAAAAGGGATAAGTGTCCATATCTATTGAACCAAGCAAGACAGAATCGATTTTATTTCTGCAGATGGTAGGTTTTTATGTGTGTATTAATCCACAAGCTGATCCAAGGTTCTATCGCTAACGGTTCAATTTCTACGTCATACTGGGTGGGGTTAACCGACTAAAAGGGATAAGTGTCCATATCTATTGAACCATGCAAGATAGAATCGATTTTGTTTTTGCAGATGATAGGTTTTTATGTTTATATTAATCCAAAAGCTGATCCAAGGTTCTGTCGCTAACGGTTCAATTCCTACGTCATACTGGGTGGGGTTAACCGACTAATAGGGATAAGTGTCCATATCTATTGAACCAAGCAAGGTAGAATCGAATTTATTTTTGGAGGTGGTAGGTTTTTATGTGTATATTAATCCACAAGCTGATCCAAGGTTCTATCGCTAACGGTTCAATTTCTACGTCATACTGTGTGGGGTTAACCGACTAAAAGGGATAAGTGTCCATATCTATTGAACCAAGCAAGACAGAATCGATTTTATTTCTGCAGATGGTAGGTTTTTATGTGTGTATTAATCCACAAGCTTATCCAAGATTCTATCGCTAACGGTTCAATTTCTACGTTATACTGGGTGGGGTTAACCGACTAAAAGGAATAAGTTTCCATATCTATTGAACCAAGCAAGGTAGAATCGAACTTATTTTTGCAGATGGTAGGTTTTTATGTGTATATTAATCCACAAGCTGATCCAAGGTTCTATCGCTAACGGTTCAATTTCTACGTCATACTGTGTGGGGTTAACCGACTAAAAGGGATAAGTGTCCATATCTATTGAACCAAGCAAGATAGAATCGATTTTGTTTTTGCAGATGGTAGGTTTTTATGTGTATATTAATCCACAAGCTGATCCAAGGTTCTATCGCTAACGGTTCAATTTCTACGTTATACTGGGTGGGGTTAACCGACTAAAAGGGATAAGTGTCCATATCTATTGAACCAAGCAAGGTAGAATCGAACTTATTTTTGCAGGTGGTAGGTTTTTATGTGTATATTAATCCGCAAGCTGATCCAAGGTTCTATCGCTAACGGTTCAATTTCTACCTCATACTGTGTGGGGTTAACCGACTAAAAGGGATAAGTGTCCATATCTATTGAACCAAGCAAGACAGAATCGATTTTATTTCTGCAGATGGTAGGTTTTTATGTGTGTATTAATCCACAAGCTGATCCAAGGTTCTATCGCTAACGGTTCAATTTCTACGTTATACTGGGTGGGTTAACCGACTAAAAGGGATAAGTGTCCATATCTATTGAACCAAGCAAGGTAGAATCGAACTTATTTTTGCAGATGGTAGATTTTTATGTGTATATTAATCCACAAGCTGATCCAAGGTTCTATCGCTAACGGTTCAATTTCTACGTTATACTGGGTGGGTTAACCGACTAAAAGGGATAAGTGTCGACATCTATTGAACCAAGCAAAATAGAATCGATTTTATTTTTGCGGATTATAGGTTTTTATGTGTATATTAATCCACAAGCTGATCCAAGATTCTATCGCTAACGGTTCAATTTCTACGTCATACTGTGTGGGGTTAACCGACTAAAAGGGATAAGTGTCCATATCTATTGAACCAAGCAAGATAGAATCGATTTTGTTTTTGCAGATGGTAGGCTTTTATGTGTATATTAATCCACAAGCTGATCCAAGGTTCTATCGCTAACGGTTCAATTTCTACGTCATACTGTGTGGGGTTAACCGACTAAAAGGGATAATTGTCCATATCTATTGAACCAAGCAAGACAGAATCGATTTTATTTCTGCAGATGGTAGGTTTTTATGTGTGTATTAATCCACAAGCTGATCCAAGGTTCTGTCGCTAACGGTTCAATTTCTACGTCATACTGGGTGGGGTTAACCGACTAAAAGGGATAAGTGTCCATATCTATTGAACCATGCAAGATAGAATCGATTTTGTTTTTGCAGATGATAGGTTTTTATGTGTGTATTAATCCACAAGCTGATCCAAGGTTCTGTCGCTAACGGTTCAATTCCTACGTCATACTGGGTGGGGTTAACCGACTAAAAGGGATAAGTGTCCATATCTATTGAACCAAGCAAGGTAGAATCGAATTTATTTTTGGAGGTGGTAGGTTTTTATGTGTATATTAATCCACAAGCTGATCCAAGGTTCTATCGCTAACGGTTCAATTTCTACGTCATACTGTGTGGGGTTAACCGACTAAAAGGGATAAGTGTCCATATCTATTGAACCAAGCAAGATAGAATCGAACTTATTTTTGCAGATGGTAGGTTTTTATGTGTATATTAATCCACAAGCTGATCCAAGGTTCTATCGCTAACGGTTCAATTTCTACGTCATACTGTGTGGGGTTAACCGACTAAAAGGGATAAGTGTCCATATCTATTGAACCAAGCAAGATAGAATCGATTTTGTTTTTGCAGATGGTAGGTTTTTATGTGTATATTAATCCACAAGCTGATCCAAGGTTCTATCGCTAACGGTTCAATTTCTACGTTATACTGGGTGGGGTTAACCGACTAAAAGGGATAAGTGTCCATATCTATTGAACCAAGCAAGGTAGAATCGAACTTATTTTTGCAGGTGGTAGGTTTTTATGTGTATATTAATCCGCAAGCTGATCCAAGGTTCTATCGCTAACGGTTCAATTTCTACCTCATACTGTGTGGGGTTAACCGACTAAAAGGGATAAGTGTCCATATCTATTGAACCAAGCAAGACAGAATCGATTTTATTTCTGCAGATGGTAGGTTTTTATGTGTGTATTAATCCACAAGCTGATCCAAGGTTCTATCGCTAACGGTTCAATTTCTACGTTATACTGGGTGGGTTAACCGACTAAAAGGGATAAGTGTCCATATCTATTGAACCAAGCAAGGTAGAATCGAACTTATTTTTGCAGATGGTAGGTTTTTATGTGTATATTAATCCACAAGCTGATCCAAGGTTCTATCGCTAACGGTTCAATTTCTACGTTATACTGGGTGGGTTAACCGACTAAAAGGGATAAGTGTCGACATCTATTGAACCAAGCAAAATAGAATCGATTTTATTTTTGCGGATTATAGGTTTTTATGTGTATATTAATCCACAAGCTGATCCAAGATTCTATCGCTAACGGTTCAATTTCTACGTCATACTGTGTGGGGTTAACCGACTAAAAGGGATAAGTGTCCATATCTATTGAACCAAGCAAGATAGAATCGATTTTGTTTTTGCAGATGGTAGGCTTTTATGTGTATATTAATCCACAAGCTGATCCAAGGTTCTATCGCTAACGGTTCAATTTCTACGTCATACTGTGTGGGGTTAACCGACTAAAAGGGATAAGTGTCCATATCTATTGAACCAAGCAAGATAGAATCGATTTTGTTTTTGCAGATGATAGGTTTTTATGTGTATATTAATCCACAAGCTGATCCATGGTTCTTTTTTAACGGTTCAATTTCTACGTCATACTGTGTGGGGTTAACCGACTAAAAGGGATAAGTGTCCATATCTATTGAACCAAGCAAGACAGAATCGATTTTATTTCTGCAGATGGTAGGTTTTTATGTGTGTATTAATCCACAAGCTGATCCAAGGTTCTATCGCTAACGGTTCAATTTCTACGTCATACTGGGTGGGGTTAACCGACTAAAAGGGATAAGTGTCCATATCTATTGAACCATGCAAGATAGAATCGATTTTGTTTTTGCAGATGATAGGTTTTTATGTTTATATTAATCCAAAAGCTGATCCAAGGTTCTGTCGCTAACGGTTCAATTCCTACGTCATACTGGGTGGGGTTAACCGACTAATAGGGATAAGTGTCCATATCTATTGAACCAAGCAAGGTAGAATCGAATTTATTTTTGGAGGTGGTAGGTTTTTATGTGTATATTAATCCACAAGCTGATCCAAGGTTCTATCGCTAACGGTTCAATTTCTACGTCATACTGTGTGGGGTTAACCGACTAAAAGGGATAAGTGTCCATATCTATTGAACCAAGCAAGACAGAATCGATTTTATTTCTGCAGATGGTAGGTTTTTATGTGTGTATTAATCCACAAGCTTATCCAAGATTCTATCGCTAACGGTTCAATTTCTACGTTATACTGGGTGGGGTTAGCCGACTAAAAGGAATAAGTTTCCATATCTATTGAACCAAGCAAGGTAGAATCGAACTTATTTTTGCAGATGGTAGGTTTTTATGTGTATATTAATCCACAAGCTGATCCAAGGTTCTATCGCTAACGGTTCAATTTCTACGTCATACTGTGTGGGGTTAACCGACTAAAAGGGATAAGTGTCCATATCTATTGAACCAAGCAAGATAGAATCGATTTTGTTTTTGCAGATGGTAGGTTTTTATGTGTATATTAATCCACAAGCTGATCCAAGGTTCTATCGCTAACGGTTCAATTTCTACGTTATACTGGGTGGGGTTAACCGACTAAAAGGGATAAGTGTCCATATCTATTGAACCAAGCAAGGTAGAATCGAACTTATTTTTGCAGGTGGTAGGTTTTTATGTGTATATTAATCCGCAAGCTGATCCAAGGTTCTATCGCTAACGGTTCAATTTCTACCTCATACTGTGTGGGGTTAACCGACTAAAAGGGATAAGTGTCCATATCTATTGAACCAAGCAAGACAGAATCGATTTTATTTCTGCAGATGGTAGGTTTTTATGTGTGTATTAATCCACAAGCTGATCCAAGGTTCTATCGCTAACGGTTCAATTTCTACGTTATACTGGGTGGGTTAACCGACTAAAAGGGATAAGTGTCCATATCTATTGAACCAAGCAAGGTAGAATCGAACTTATTTTTGCAGATGGTAGGTTTTTATGTGTATATTAATCCACAAGCTGATCCAAGGTTCTATCGCTAACGGTTCAATTTCTACGTTATACTGGGTGGGTTAACCGACTAAAAGGGATAAGTGTCGACATCTATTGAACCAAGCAAAATAGAATCGATTTTATTTTTGCGGATTATAGGTTTTTATGTGTATATTAATCCACAAGCTGATCCAAGATTCTATCGCTAACGGTTCAATTTCTACGTCATACTGTGTGGGGTTAACCGACTAAAAGGGATAAGTGTCCATATCTATTGAACCAAGCAAGATAGAATCGATTTTGTTTTTGCAGATGGTAGGCTTTTATGTGTATATTAATCCACAAGCTGATCCAAGGTTCTATCGCTAACGGTTCAATTTCTACGTCATACTGTGTGGGGTTAACCGACTAAAAGGGATAATTGTCCATATCTATTGAACCAAGCAAGACAGAATCGATTTTATTTCTGCAGATGGTAGGTTTTTATGTGTGTATTAATCCACAAGCTGATCCAAGGTTCTGTCGCTAACGGTTCAATTTCTACGTCATACTGGGTGGGGTTAACCGACTAAAAGGGATAAGTGTCCATATCTATTGAACCATGCAAGATAGAATCGATTTTGTTTTTGCAGATGATAGGTTTTTATGTGTGTATTAATCCACAAGCTGATCCAAGGTTCTGTCGCTAACGGTTCAATTCCTACGTCATACTGGGTGGGGTGAACCGACTAAAAGGGATAAGTGTCCATATCTATTGAACCAAGCAAGGTAGAATCGAACTTATTTTTGCAAATGGTAGGTTTTTATGCGTATATTAATCCGCAAGCTGATCCAAGGTTCTATCGCTAACGGTTCAATTTCTACGTCATACTGTGTGGGGTTAACCGACTAAAAGGGATAAGTGTCCATATCTATTGAACCAAGCAAGACAGAATCGATTTTATTTCTGCAGATGGTAGGTTTTTATGTGTGTATTAATCCACAAGGTGATCCAAGGTTCTATCGCTAACGGTTCAATTTCTACGTCATACTGTGTGGGGTTAACCGACTAAAAGAGATAAGTGTCCATATCTATTGAACCAAGCAAGACAGAATCGATTTTATTTCTGCAGATGGTAGGTTTTTATGTGTGTATTAATCCACAAGCTGATCCAAGGTTCTATCACTAACGGTTCAATTTCTACGTCATACTGGGTGGGGTTAACCGACTAAAAGGGATAAGTGTCCATATCTATTGAACCATGCAAGATAGAATCGATTTTGTTTTTGCAGATGATAGGTTTTTATGTGTATATTAATCCACAAGCTGATCCAAGGTTCTGTCGCTAACGGTTCAATTTCTACGTCATACTGGGTGGGGTTAACCGACTAATAGGGATAAGTGTCCATATCTATTGAACCAAGCAAGGTAGAATCGAATTTATTTTTGCAGGTGGTAGGTTTTTATGTGTATATTAATCCACAAGCTGATCCAAGGTTCTATCGCTAACGGTTCAATTTCTACGTCATACTGTGTGGGGTTAACCGACTAAAAGGGATAAGTGTCCATATCTATTGAACCAAGCAAGACAGAATCGATTTTATTTCTGCAGATGTTAGTTTTTTATGTATGTATTAATCCACAAGCTGATCCAAGGTTCTATCGCTAACGGTTCAATTTCTACGTCATACTGGGTGGGGTTAACCGACTAAAAGGGATAAGTGTCCATATCTATTGAACCATGCAAGATAGAATCGATTTTGTTTTTGCAGATGATAGGTTTTTATGTGTGTATTAATCCACAAGCTGATCCAAGGTTCTGTCGCTAACGGTTCAATTCCTACGTCATACTGGGTGGGGTGAACCGACTAAAAGGGATAAGTGTCCATATCTATTGAACCAAGCAAGGTAGAATCGAACTTATTTTCGCAAATGGTAGGTTTTTATGCGTATATTAATCCGCAAGCTGATCCAAGGTTCTATCGCTAACGGTTCAATTTCTACGTCATACTGTGTGGGGTTAACCGACTAAAAGGGATAAGTGTCCATATCTATTGAACCAAGCAAGACAGAATCGATTTTATTTCTGCAGATGGTAGGTTTTTATGTGTGTATTAATCCACAAGGTGATCCAAGGTTCTATCGCTAACGGTTCAATTTCTACCTCATACTGTGTGGGGTTAACCGACGTAAAGGGATAAGTGTCCATATCTATTGAACCAAGCAAGACAGAATCGATTTTATTTCTGCAGATGGTAGGTTTTTATGTGTGTATTAATCCACAAGCTGATCCAAGGTTCTATCGCTAACGGTTCAATTTCTACGTTATACTGGGTGGGTTAACCGACTAAAAGGGATAAGTGTCCATATCTATTGAACCAAGCAAGGTAGAATCGAACTTATTTTTGCAGATGGTAGGTTTTTATGTGTATATTAATCCACAAGCTGATCCAAGGTTCTATCGCTAACGGTTCAATTTCTACGTTATACTGGGTGGGTTAACCGACTAAAAGGGATAAGTGTCGACATCTATTGAACCAAGCAAAATAGAATCGATTTTATTTTTGCGGATTATAGGTTTTTATGTGTATATTAATCCACAAGCTGATCCAAGATTCTATCGCTAACGGTTCAATTTCTACGTCATACTGTGTGGGGTTAACCGACTAAAAGGGATAAGTGTCCATATCTATTGAACCAAGCAAGATAGAATCGATTTTGTTTTTGCAGATGGTAGGCTTTTATGTGTATATTAATCCACAAGCTGATCCAAGGTTCTATCGCTAACGGTTCAATTTCTACGTCATACTGTGTGGGGTTAACCGACTAAAAGGGATAAGTGTCCATATCTATTGAACCAAGCAAGATAGAATCGATTTTGTTTTTGCAGATGATAGGTTTTTATGTGTATATTAATCCACAAGCTGATCCATGGTTCTTTTTTAACGGTTCAATTTCTACGTCATACTGTGTGGGGTTAACCGACTAAAAGGGATAAGTGTCCATATCTATTGAACCAAGCAAGACAGAATCGATTTTATTTCTGCAGATGGTAGGTTTTTATGTGTGTATTAATCCACAAGCTGATCCAAGGTTCTATCGCTAACGGTTCAATTTCTACGTCATACTGGGTGGGGTTAACCGACTAAAAGGGATAAGTGTCCATATCTATTGAACCATGCAAGATAGAATCGATTTTGTTTTTGCAGATGATAGGTTTTTATGTTTATATTAATCCAAAAGCTGATCCAAGGTTCTGTCGCTAACGGTTCAATTCCTACGTCATACTGGGTGGGGTTAACCGACTAATAGGGATAAGTGTCCATATCTATTGAACCAAGCAAGGTAGAATCGAATTTATTTTTGGAGGTGGTAGGTTTTTATGTGTATATTAATCCACAAGCTGATCCAAGGTTCTATCGCTAACGGTTCAATTTCTACGTCATACTGTGTGGGGTTAACCGACTAAAAGGGATAAGTGTCCATATCTATTGAACCAAGCAAGACAGAATCTATTTTATTTCTGCAGATGGTAGGTTTTTATGTGTGTATTAATCCACAAGCTTATCCAAGATTCTATCGCTAACGGTTCAATTTCTACGTTATACTGGGTGGGGTTAGCCGACTAAAAGGAATAAGTTTCCATATCTATTGAACCAAGCAAGGTAGAATCGAACTTATTTTTGCAGATGGTAGGTTTTTATGTGTATATTAATCCACAAGCTGATCCAAGGTTCTATCGCTAACGGTTCAATTTCTACGTCATACTGTGTGGGGTTAACCGACTAAAAGGGATAAGTGTCCATATCTATTGAACCAAGCAAGATAGAATCGATTTTGTTTTTGCAGATGGTAGGTTTTTATGTGTATATTAATCCACAAGCTGATCCAAGGTTCTATCGCTAACGGTTCAATTTCTACGTTATACTGGGTGGGGTTAACCGACTAAAAGGGATAAGTGTCCATATCTATTGAACCAAGCAAGGTAGAATCGAACTTATTTTTGCAGGTGGTAGGTTTTTATGTGTATATTAATCCGCAAGCTGATCCAAGGTTCTATCGCTAACGGTTCAATTTCTACCTCATACTGTGTGGGGTTAACCGACTAAAAGGGATAAGTGTCCATATCTATTGAACCAAGCAAGACAGAATCGATTTTATTTCTGCAGATGGTAGGTTTTTATGTGTGTATTAATCCACAAGCTGATCCAAGGTTCTATCGCTAACGGTTCAATTTCTACGTTATACTGGGTGGGTTAACCGACTAAAAGGGATAAGTGTCCATATCTATTGAACCAAGCAAGGTAGAATCGAACTTATTTTTGCAGATGGTAGGTTTTTATGTGTATATTAATCCACAAGCTGATCCAAGGTTCTATCGCTAACGGTTCAATTTCTACGTTATACTGGGTGGGTTAACCGACTAAAAGGGATAAGTGTCGACATCTATTGAACCAAGCAAAATAGAATCGATTTTATTTTTGCGGATTATAGGTTTTTATGTGTATATTAATCCACAAGCTGATCCAAGATTCTATCGCTAACGGTTCAATTTCTACGTCATACTGTGTGGGGTTAACCGACTAAAAGGGATAAGTGTCCATATCTATTGAACCAAGCAAGATAGAATCGATTTTGTTTTTGCAGATGGTAGGCTTTTATGTGTATATTAATCCACAAGCTGATCCAAGGTTCTATCGCTAACGGTTCAATTTCTACGTCATACTGTGTGGGGTTAACCGACTAAAAGGGATAATTGTCCATATCTATTGAACCAAGCAAGACAGAATCGATTTTATTTCTGCAGATGGTAGGTTTTTATGTGTGTATTAATCCACAAGCTGATCCAAGGTTCTGTCGCTAACGGTTCAATTTCTACGTCATACTGGGTGGGGTTAACCGACTAAAAGGGATAAGTGTCCATATCTATTGAACCATGCAAGATAGAATCGATTTTGTTTTTGCAGATGATAGGTTTTTATGTGTGTATTAATCCACAAGCTGATCCAAGGTTCTGTCGCTAACGGTTCAATTCCTACGTCATACTGGGTGGGGTGAACCGACTAAAAGGGATAAGTGTCCATATCTATTGAACCAAGCAAGGTAGAATCGAACTTATTTTTGCAAATGGTAGGTTTTTATGCGTATATTAATCCGCAAGCTGATCCAAGGTTCTATCGCTAACGGTTCAATTTCTACGTCATACTGTGTGGGGTTAACCGACTAAAAGGGATAAGTGTCCATATCTATTGAACCAAGCAAGAGAGAATCGATTTTATTTCTGCAGATGGTAGGTTTTTATGTGTGTATTAATCCACAAGGTGATCCAAGGTTCTATCGCTAACGGTTCAATTTCTACGTCATACTGTGTGGGGTTAACCGACTAAAAGAGATAAGTGTCCATATCTATTGAACCAAGCAAGACAGAATCGATTTTATTTCTGCAGATGGTAGGTTTTTATGTGTGTATTAATCCACAAGCTGATCCAAGGTTCTATCACTAACGGTTCAATTTCTACGTCATACTGGGTGGGGTTAACCGACTAAAAGGGATAAGTGTCCATATCTATTGAACCATGCAAGATAGAATCGATTTTGTTTTTGCAGATGATAGGTTTTTATGTGTATATTAATCCACAAGCTGATCCAAGGTTCTGTCGCTAACGGTTCAATTTCTACGTCATACTGGGTGGGGTTAACCGACTAATAGGGATAAGTGTCCATATCTATTGAACCAAGCAAGGTAGAATCGAATTTATTTTTGCAGGTGGTAGGTTTTTATGTGTGTATTAATCCACAAGCTGATCCAAGGTTCTATCGCTAACGGTTCAATTTCTACGTCATACTGTGTGGGGTTAACCGACTAAAAGGGATAAGTGTCCATATCTATTGAACCAAGCAAGACAGAATCGATTTTATTTCTGCAGATGTTAGTTTTTTATGTATGTATTAATCCACAAGCTGATCCAAGGTTCTATCGCTAACGGTTCAATTTCTACGTCATACTGGGTGGGGTTAACCGACTAAAAGGGATAAGTGTCCATATCTATTGAACCATGCAAGGTAGAATCGATTTTGTTTTTGCAGATGATAGGTTTTTATGTGTATATTAATCCACAAGCTGATCCAAGGTTCTGTCGCTAACGGTTCAATTTCTACGTCATACTGGGTGGGGTTAACCGACTAATAGGGATAAGTGTCCATATCTATTGAACCAAGCAAGGTAGAATCGAATTTATTTTTGCAGGTGGTAGGTTTTTATGTGTGTATTAATCTACAAGCTGATCCAAGGTTCGATCGCTAACGGTTCAATTTCTACGTCATACTATGTGGGGTTAACCGACTAAAAGGGATAAGTGTCCATATCTATTGAACCAAGCAAAATAGAATCGATTTTATTTTTGCAGATTATAGGTTTTATGTGTATATTAATCCACAAGCTGATCCAAGGTTCTATCGCTAACGGTTCAATTTCTACGTCATAAAAGGGATAAGTGTCCACATCTATTGAACCAAGCAAAATAGAATCGATTTTATTTTTGCAGATTATAGGTTTTTATGTGTATATTAATCCACAAGCTGAACCAAGGTTCTATCGCTAACGGTTCAATTTCTACGTCATACTGTGTGGGGTTAACCGACTAAAAGGGATAAGTGTCCATATCTATTGAACCAAGCAAGATAGAATCGATTTTGTTTTTGCAGATGATAGGTTTTTATGTGTATATTAATCCACAAGCCGATCCAAGGTTCTATCGCTAACGGTTCAATTTCTACGTCATAAAAGGGATAAGTGTCCATATCTATTGCACCAAGCAAGACAGAATTGATTTTATTTCTGCAGATGGTAGGTTTTTATGTGTGTATTAATCCACAAGCTGATTCAAGGTTCTATCGCTAACGGTTCAATTTCTACGTCATACTGTGTGGGGTTAACCGACTAAAAGGGATAAGTGTCCATATCTATTGAACCAATCAAGATAGAATCGATTTTGTTTTTGCAGATGATAGGTTTTTATGTGTATATTAATCCACAAGCTGATCCAAGGTTCTATCGCTAACGGTTCAATTTCTACGTCATACTGGGTGGGGTTAACCGACTAATAGGGATAAGTGTCTATATCTATTGAACCAAGCAAGGTAGAATCGATTTTGTTTTTGCAGATGATAGGTTTTTATGTGTATATTAATCCACAAGCTGATCCAAGGTTCTATCGCTAACGGTTCAATTTCTACGTCATACTGTGTGGGGTTAACCGACTAAAAGGGATAAGTGTCCATATCTATTGAACCAAGCAAGATAGAATCGATTTTGTTTTTGCAGATGATAGGTTTTTATGTTTATATTAATCCACAAGCTGATCCAAGTTTCTATCGCTAACGGTTCAATTTCTACGTCATAAAAGGGATAAGTGTCCATATCTATTGCACCAAGCAAGACAGAATTGATTTTATTTCTGCAGATGGTAGGTTTTTATGTGTGTATTAATCCACAAGCTGATTCAAGGTTCTATCGCTAACGGTTCAATTTCTACGTCATACTGTGTGGGGTTAACCGACTAAAAGGGATAAGTGTCCATATCTATTGAACCAATCAAGCTAGAATCGATTTTGTTTTTGCAGATGATAGGTTTTTATGTGTATATTAATCCACAAGCTGATCCAAGGTTCTATCGCTAACGGTTCAATTTCTACGTCATACTGGGTGGGGTTAACCGACTAATAGGGATAAGTGTCTATATCTATTGAACCAAGCAAGGTAGAATCGAATTTATTTTTGCAGACGGTAGGTTTTTATGTGCATATTAATCCACTAGCTGATACAAGGTTCTATCGCTAACGGTTCAATTTCTACGTCAAACTGGGTGGGGTTAACCGACTAAAAGGGATAAGTGTCCATATCTATTGAACCAAGCAAGACAGAATCGATTTTATTTTTGCAGATGGTAGGTTTTTATGTGTACATTAATCCAAAAGCTGACCCAAGGTTCTATCGTTAGCGGTTCAATTTCTACGTCATACTGTGTGGGGTTAACCGACTAAAAGGGATAAGTGTCCATATCTATTAAACCAAGCAAGACAGAATCGATTTTATTTCTGCAGATGGTAGGTTTTTATGTGTGTATTAATCCACAAGCTGATCCAAGGTTCTATCGCTAACGGTTCAATTTCTATGTCATACTGGGTGGGGTTAACCGACTAAAAGGGATAAGTGTCCATATCTATTGAACCATGCAAGATAGAATCGATTTTGTTTTTGCAGATGATAGGTTTTTATGTGTATATTAATCCACAAGCTGATCCAAGGTTCTGTCTCTAACGTTTCAATTTCTACGTCATACTGGGTGGGGTTAACCGACTAATAGGGATAAGTGTCCATATCTATTGAACCAAGCAAGGTAGAATCGAATTTATTTTTGCAGGTGGTAGGTTTTTATGTGTATATTAATCCACAAGCTAATACAAGGTTCTATCGCTAACGGTTCAATTTCTACGTCATACTGTGTGGGGTTAACCGACTAAAAGGGATAAGTGTCCGTATCTATTGAACCAAGCAAGGTAGAATCGAACTTATTTTTGCAGATGGTAGGTTTTTATGTGTATATTAATCCACAAGCTGATCCAAGGTTCTATCGCTAACGGTTCAATTTCTACGTCATACTGTGTGGGGTTAACCGACTAAAAGGGATAAGTGTCCATATCTATTGAAGCAAGCAAGACAGAATCGATTTTATTTCTGCAGATGGTAAGTTTTTATGTGTGTATTAATCCACAAGCTGATCCAAGGTTCTATCGCTAACGGTTCAATTTCTACGTCATACTGTGTGGGGTTAACCGACTAAAAGGGATAAGTGTCCATATCTATTGAACCAAGCAAGTTAGAATCGATTTTGTTTTTGCAGATGGTAGGTTTTTATGTGTATATTAATCCACAAGCTGATCCAAGGTTATATCGTTAACGGTTCAATTTCTACGTCATACTGTGTGGGGTTAACCGACTAAAAGGGATAAGTGTCCATATCTATTGAACCTAGCAAGACAGAATCCAAGGTTCTATCGCTAACGGTTCAATTTCTACGTCATACTGTGTGGGGTTAACCGACTAAAAGGGATAAGTGTCCATATCTATTGAACCAAGCAAGACAGAATCGATTTTATTTCTGCAGATGGTAGGTTTTTATGTGTGTATTAATCCACAAGCTGATCCAAGGTTCTATCGCTAACGGTTCAATTTCTACGTCATACTGGGTGGGGTTAACCTACTAATAGGGATAAGTGTCCATATCTATTGAACCAAGCAAGGTAGAATCGAATTTATTTTTGGAGGTAGTAGGTTTTTATGTGTATATTAATCCACAAGCTGATCCAAGGTTCTATCGCTAACGGTTCAATTTCTACGTCATACTGTGTGGGGTTAACCGACTAAAAGGGATAAGTGTCCATATCTATTGAACCAAGCAAGACAGAATCGATTTTATTTCTGCAGATGGTAGGTTTTTATGTGTGTATTAATCCACAAGCTGATCCAAGGTTCTATCGCTAACGGTTCAATTTCTACGTCATACTGGGTGGGGTTAACCGACTAAAAGGGATAAGTGTCCATATCTATTGAACCATGCAAGATAGAATCGATTTTGTTTTTGCAGATGATAGGATTTTATGTGTATATTAATCCACAAGCTGATCCAAGGTTCTATCGCTAACGGTTCAATTTCTACGTCATACTGTGTGGGGTTAACCGACTAAAAGGGATAAGTGTCCATATCTATTGAACCATGCAAGATAGAATCGATTTTGTTTTCGCAGATGATAGGTTTTTATGTGTATACTAATCCACAAGCTGATCCAAGGTTCTATCGCTAACGGTTCAATTTCTACGTCATACTGTGTGGGGTTAACCGACTAAAAGGGATAAGTGTCCATATCTATTGAACCATGCAAGATAGAATCGATTTTGTTTTCGCAGATGATAGGTTTTTATGTGTATATTAATCCACAAGCTGATCCACGGTTCTGTCGCTAACGGTTCAATTCCTACGTCATACTGGGTGGGGTTAACCGACTAATAGGGATAAGTGTCCATATCTATTGAACCTAGCAAGACAGAATCCAAGGTTCTATCGCTAACGGTTCAATTTCTACGTCATACTGTGTGGGGTTAACCGACTAAAAGGGATAAGTGTCCATATCTATTGAACCAAGCAAGATAGAATCGATTTTGTTTTTGCAGATGGTAGGTTTTTATGTGTATATTAATCCACAAGCTGATCCAAGGTTCTATCGCTAACGGTTCAATTTCTACGTCATACTGGGTGGGGTTAACCGACTAATAGGGATAAGTGTCTATATCTATTGAACCAAGCAAGGTAGAATCGATTTTGTTTTTGCAGATGATAGGTTTTTATGTGTATATTAATCCACAAGCTGATCCAAGGTTCTATCGCTAACGGTTCAATTTCTACGTCATACTGTGTGGGGTTAACCGACTAAAAGGGATAAGTGTCCATATCTATTGAACCAAGCAAGATAGAATCGATTTTGTTTTTGCAGATGATAGGTTTTTATGTTTATATTAATCCACAAGCTGATCCAAGTTTCTATCGCTAACGGTTCAATTTCTACGTCATAAAAGGGATAAGTGTCCATATCTATTGCACCAAGCAAGACAGAATTGATTTTATTTCTGCAGATGGTAGGTTTTTATGTGTGTATTAATCCACAAGCTGATTCAAGGTTCTATCGCTAACGGTTCAATTTCTACGTCATACTGTGTGGGGTTAACCGACTAAAAGGGATAAGTGTCCATATCTATTGAACCAATCAAGCTAGAATCGATTTTGTTTTTGCAGATGATAGGTTTTTATGTGTATATTAATCCACAAGCTGATCCAAGGTTCTATCGCTAACGGTTCAATTTCTACGTCATACTGGGTGGGGTTAACCGACTAATAGGGATAAGTGTCTATATCTATTGAACCAAGCAAGGTAGAATCGAATTTATTTTTGCAGACGGTAGGTTTTTATGTGCATATTAATCCACTAGCTGATACAAGGTTCTATCGCTAACGGTTCAATTTCTACGTCAAACTGGGTGGGGTTAACCGACTAAAAGGGATAAGTGTCCATATCTATTGAACCAAGCAAGACAGAATCGATTTTATTTTTGCAGATGGTAGGTTTTTATGTGTACATTAATCCAAAAGCTGACCCAAGGTTCTATCGTTAGCGGTTCAATTTCTACGTCATACTGTGTGGGGTTAACCGACTAAAAGGGATAAGTGTCCATATCTATTAAACCAAGCAAGACAGAATCGATTTTATTTCTGCAGATGGTAGGTTTTTATGTGTGTATTAATCCACAAGCTGATCCAAGGTTCTATCGCTAACGGTTCAATTTCTATGTCATACTGGGTGGGGTTAACCGACTAAAAGGGATAAGTGTCCATATCTATTGAACCATGCAAGATAGAATCGATTTTGTTTTTGCAGATGATAGGTTTTTATGTGTATATTAATCCACAAGCTGATCCAAGGTTCTGTCTCTAACGGTTCAATTTCTACGTCATACTGGGTGGGGTTAACCGACTAATAGGGATAAGTGTCCATATCTATTGAACCAAGCAAGGTAGAATCGAATTTATTTTTGCAGGTGGTAGGTTTTTATGTGTATATTAATCCACAAGCTAATACAAGGTTCTATCGCTAACGGTTCAATTTCTACGTCATACTGTGTGGGGTTAACCGACTAAAAGGGATAAGTGTCCGTATCTATTGAACCAAGCAAGGTAGAATCGAACTTATTTTTGCAGATGGTAGGTTTTTATGTGTATATTAATCCACAAGCTGATCCAAGGTTCTATCGCTAACGGTTCAATTTCTACGTCATACTGTGTGGGGTTAACCGACTAAAAGGGATAAGTGTCCATATCTATTGAAGCAAGCAAGACAGAATCGATTTTATTTCTGCAGATGGTAAGTTTTTATGTGTGTATTAATCCACAAGCTGATCCAAGGTTCTATCGCTAACGGTTCAATTTCTACGTCATACTGTGTGGGGTTAACCGACTAAAAGGGATAAGTGTCCATATCTATTGAACCAAGCAAGTTAGAATCGATTTTGTTTTTGCAGATGGTAGGTTTTTATGTGTATATTAATCCACAAGCTGATCCAAGGTTATATCGTTAACGGTTCAATTTCTACGTCATACTGTGTGGGGTTAACCGACTAAAAGGGATAAGTGTCCATATCTATTGAACCTAGCAAGACAGAATCCAAGGTTCTATCGCTAACGGTTCAATTTCTACGTCATACTGTGTGGGGTTAACCGACTAAAAGGGATAAGTGTCCATATCTATTGAACCAAGCAAGACAGAATCGATTTTATTTCTGCAGATGGTAGGTTTTTATGTGTGTATTAATCCACAAGCTGATCCAAGGTTCTATCGCTAACGGTTCAATTTCTACGTCATACTGGGTGGGGTTAACCTACTAATAGGGATAAGTGTCCATATCTATTGAACCAAGCAAGGTAGAATCGAATTTATTTTTGGAGGTAGTAGGTTTTTATGTGTATATTAATCCACAAGCTGATCCAAGGTTCTATCGCTAACGGTTCAATTTCTACGTCATACTGTGTGGGGTTAACCGACTAAAAGGGATAAGTGTCCATATCTATTGAACCAAGCAAGACAGAATCGATTTTATTTCTGCAGATGGTAGGTTTTTATGTGTGTATTAATCCACAAGCTGATCCAAGGTTCTATCGCTAACGGTTCAATTTCTACGTCATACTGGGTGGGGTTAACCGACTAAAAGGGATAAGTGTCCATATCTATTGAACCATGCAAGATAGAATCGATTTTGTTTTTGCAGATGATAGGATTTTATGTGTATATTAATCCACAAGCTGATCCAAGGTTCTATCGCTAACGGTTCAATTTCTACGTCATACTGTGTGGGGTTAACCGACTAAAAGGGATAAGTGTCCATATCTATTGAACCATGCAAGATAGAATCGATTTTGTTTTCGCAGATGATAGGTTTTTATGTGTATACTAATCCACAAGCTGATCCAAGGTTCTATCGCTAACGGTTCAATTTCTACGTCATACTGTGTGGGGTTAACCGACTAAAAGGGATAAGTGTCCATATCTATTGAACCATGCAAGATAGAATCGATTTTGTTTTCGCAGATGATAGGTTTTTATGTGTATATTAATCCACAAGCTGATCCAAGGTTCTGTCGCTAACGGTTCAATTCCTACGTCATACTGGGTGGGGTTAACCGACTAATAGGGATAAGTGTCCATATCTATTGAACCTAGCAAGACAGAATCCAAGGTTCTATCGCTAACGGTTCAATTTCTACGTCATACTGTGTGGGGTTAACCGACTAAAAGGGATAAGTGTCCATATCTATTGAACCAAGCAAGATAGAATCGATTTTGTTTTTGCAGATGGTAGGTTTTTATGTGTATATTAATCCACAAGCTGATCCAAGGTTCTATCGCTAACGGTTCAATTTCTACGTTATACTGGGTGGGGTTAACCGACTAAAAGGAATAAGTTTCCATATCTATTAAACCAAGAAAGGTAGAATCGAACTTATTTTTGCAGATGGTAGGTTTTTATGTGTATATTAATCCACAAGCTGATCCAAGGTTCTATCGCTAACGGTTCAATTTCTACGTCATACTGTGTGGGGTTAACCGACTAAAAGGGATAAGTGTCCATATCTATTGAACCAAGCAAGATAGAATCGATTTTGTTTTTGCAGATGGTAGGTTTTTATGTGTGTATTAATCCACAAGCTGATCCAAGGTTCTATCGCTAACGGTTCAATTTCTACGTTATACTGGGTGGGGTTAACCGACTAAAAGGGATAAGTGTCCATATCTATTGAACCAAGCAAAATAGAATCGATTTTATTTTTGCAGATTATAGGTTTTTATGTGTATATTAATCCACAAGCTGATCCAAGGTTCTATCGCTAACGGTTCAATTTCTGCGTCATACTGTGTGGGGTTAACCGACTAAAAGGGATAAGTGTCCATATCTATTGAACCAAGCAAGACAGAATCGATTTTATTTCTGCAGATGGTAGGTTTTTATGTGTGTATTAATCCACAAGCTGATCCAAGGTTCTATCGCTAACGGTTCAATTTCTACGTCATACTGGGTGGGGTTAACCTACTAATAGGGATAAGTGTCCATATCTATTGAACCAAGCAAGGTAGAATCGAATTTATTTTTGGAGGTGGTAGGTTTTTATGTGTATATTAATCCACAAGCTGACCCAAGGTTCTATCGCTAACGGTTCAATTTCTACGTCATACTGTGTGGGGTTAACCGACTAAAAGGGATAAGTGTCCATATCTATTGAACCAAGCAAGACAGAATCGATTTTATTTCTGCAGATGGTATGTTTTTATGTGTGTATTAATCAACAAGCTGATCCAAGGTTCTATCGCTAACGGTTCAATTTCTACGTCATACTGGGTGGGGTTAACCGACTAAAAGGGATAAGTGTCCATATCTATTGAACCATGCAAGATAGAATCGATTTTGTTTTTGCAGATGATAGGATTTTATGTGTATATTAATCCACAAGCTGATCCAATGTTCTATCGCTAACGGTTCAATTTCTACGTCATACTGTGTGGGGTTAACCGACTAAAAGGGATAAGTGTCCATATCTATTGAACCAAGCAAGACAGAATCGATTTTATTTCTGCAGATGGTAGGTTTTTATGTGTGTATTAATCCACAAGCTGATCCAAGTTTCTATCACTAACGGTTCAATTTCTACGTCATACTGGGTGGGGTTAACCGACTAAAAGGGATAAGTGTCCATATCTATTGAACCATGCAAGATAGAATCGATTTTGTTTTTGCAGATGATAGGTTTTTATGTGTATATTAATCCACAAGCTGATCCAAGGTTCTGTCGCTAACGGTTCAATTTCTACGTCATACTGGGTGGGGTTAACCGACTAATAGGGATAAGTGTCCATATCTATTGAACCAAGCAAGGTAGAATCGAATTTATTTTTGCAGGTGGTAGGTTTTTATGTGTGTATTAATCTACAAGCTGATCCAAGGTTCGATCGCTAACGGTTCAATTTCTACGTCATACTATGTGGGGTTAACCGACTAAAAGGGATAAGTGTCCATATCTATTGAACCAAGCAAAATAGAATCGATTTTATTTTTGCAGATTATAGGTTTTATGTGTATATTAATCCACAAGCTGACCCAAGGTTCTATCGCTAACGGTTCAATTTCTGAGTCATACTGTGTGGGGTTAACCGACTAAAAGGGATAAGTGTCCATATCTATTGAACCAAGCAAGACAGAATCGATTTTATTTCTGCAGATGGTAGGTTTTTATGTGTGTATTAATCCACAAGCTGATCCAAGGTTCTATCGCTAACGGTTCAATTTCTACGTCATAAAAGGGATAAGTGTCCACATCTATTGAACCAAGCAAAATAGAATCGATTTTATTTTTGTAGATTATAGGTTTTTATGTGTATATTAATCCACAAGCTGATCCAAGGTTCTATCGCTAACGGTTCAATTTCTACGTCATACTGTGTGGGGTTAACCGACTAAAAGGGATAAGTGTCCATATCTATTGAACCAAGCAAGATAGAATCGATTTTGTTTTTGCAGATGATAGGTTTTTATGTGTATATTAATCCACAAGCCGATCCAAGGTTCTATCGCTAACGGTTCAATTTCTACGTCATAAAAGGCATAAGTGTCCATATCTATTGCACCAAGCAAGACAGAATTGATTTTATTTCTGCAGATGGTAGGTTTTTATGTGTGTATTAATCCACAAGCTGATTCAAGGTTCTATCGCTAACGGTTCAATTTCTACGTCATACTGTGTGGGGTTAACCGACTAAAAGGGATAAGTGTCCATATCTATTGAACCAATCAAGATAGAATCGATTTTGTTTTTGCAGATGATAGGTTTTTATGTGTATATTAATCCACAAGCTGATCCAAGGTTCTATCGCTAACGGTTCAATTTCTACGTCATACTGGGTGGGGTTAACCGACTAATAGGGATAAGTGTCTATATCTATTGAACCAAGCAAGGTAGAATCGATTTTGTTTTTGCAGATGATAGGTTTTTATGTGTATATTAATCCACAAGCTGATCCAAGGTTCTATCGCTAACGGTTCAATTTCTACGTCATACTGTGTGGGGTTAACCGACTAAAAGGGATAAGTGTCCATATCTATTGAACCAAGCAAGATAGAATCGATTTTGTTTTTGCAGATGATAGGTTTTTATGTTTATATTAATCCACAAGCTGATCCAAGTTTCTATCGCTAACGGTTCAATTTCTACGTCATAAAAGGGATAAGTGTCCATATCTATTGCACCAAGCAAGACAGAATTGATTTTATTTCTGCAGATGGTAGGTTTTTATGTGTATATTAATCCACAAGCTGATCCAAGGTTCTATCGCTAACGGTTCAATTTCTACGTCATACTGTGTGGGGTTAACCGACTAAAAGGGATAAGTGTCCATATCTATTGAACCAAGCAAGATAGAATCGATTTTGTTTTTGCAGATGGTAGGTTTTTATGTGTGTATTAATCCACAAGCTGATCCAAGGTTCTATCGCTAACGGTTCAATTTCTACGTTATACTGGGTGGGGTTAACCGACTAAAAGGGATAAGTGTCCATATCTATTGAACCAAGCAAAATAGAATCGATTTTATTTTTGCAGATTATAGGTTTTTATGTGTATATTAATCCACAAGCTGATCCAAGGTTCTATCGCTAACGGTTCAATTTCTGCGTCATACTGTGTGGGGTTAACCGACTAAAAGGGATAAGTGTCCATATCTATTGAACCAAGCAAGACAGAATCGATTTTATTTCTGCAGATGGTAGGTTTTTATGTGTGTATTAATCCACAAGCTGATCCAAGGTTCTATCGCTAACGGTTCAATTTCTACGTCATACTGGGTGGGGTTAACCTACTAATAGGGATAAGTGTCCATATCTATTGAACCAAGCAAGGTAGAATCGAATTTATTTTTGGAGGTGGTAGGTTTTTATGTGTATATTAATCCACAAGCTGACCCAAGGTTCTATCGCTAACGGTTCAATTTCTACGTCATACTGTGTGGGGTTAACCGACTAAAAGGGATAAGTGTCCATATCTATTGAACCAAGCAAGACAGAATCGATTTTATTTCTGCAGATGGTATGTTTTTATGTGTGTATTAATCAACAAGCTGATCCAAGGTTCTATCGCTAACGGTTCAATTTCTACGTCATACTGGGTGGGGTTAACCGACTAAAAGGGATAAGTGTCCATATCTATTGAACCATGCAAGATAGAATCGATTTTGTTTTTGCAGATGATAGGATTTTATGTGTATATTAATCCACAAGCTGATCCAATGTTCTATCGCTAACGGTTCAATTTCTACGTCATACTGTGTGGGGTTAACCGACTAAAAGGGATAAGTGTCCATATCTATTGAACCAAGCAAGACAGAATCGATTTTATTTCTGCAGATGGTAGGTTTTTATGTGTGTATTAATCCACAAGCTGATCCAAGTTTCTATCACTAACGGTTCAATTTCTACGTCATACTGGGTGGGGTTAACCGACTAAAAGGGATAAGTGTCCATATCTATTGAACCATGCAAGATAGAATCGATTTTGTTTTTGCAGATGATAGGTTTTTATGTGTATATTAATCCACAAGCTGATCCAAGGTTCTGTCGCTAACGGTTCAATTTCTACGTCATACTGGGTGGGGTTAACCGACTAATAGGGATAAGTGTCCATATCTATTGAACCAAGCAAGGTAGAATCGAATTTATTTTTGCAGGTGGTAGGTTTTTATGTGTGTATTAATCTACAAGCTGATCCAAGGTTCGATCGCTAACGGTTCAATTTCTACGTCATACTATGTGGGGTTAACCGACTAAAAGGGATAAGTGTCCATATCTATTGAACCAAGCAAAATAGAATCGATTTTATTTTTGCAGATTATAGGTTTTATGTGTATATTAATCCACAAGCTGACCCAAGGTTCTATCGCTAACGGTTCAATTTCTGAGTCATACTGTGTGGGGTTAACCGACTAAAAGGGATAAGTGTCCATATCTATTGAACCAAGCAAGACAGAATCGATTTTATTTCTGCAGATGGTAGGTTTTTATGTGTGTATTAATCCACAAGCTGATCCAAGGTTCTATCGCTAACGGTTCAATTTCTACGTCATAA
This sequence comes from Eurosta solidaginis, assembly GCF_040869045.1. NCBI lineage: Eukaryota > Metazoa > Arthropoda > Insecta > Diptera > Tephritidae > Eurosta > Eurosta solidaginis. Next base: position 1,161,472 of record NW_027136885.1, on the reverse strand, counting down.
AAGGGATAAGTGTCCACATCTATTGAACCAAGCAAAATAGAATCGATTTTATTTTTGTAGATTATAGGTTTTTATGTGTATATTAATCCACAAGCTGATCCAAGGTTCTATCGCTAACGGTTCAATTTCTACGTCATACTGTGTGGGGTTAACCGACTAAAAGGGATAAGTGTCCATATCTATTGAACCAAGCAAGATAGAATCGATTTTGTTTTTGCAGATGATAGGTTTTTATGTGTATATTAATCCACAAGCCGATCCAAGGTTCTATCGCTAACGGTTCAATTTCTACGTCATAAAAGGGATAAGTGTCCATATCTATTGCACCAAGCAAGACAGAATTGATTTTATTTCTGCAGATGGTAGGTTTTTATGTGTGTATTAATCCACAAGCTGATTCAAGGTTCTATCGCTAACGGTTCAATTTCTACGTCATACTGTGTGGGGTTAACCGACTAAAAGGGATAAGTGTCCATATCTATTGAACCAATCAAGATAGAATCGATTTTGTTTTTGCAGATGATAGGTTTTTATGTGTATATTAATCCACAAGCTGATCCAAGGTTCTATCGCTAACGGTTCAATTTCTACGTCATACTGGGTGGGGTTAACCGACTAATAGGGATAAGTGTCTATATCTATTGAACCAAGCAAGGTAGAATCGATTTTGTTTTTGCAGATGATAGGTTTTTATGTGTATATTAATCCACAAGCTGATCCAAGGTTCTATCGCTAACGGTTCAATTTCTACGTCATACTGTGTGGGGTTAACCGACTAAAAGGGATAAGTGTCCATATCTATTGAACCAAGCAAGATAGAATCGATTTTGTTTTTGCAGATGATAGGTTTTTATGTTTATATTAATCCACAAGCTGATCCAAGTTTCTATCGCTAACGGTTCAATTTCTACGTCATAAAAGGGATAAGTGTCCATATCTATTGCACCAAGCAAGACAGAATTGATTTTATTTCTGCAGATGGTAGGTTTTTATGTGTGTATTAATCCACAAGCTGATTCAAGGTTCTATCGCTAACGGTTCAATTTCTACGTCATACTGTGTGGGGTTAACCGACTAAAAGGGATAAGTGTCCATATCTATTGAACCAATCAAGCTAGAATCGATTTTGTTTTTGCAGATGATAGGTTTTTATGTGTATATTAATCCACAAGCTGATCCAAGGTTCTATCGCTAACGGTTCAATTTCTACGTCATACTGGGTGGGGTTAACCGACTAATAGGGATAAGTGTCTATATCTATTGAACCAAGCAAAGTAGAATCGAATTTATTTTTGCAGACGGTAAGTTTTTATGTGCATATTAATCCACTAGCTGATACAAGGTTCTATCGCTAACGGTTCAATTTCTACGTCAAACTGGGTGGGGTTAACCGACTAAAAGGGATAAGTGTCCATATCTATTGAACCAAGCAAGACAGAATCGATTTTATTTTTGCAGATGGTAGGTTTTTATGTGTATATTAATCCAAAAGCTGACCCAAGGTTCTATCGTTAGCGGTTCAATTTCTACGTCATACTGTGTGGGGTTAACCGACTAAAAGGGATAAGTGTCCATATCTATTAAACCAAGCAAGACAGAATCGATTTTATTTCTGCAGATGGTAGGTTTTTATGTGTGTATTAATCCACAAGCTGATCCAAGGTTCTATCGCTAACGGTTCAATTTCTATGTCATACTGGGTGGGGTTAACCGACTAAAAGGGATAAGTGTCCATATCTATTGAACCATAGGTTTTTATGTGTATATTAATCCACAAGCTGATCCAAGGTTCTGTCTCTAACGGTTCAATTTCTACGTCATACTGGGTGGGGTTAACCGACTAATAGGGATAAGTGTCCATATCTATTGAACCAAGCAAGGTAGAATCGAATTTATTTTTGCAGGTGGTAGGTTTTTATGTGTATATTAATCCACAAGCTGATCCAAGGTTCTATCGCTAACGGTTCAATTTCTACGTCATACTGTGTGGGGTTAACCGACTAAAAGGGATAAGTGTCCATATCTATTGAACCAAGCAAGATAGAATCGATTTTGTTTTTGCAGATGATAGGTTTTTATGTTTATATTAATCCACAAGCTGATCCAAGTTTCTATCGCTAACGGTTCAATTTCTACGTCATAAAAGGGATAAGTGTCCATATCTATTGCACCAAGCAAGACAGAATTGATTTTATTTCTGCAGATGGTAGGTTTTTATGTGTGTATTAATCCACAAGCTGATTCAAGGTTCTATCGCTAACGGTTCAATTTCTACGTCATACTGTGTGGGGTTAACCGACTAAAAGGGATAAGTGTCCATATCTATTGAACCAAGCAAGACAGAATCGATTTTATTTCTGCAGATGGTAGGTTTTTATGTGTGTATTAATCCACAAGCTGATCCAAGGTTCTATCGCTAACGGTTCAATTTCTACGTCATAAAAGGGATAAGTGTCCACATCTATTGAACCAAGCAAAATAGAATCGATTTTATTTTTGTAGATTATAGGTTTTTATGTGTATATTAATCCACAAGCTGATCCAAGGTTCTATCGCTAACGGTTCAATTTCTACGTCATACTGTGTGGGGTTAACCGACTAAAAGGGATAAGTGTCCATATCTATTGAACCAAGCAAGATAGAATCGATTTTGTTTTTGCAGATGATAGGTTTTTATGTTTATATTAATCCACAAGCTGATCCAAGTTTCTATCGCTAACGGTTCAATTTCTACGTCATAAAAGGGATAAGTGTCCATATCTATTGCACCAAGCAAGACAGAATTGATTTTATTTCTGCAGATGGTAGGTTTTTATGTGTGTATTAATCCACAAGCTGATTCAAGGTTCTATCGCTAACGGTTCAATTTCTACGTCATACTGTGTGGGGTTAACCGACTAAAAGGGATAAGTGTCCATATCTATTGAACCAATCAAGCTAGAATCGATTTTGTTTTTGCAGATGATAGGTTTTTATGTGTATATTAATCCACAAGCTGATCCAAGGTTCTATCGCTAACGGTTCAATTTCTACGTCATACTGGGTGGGGTTAACCGACTAATAGGGATAAGTGTCTATATCTATTGAACCAAGCAAAGTAGAATCGAATTTATTTTTGCAGACGGTAAGTTTTTATGTGCATATTAATCCACTAGCTGATACAAGGTTCTATCGCTAACGGTTCAATTTCTACGTCAAACTGGGTGGGGTTAACCGACTAAAAGGGATAAGTGTCCATATCTATTGAACCAAGCAAGACAGAATCGATTTTATTTTTGCAGATGGTAGGTTTTTATGTGTATATTAATCCAAAAGCTGACCCAAGGTTCTATCGTTAGCGGTTCAATTTCTACGTCATACTGTGTGGGGTTAACCGACTAAAAGGGATAAGTGTCCATATCTATTAAACCAAGCAAGACAGAATCGATTTTATTTCTGCAGATGGTAGGTTTTTATGTGTGTATTAATCCACAAGCTGATCCAAGGTTCTATCGCTAACGGTTCAATTTCTATGTCATACTGGGTGGGGTTAACCGACTAAAAGGGATAAGTGTCCATATCTATTGAACCATAGGTTTTTATGTGTATATTAATCCACAAGCTGATCCAAGGTTCTGTCTCTAACGGTTCAATTTCTACGTCATACTGGGTGGGGTTAACCGACTAATAGGGATAAGTGTCCATATCTATTGAACCAAGCAAGGTAGAATCGAATTTATTTTTGCAGGTGGTAGGTTTTTATGTGTATATTAATCCACAAGCTGATACAAGGTTCTATCGCTAACGGTTCAATTTCTACGTCATACTGTGTGGGGTTAACCGACTAAAAGGGATAAGTGTCCGTATCTATTGAACCAAGCAAGGTAGAATCGAACTTATTTTTGCAGATGGTAGGTTTTTATGTGTATATTAATCCACAAGCTGATCCAAGGTTCTATCGCTAACGGTTCAATTTCTACGTCATACTGTGTGGGGTTAACCGACTAAAAGGGATAAGTGTCCATATCTATTGAACGTAGCAAGACAGAATCGATTTTATTTCTGCAGATGGTGAGTTTTTATGTGTGTATTAATCCACAAGCTGATCCAAGGTTCTATCGCTAACGGTTCAATTTCTACGTCATACTGTGTGGGGTTAACCGACTAAGAGGGATAAGTGTCCATATCTATTGAACCAAGCAAGATAGAATCGATTTTGTTTTTGCAGATGGTAGGTTTTTATGTGTATATTAATCCACAAGCTGATCCAAGGTTATATCGTTAACGGTTCAATTTCTACGTCATACTGTGTGGGGTTAACCGACTAAAAGGGATAAGTGTCCATATCTATTGAACCTAGCAAGACAGAATCCAAGGTTCTATCGCTAACGGTTCAATTTCTACGTCATACTGTGTGGGGTTAACCGACTAAAATGGATAAGTGTCCATATCTATTGAACCAAGCAAGACAGAATCGATTTTATTTCTGCAGATGGTAGGTTTTTATGTGTGTATTAATCCACAAGCTGATCCAAGGTTCTATCGCTAACGGTTCAATTTCTACGTCATACTGGGTGGGGTTAACCTACTAATAGGGATAAGTGTCCATATCTATTGAACCAAGCAAGGTAGAATCGAATTTATTTTTGGAGGTGGTAGGTTTTTATGTGTATATTAATCCACAAGCTGATCCAAGGTTCTATCGCTAACGGTTCAATTTCTACGTCATACTCTGTGGGGTTAACCGACTAAAAGGGGTAAGTGTCCATATCTATTGAACCAAGCAAGACAGAATCGATTTTATTTCTGCAGATGGTAGGTTTTTATGTGTGTATTAATCCACAAGCTGATCCAAGGTTCTATCGCTAACGGTTCAATTTCTACGTCATACTGGGTGGGGTTAACCGACTAAAAGGGATAAGTGTCCATATCTATTGAACCATGCAAGATAGAATCGATTTTGTTTTTGCAGATGATAGGATTTTATGTGTGTATTAATCCACAAGCTGATCCAAGGTTCTATCGCTAACGGTTCAATTTCTACGTCATACTGGGTGGGGTTAACTGACTAAAAGGGATAAGTGTCCATATCTATTGAACCATGCAAGATAGAATCGATTTTGTTTTTGCAGATGATAGGATTTTATGTGTGTATTAATCCACAAGCTGATCCAAGGTTCTATCGCTAACGGTTCAATTTCTACGTCATACTGGGTGGGGTTAACCGACTAAAAGGGATAAGTGTCCATATCTATTGAACCATGCAAGATAGAATCGATTTTGTTTTTGCAGATGATAGGTTTTTATGTGTGTATTAATCCACAAGCTGATCCAAGGTCCTATCGCTAACGGTTCAATTTCTACGTCATACTGTGTGGGGTTAACCGACTAAAAGGGATAAGTGTCCATATCTATTGAACCAAGCAAAATAGAATCGATTTTATTTTTGCAGATTATAGGCTTTTATGTTTATATTAATCCACAGGCTGATCCAAGGTTCTATCGCTAACGGTTCAATTTCTACGTTATACTGGGTGGGGTGAACCGACTAAAAAGGATAAGTGTCCATATCTATTGAACCAAGCAAGATAGAATCGATTTTATTTCTGCAGATGGTAGGTTTTTATGTGTGTATTAATCCACAAGCTGATCCAAGGTTCTGTCGCTAACGGTTCAATTTCTACGTCATACTGGGTGGGGTTAACCGACTAAAAGGGATAAGTGTCCATATCTATTGAACCATGCAAGATAGAATCGATTTTGTTTTTGCAGATGGTAGGTTTTTATGTGTATATTAATCCACAAGCTGATCCAAGGTTCTATCGCTAACGGTTCAATTTCTACGTCATACTGTGTGGGGTTAACCGACTAAAAGGGATAAGTGTCCATATCTATTGAACCATGCAAGATAGAATCGATTTTGTTTTCGCAGATGATAGGTTTTTATGTGTATATTAATCCACAAGCTGATCCAAGGTTCTGTCGCTAACGGTTCAATTCCTACGTCATACTGGGTGGGGTTAACCGACTAATAGGGATAAGTGTCCATATCTATTGAACCTAGCAAGACAGAATCCAAGGTTCTATCGCTAACGGTTCAATTTCTACGTCATACTGTGTGGGGTTAACCGACTAAAAGGGATAAGTGTCCATATCTATTGAACCAAGCAAGATAGAATCGATTTTGTTTTTGCAGATGGTAGGTTTTTATGTGTATATTAATCCACAAGCTGATCCAAGGTTCTATCGCTAACGGTTCAATTTCTACGTTATACTGGGTGGGGTTAACCGACTAAAAGGAATAAGTTTCCATATCTATTGAACCAAGAAAGGTAGAATCGAACTTATTTTTGCAGATGGTAGGTTTTTATGTGTATATTAATCCACAAGCTGATCCAAGGTTCTATCGCTAACGGTTCAATTTCTACGTCATACTGTGTGGGGTTAACCGACTAAAAGGGATAAGTGTCCATATCTATTGAACCAAGCAAGATAGAATCGATTTTGTTTTTGCAGATGGTAGGTTTTTATGTGTGTATTAATCCACAAGCTGATCCAAGGTTCTATCGCTAACGGTTCAATTTCTACGTTATACTGGGTGGGGTTAACCGACTAAAAGGGATAAGTGTCCATATCTATTGAACCAAGCAAAATATAATCGATTTTATTTTTGCAGATTATAGGTTTTTATGTGTATATTAATCCACAAGCTGATCCAAGGTTCTATCGCTAACGGTTCAATTTCTGCGTCATACTGTGTGGGGTTAACCGACTAAAAGGGATAAGTGTCCATATCTATTGAACCAAGCAAGATAGAATCGATTTTGTTTTTGCAGATGGTAGGCTTTTATATGTATATTAATCCACAAGCTGATCCAAGGTTCTATCGCTAACGGTTCAATTTCTACGTCATACTGTGTGGGGTTAACCGACTAAAAGGGATAAGTGTCCATATCTATTGAACCAAGCAAGATAGAATCGATTTTGTTTTTGCAGATGATAGGTTTTTATGTGTATATTAATCCGCAAGCTGATCCATGGTTCTTTTTTAACGGTTCAATTTCTACGTCATACTGTGTGGGGTTAACCGACTAAAAGGGATAAGTGTCCATATCTATTGAACCAAGCAAGACAGAATCGATTTTATTTCTGCAGATGGTAGGTTTTTATGTGTGTATTAATCCACAAGCTGATCCAAGGTCCTATCGCTAACGGTTCAATTTCTACGTCATACTGGGTTGGGTTAACCGACTAAAAGGTATAAGTGTCCATATCTATTGAACCATGCAAGATAGAATCGCTTTTGTTTTTGCAGATGATAGGTTTTTATGTGTATATTAATCCACTTCTGTCGCTAACGGTTCAATTCCTACGTCATACTGGGTGGGGTTAACCGACTAATAGGGATAAGTGTCCATATCTATTGAACCAAGCAAGGTAGAATCGAATTTATTTTTGGAGGTGGTAGGTTTTTATGTGTATATTAATCCACAAGCTGATCCAAGGTTCTATCGCTAACGGTTCAATTTCTACGTCATACTGTGTGGGGTTAACCGACTAAAAGGGATAAGTGTCCATATCTATTGAACCAAGCAAGATAGAATCGATTTTGTTTTTGCAGATGATAGGTTTTTATGTGTATATTAATCCACAAGCTGATCCATGGTTCTTTTTTTACGGTTCAATTTCTACGTCATACTGTGTGGGGTTAACCGACTAAAAGGGATAAGTGTCCATATCTATTGAACCAAGCAAGACAGAATCGATTTTATTTCTGCAGATGGTAGGTTTTTATGTGTGTATTAATCCACAAGCTGATCCAAGGTTCTATCGCTAACGGTTCAATTTCTACGTCATACTGTGTGGGGTTAACCGACTAAAAGGGATAAGTGTCCATATCTATTGAACCAAGCAAGATAGAATCGATTTTGTTTTTGCAGATGGTAGGTTTTTATGTGTATATTAATCCACAAGCTGATCCAAGGTTATATCGTTAACGGTTCAATTTCTACGTCATACTGTGTGGGGTTAACCGACTAAAAGGGATAAGTGTCCATATCTATTGAACCAAGCAAGATAGAATCGATTTTGTTTTTGCAGATGATAGGTTTTTATGTGTATATTAATCCACAAGCTGATCCATGGTTCTTTTTTAACGGTTCAATTTCTACGTCATACTGGGTGGGGTTAACCGACTAATAGGGATAAGTGTCCATATCTATTGAACCAAGCAAGGTAGAATCGAATTTATTTTTGCAGGTGGTAGGTTTTTATGTGTATATTAATCCACAAGCTGATCCAAGGTTCTATCGCTAACGGTTCAATTTCTACGTCATACTGTGTGGGGTTAACCGACTAAAAGGGATAAGTGTCCATATCTATTGAACCAAGCAAGATAGAATCGATTTTGTTTTTGCAGATGATAGGTTTTTATGTGTATATTAATCCACAAGCTGATCCATGGTTCTTTTTTAACGGTTCAATTTCTACGTCATACTGTGTGGGGTTAACCGACTAAAAGGGATAAGTGTCCATATCTATTGAACCAAGCAAGACAGAATCGATTTTATTTCTGCAGATGGTAGGTTTTTATGTGTGTATTAATCCACAAGCTGACCCAAGGTTCTATCGCTAACGGTTCAATTTCTACGTCATACTGTGTGGGGTTAACCGACTAAAAGGGATAAGTGTCCATATCTATTGAACCAAGCAAGATAGAATCGATTTTGTTTTTGCAGATGGTAGGTTTTTATGTGTATATTAATCCGCAAGCTGATCCAAGGTTATATCGTTAACGGTTCAATTTCTACGTCATACTGTGTGGGGTTAACCGACTAAAAGGGATAAGTGTCCATATCTATTGAACCTAGCAAGACAGAATCCAAGGTTCTATCGCTAACGGTTCAATTTCTACGTCATACTGTGTGGGGTTAACCGACTAAAAGGGATAAGTGTCCATATCTATTGAACCAAGCAAGACAGAATCGATTTTATTTCTGCAGATGGTAGGTTTTTATGTGTGTATTAATCCACAAGCTGATCCAAGGTTCTATCGCTAACGGTTCAATTTCTACGTCATACTGGGTGGGGTTAACCAACTAATAGGGATAAGTGTCCATATCTATTGAACCAAGCAAGGTAGAATCGAATTTATTTTTGGAGGTGGTAGGCTTTTATGTGTATATTAATCCACAAGCTGATCCAAGGTTCTATCGCTAACGGTTCAATTTCTACGTCATACTGTGTGGGGTTAACCGACTAAAAGGGATAAGTGTCCATATCTATTGAACCAAGCAAGACAGAATCGATTTTATTTCTGCAGATGGTAGGTTTTTATGTGTGTATTAATCCACAAGCTGATCCAAGGTTCTATCGCTAACGGTTCAATTTCTACGTCATACTGGGTGGGGTTAACCGACTAAAAGGGATAAGTGTCCATATCTATTGAACCATGCAAGATAGAATCGATTTTGTTTTTGCAGATGATAGGATTTTATGTGTATATTAATCCACAAGCTGATCCAAGGTTCTGTCGCTAACGGTTCAATTTCTACGTTATACTGGGTGGGGTTAACCGACTAATAGGGATAAGTGTCCATATCTATTGAACCAAGCAAGGCAGAATCGAATTTATTTTTGCAGGTGGTAGGTTTTTATATGTGTATTAATCCACAAGCTGATCCAAGGTTCTATCGCTAACGGTTCAATTTCTACGTCATACTGTGTGGGGTTAACCGACTAAAAGGGATAAGTGTCCATATCTATTGAACCAAGCAAAATAGAATCGATTTTATTTTTGCAGATTATAAGCTTTTATGTTTATATTAATCCACAAGCTGATCCAAGGTTCTATCGCTAACGGTTCAATTTCTACGTTATACTGGGTGGGGTGAACCGACTAAAAAGGATAAGTGTCCATATCTATTGAACCAAGCAAGATAGAATCGATTTTATTTCTGCATATGGTAGGTTTTTATGTGTGTATTAATCCACAAGCTGATCCAAGGTTCTGTCGCTAACGGTTCAATTTCTACGTCATACTGGGTGGGGTTAACCGACTAAAAGGGATAAGTGTCCATATCTATTGAACCATGCAAGATAGAATCGATTTTGTTTTTGCAGATGATAGGTTTTTATGTGTATATTAATCCACAAGCTGATCCAAGGTTCTATCGCTAACGGTTCAATTTCTACGTCATACTGTGTGGGGTTAACCGACTAAAAGGGATAAGTGTCCATATCTATTGAACCATGCAAGATAGAATCGATTTTGTTTTCGCAGATGATAGGTTTTTATGTGTATATTAATCCACAAGCTGATCCAAGGTTCTGTCGCTAACGGTTCAATTCCTACGTCATACTGGGTGGGGTTAACCGACTAATAGGGATAAGTGTCCATATCTATTGAATCAAGCAAGATAGAATCGATTTGGTTTTTGCAGATGGTAGGCTTTTATATGTATATTAATCCACAAGCTGATCCAAGGTTCTATCGCTAACGGTTCAATTTCTACGTCATACTGTGTGGGGTTAACCGACTAAAAGGGATAAGTGTCCATATCTATTGAACCATGCAAGATAGAATCGATTTTGTTTTCGCAGATGATAGGTTTTTATGTGTATATTAATCCACAAGCTGATCCAAGGTTCTGTCGCTAACGGTTCAATTCCTACGTCATACTGGGTGGGGTTAACCGACTAATAGGGATAAGTGTCCATATCTATTGAACCAAGCAAGATAGAATCGATTTTGTTTTTGCAGATGGTAGGCTTTAATATGTATATTAATCCACAAGCTGATCCAAGGTTCTATCGCTAACGGTACAATTTCTACGTCATACTGTGTGGGGTTAACCGACTAAAAGGGATAAGTGTCCATATCTATTGAACCATGCAAGATAGAATCGATTTTGTTTTCGCAGATGATAGGTTTTTATGTGTATATTAATCCACAAGCTGATCCAAGGTTCTGTCGCTAACGGTTCAATTCCTACGTCATACTGGGTGGGGTTAACCGACTAATAGGGATAAGTGTCCATATCTATTGAACCAAGCAAGATAGAATCGATTTTGTTTTTGCAGATGGTAGGCTTTTATATGTATATTAATCCACAAGCTGATCCAAGGTTCTATCGCTAACGGTTCAATTTCTACGTCATACTGTGTGGGGTTAACCGACTAAAAGGGATAAGTGTCCATATCTATTGAACCAAGCAAGATAGAATCGATTTTGTTTTTGCAGATGATAGGATTTTATGTGTATATTAATCCACAAGCTGATCCATGGTTCTTTTTTAACGGTTCAATTTCTACGTCATACTGTGTGGGGTTAACCGACTAAAAGGGATAAGTGTCCATATCTATTGAACCAAGCAAGACAGAATCGATTTTATTTCTGCAGATGGTAGGTTTTTATGTGTGTATTAACCCACAAGCTGATCCAAGGTTCTATCGCTAACGGTTCAATTTCTACGTCATACTGGGTGGGGTTAACCTACTAATAGGGATAAGTGTCCATATCTATTGAACCAAGCAAGGTAGAATCGAATTTATTTTTGGAGGTGGTAGGTTTTTATGTGTATATTAATCCACAAGCGGATCCAAGGTTCTATCGCTAACGGTTCAATTTCTACGTCATACTGTGTGGGGTTAACCGACTAAAAGGGATAAGTGTCCATATCTATTGAACCAAGCAAGACAGAATCGATTTTATTTCTGCAGATGGTAGGTTTTTACGTGTGTATTAATCCACAAGCTGATCCAAGGTTCTATCGCTAACGGTTCAATTTCTACGTCATACTGGGTGGGGTTAACCGACTAAAAGGGATAAGTGTCCATATCTATTGAACCATGCAAGATAGAATCGATTTTGTTTTTGCAGATGATAGGATTTTATGTGTGTATTAATCCGCAAGCTGATCCAAGGTTCTATCGCTAACGGTTCAATTTCTACGTCATACTGGGTGGGGTTAACCGACTAAAAGGGATAAGTGTCCATATCTATTGAACCATGCAAGATAGAATCGATTTTGTTTTTGCAGATGATAGGATTTTATGTGTGTATTAATCCACAAGCTGATCCAAGGTTCTATCGCTAACGGTTCAATTTCTACGTCATACTGGGTGGGGTTAACCGACTAAAAGGGATAAGTGTCCATATCTATTGAACCATGCAAGATAGAATCGATTTTGTTTTTGCAGATGATAGGTTTTTATGTGTGTATTAATCCACAAGCTGATCCAAGGTTCTATCGCTAACGGTTCAATTTCTACGTCATACTGTGTGGGGTTAACCGACTAAAAGGGATAAGTGTCCATATCTATTGAACCAATCAAAATAGAATCGATTTTATTTTTGCAGATTATAGGCTTTTATGTTTATATTAATCCACAAGCTGATCCAAGGTTCTATCGCTAACGGTTCAATTTCTACGTTATACTGGGTGGGGTGAACCGACTAAAAAGGATAAGTGTCCATATCTATTGAACCAAGCAAGATAGAATCGATTTTATTTCTGCAGATGGTAGGTTTTTATGTGTGTATTAATCCACAAGCTGATCCAAGGTTCTGTCGCTAACGGTTCAATTTCTACGTCATACTGGGTGGGGTTAACCGACTAAAAGGGATAAGTGTCCATATCTATTGAACCATGCAAGATAGAATCGATTTTGTTTTTGCAGATGGTAGGTTTTTATGTGTATATTAATCCACAAGCTGATCCAAGGTTCTATCGCTAACGGTTCAATTTCTACGTCATACTGTGTGGGGTTAACCAACTAAAAGGGATAAGTGTCCATATCTATTGAACCATGCAAGATAGAATCGATTTTGTTTTCGCAGATGATAGGTTTTTATGTGTATATTAATCCACAAGCTGATCCAAGGTTCTGTCGCTAACGGTTCAATTCCTACGTCATACTGGGTGGGGTTAACCGACTAATAGGGATAAGTGTCCATATCTATTGAACCTAGCAAGACAGAATCCAAGGTTCTATCGCTAACGGTTCAATTTCTACGTCATACTGTGTGGGGTTAACCGACTAAAAGGGATAAGTGTCCATATCTATTGAACCAAGCAAGATAGAATCGATTTTGTTTTTGCAGATGGTAGGTTTTTATGTGTATATTAATCCACAAGCTGATCCAAGGTTCTATCGCTAACGGTTCAATTTCTACGTTATACTGGGTGGGGTTAACCGACTAAAAGGAATAAGTTTCCATATCTATTGAACCAAGAAAGGTAGAATCGAACTTATTTTTGCAGATGGTAGGTTTTTATGTGTATATTAATCCACAAGCTGATCCAAGGTTCTATCGCTAACGGTTCAATTTCTACGTCATACTGTGTGGGGTTAACCGACTAAAAGGGATAAGTGTCCATATCTATTGAACCAAGCAAGATAGAATCGATTTTGTTTTTGCAGATGGTAGGTTTTTATGTGTGTATTAATCCACAAGCTGATCCAAGGTTCTATCGCTAACGGTTCAATTTCTACGTTATACTGGGTGGGGTTAACCGACTAAAAGGGATAAGTGTCCATATCTATTGAACCAAGCAAAATAGAATCGATTTTATTTTTGCAGATTATAGGTTTTTATGTGTATATTAATCCACAAGCTGATCCAAGGTTCTATCGCTAACGGTTCAATTTCTGCGTCATACTGTGTGGGGTTAACCGACTAAAAGGGATAAGTGTCCATATCTATTGAACCAAGCAAGATAGAATCGATTTTGTTTTTGCAGATGGTAGGCTTTTATATGTATATTAATCCACAAGCTGATCCAAGGTTCTATCGCTAACGGTTCAATTTCTATGTCATACTGTGTGGGGTTAACCGACTAAAAGGGATAAGTGTCCATATCTATTGAACCAAGCAAGATAGAATTGATTTTGTTTTTGCAGATGATAGGTTTTTATGTGTATATTAATCCGCAAGCTGATCCATGGTTCTTTTTTAACGGTTCAATTTCTACGTCATACTGTGTGGGGTTAACCGACTAAAAGGGATAAGTGTCCATATCTATTGAACCAAGCAAGACAGAATCGATTTTATTTCTGCAGATGGTAGGTTTTTATGTGTGTATTAATCCACAAGCTGATCCAAGGTCCTATCGCTAACGGTTCAATTTCTACGTCATACTGGGTTGGGTTAACCGACTAAAAGGTATAAGTGTCCATATCTATTGAACCATGCAAGATAGAATCGCTTTTGTTTTTGCAGATGATAGGTTTTTATGTGTATATTAATCCACTTCTGTCGCTAACGGTTCAATTCCTACGTCATACTGGGTGGGGTTAACCGACTAATAGGGATAAGTGTCCATATCTATTGAACCAAGCAAGGTAGAATCGAATTTATTTTTGGAGGTGGTAGGTTTTTATGTGTATATTAATCCACAAGCTGATCCAAGGTTCTATCGCTAACGGTTCAATTTCTACGTCATACTGTGTGGGGTTAACCGACTAAAAGGGATAAGTGTCCATATCTATTGAACCAAGCAAGATAGAATCGATTTTGTTTTTGCAGATGATAGGTTTTTATGTGTATATTAATCCGCAAGCTGATCCATGGTTCTTTTTTAACGGTTCAATTTCTACGTCATACTGTGTGGGGTTAACCGACTAAAAGGGATAAGTGTCCATATCTATTGAACCAAGCAAGACAGAATCGATTTTATTTCTGCAGATGGTAGGTTTTTATGTGTGTATTAATCCACAAGCTGATCCAAGGTTCTATCGCTAACGGTTCAATTTCTACGTCATACTGTGTGGGGTTAACCGACTAAAAGGGATAAGTGTCCATATCTATTGAACCAAGCAAGATAGAATCGATTTTGTTTTTGCAGATGGTAGGTTTTTATGTGTATATTAATCCACAAGCTGATGCAAGGTTATATCGTTAACGGTTCAATTTCTACGTCATACTGTGTGGGGTTAACCGACTAAAAGGGATAAGTGTCCATATCTATTGAACCAAGCAAGATAGAATCGATTTTGTTTTTGCAGATGATAGGTTTTTATGTGTATATTAATCCACAAGCTGATCCATGGTTCTTTTTTAACGGTTCAATTTCTACGTCATACTGGGTGGGGTTAACCGACTAATAGGGATAAGTGTCCATATCTATTGAACCAAGCAAGGTAGAATCGAATTTATTTTTGCAGGTGGTAGGTTTTTATGTGTATATTAATCCACAAGCTGACCCAAGGTTCTGTCGCTAACGGTTCAATTTCTACGTCATACTGTGTGGGGTTAACCGACTAAAAGGGATAAGTGTCCATATCTATTGAACCAAGCAAGATAGAATCGATTTTGTTTTTGCAGATGATAGGCTTTTATGTGTATATTAATCCACAAGCTGATCCATGGTTCTTTTTTAACGGTTCAATTTCTACGTCATACTGTGTGGGGTTAACCGACTAAAAGGGATAAGTGTCCATATCTATTGAACCAAGCAAGACAGAATCGATTTTATTTCTGCAGATGGTAGGTTTTTATGTGTGTATTAATCCACAAGCTGACCCAAGGTTCTATCGCTAACGGTTCAATTTCTACGTCATACTGTGTGGGGTTAACCGACTAAAAGGGATAAGTGTCCATATCTATTGAACCAAGCAAGATAGAATCGATTTTGTTTTTGCAGATGGTAGGTTTTTATGTGTATATTAATCCGCAAGCTGATCCAAGGTTATATCGTTAACGGTTCAATTTCTACGTCATACTGTGTGGGGTTAACCGACTAAAAGGGATAAGTGTCCATATCTATTGAACCTAGCAAGACAGAATCCAAGGTTCTATCGCTAACGGTTCAATTTCTACGTCATACTGTGTGGGGTTAACCGACTAAAAGGGATAAGTGTCCATATCTATTGAACCAAGCAAGACAGAATCGATTTTATTTCTGCAGATGGTAGGTTTTTATGTGTGTATTAATCCACAAGCTGATCCAAGGTTCTATCGCTAACGGTTCAATTTCTACGTCATACTGGGTGGGGTTAACCTACTAATAGGGATAAGTGTCCATATCTATTGAACCAAGCAAGGTAGAATCGAATTTATTTTTGGAGGTGGTAGGCTTTTATGTGTATATTAATCCACAAGCTGATCCAAGGTTCTATCGCTAACGGTTCAATTTCTACGTCATACTGTGTGGGGTTAACCGACTAAAAGGGATAAGTGTCCATATCTATTGAACCAAGCAAGACAGAATCGATTTTATTTCTGCAGATGGTAGGTTTTTATGTGTGTATTAATCCACAAGCTGATCCAAGGTTCTATCGCTAACGGTTCAATTTCTACGTCATACTGGGTGGGGTTAACCGACTAAAAGGGATAAGTGTCCATATCTATTGAACCATGCAAGATAGAATCGATTTTGTTTTTGCAGATGATAGGATTTTATGTGTATATTAATCCACAAGCTGATCCAAGGTTCTGTCGCTAACGGTTCAATTTCTACGTTATACTGGGTGGGGTTAACCGACTAATAGGGATAAGTGTCCATATCTATTGAACCAAGCAAGGTAGAATCGAATTTATTTTTGCAGGTGGTAGGTTTTTATGTGTGTATTAATCCACAAGCTGATCCAAGGTTCTATCGCTAACGGTTCAATTTCTACGTCATACTGTGTGGGGTTAACCGACTAAAAGGGATAAGTGTCCATATCTATTGAACCAAGCAAAATAGAATCGATTTTATTTTTGCAGATTATAAGCTTTTATGTTTATATTAATCCACAAGCTGATCCAAGGTTCTATCGCTAACGGTTCAATTTCTACGTTATACTGGGTGGGGTGAACCGACTAAAAAGGATAAGTGTCCATATCTATTGAACCAAGCAAGATAGAATCGATTTTATTTCTGCAGATGGTAGGTTTTTATGTGTGTATTAATCCACAAGCTGATCCAAGGTTCTGTCGCTAACGGTTCAATTTCTACGTCATACTGGGTGGGGTTAACCGACTAAAAGGGATAAGTGTCCATATCTATTGAACCATGCAAGATAGAATCGATTTTGTTTTTGCAGATGATAGGCTTTTATATGTGTATTAATCCACAAGCTGATCCAAGGTTCTGTCGCTAACGGTTCAATTCCTACGTCATACTGGGTGGGGTTAACCGACTAATAGGGATAAGTGTCCATATCTATTGAACCAAGCAAGATAGAATCGATTTTGTTTTTGCAGATGGTAGGCTTTTATATGTATATTAATCCACAAGCTGATCCAAGGTTCTATCGCTAACGGTTCAATTTCTACGTCATACTGTGTGGGGTTAACCGACTAAAAGGGATAAGTGTCCATATCTATTGAACCAAGCAAGATAGAATCGATTTTGTTTTTGCAGATGGTAGGCTTTTATATGTGTATTAATCCACAAGCTGATCCAAGGTTCTGTCGCTAACGGTTCAATTTCTACGTTATACTGGGTGGGGTTAACCGACTAATAGGGATAAGTGTCCATATCTATTGAACCAAGCAAGATAGAATCGATTTTGTTTTTGCAGATGGTAGGCTTTTATATGTATATTAATCCACAAGCTGATCCAAGGTTCTATCGCTAACGGTTCAATTTCTACGTCATACTGTGTGGGGTTAACCGACTAAAAGGGATAAGTGTCCATATCTATTGAACCAAGCAAGATAGAATCGATTTTGTTTTTGCAGATGGTAGGCTTTTATATGTGTATTAATCCACAAGCTGATCCAAGGTTCTGTCGCTAACGGTTCAATTTCTACGTTATACTGGGTGGGGTGAACCGACTAAAAAGGATAAGTGTCCATATCTATTGAACCAAGCAAGATAGAATCGATTTTGTTTTTGCAGATGGTAGGCTTTTATATGTATATTAATCCACAAGCTGATCCAAGGTTCTATCGCTAACGGTTCAATTTCTACGTCATACTGTGTGGGGTTAACCGACTAAAAGGGATAAGTGTCCATATCTATTGAACCAAGCAAGATAGAATCGATTTTGTTTTTGCAGATGATAGGATTTTATGTGTATATTAATCCACAAGCTGATCCAAGGTTCTGTCGCTAACGGTTCAATTCCTACGTCATACTGGGTGGGGTTAACCGACTAATAGGGATAAGTGTCCATATCTATTGAACCAAGCAAGATAGAATCGATTTTGTTTTTGCAGATGGTAGGCTTTTATATGTATATTAATCCACAAGCTGATCCAAGGTTCTATCGCTAACGGTTCAATTTCTACGTCATACTGTGTGGGGTTAACCGACTAAAAGGGATAAGTGTCCATATCTATTGAACCAAGCAAGATAGAATCGATTTTGTTTTTGCAGATGGTAGGCTTTTATATGTGTATTAATCCACAAGCTGATCCAAGGTTCTGTCGCTAACGGTTCAATTTCTACGTTATACTGGGTGGGGTGAACCGACTAAAAAGGATAAGTGTCCATATCTATTGAACCAAGCAAGATAGAATCGATTTTATTTCTGCAGATGGTAGGTTTTTATGTGTGTATTAATCCACAAGCTGATCCAAGGTTCTGTCGCTAACGGTTCAATTCCTACGTCATACTGGGTGGGGTTAACCGACTAATAGGGATAAGTGTCCATATCTATTGAACCAAGCAAGATAGAATCGATTTTGTTTTTGCAGATGGTAGGCTTTTATATGTATATTAATCCACAAGCTGATCCAAGGTTCTATCGCTAACGGTTCAATTTCTACGTCATACTGTGTGGGGTTAACCGACTAAAAGGGATAAGTGTCCATATCTATTGAACCAAGCAAGATAGAATCGATTTTGTTTTTGCAGATGGTAGGCTTTTATATGTGTATTAATCCACAAGCTGATCCAAGGTTCTGTCGCTAACGGTTCAATTTCTACGTTATACTGGGTGGGGTTAACCGACTAATAGGGATAAGTGTCCATATCTATTGAACCATGCAAGATAGAATCGATTTTGTTTTCGCAGATGATAGGTTTTTATGTGTATATTAATCCACAAGCTGATCCAAGGTTCTGTCGCTAACGGTTCAATTCCTACGTCATACTGGGTGGGGTTAACCGACTAATAGGGATAAGTGTCCATATCTATTGAACCAAGCAAGATAGAATCGATTTTGTTTTTGCAGATGGTAGGCTTTAATATGTATATTAATCCACAAGCTGATCCAAGGTTCTATCGCTAACGGTACAATTTCTACGTCATACTGTGTGGGGTTAACCGACTAAAAGGGATAAGTGTCCATATCTATTGAACCATGCAAGATAGAATCGATTTTGTTTTCGCAGATGATAGGTTTTTATGTGTATATTAATCCACAAGCTGATCCAAGGTTCTGTCGCTAACGGTTCAATTCCTACGTCATACTGGGTGGGGTTAACCGACTAATAGGGATAAGTGTCCATATCTATTGAACCAAGCAAGATAGAATCGATTTTGTTTTTGCAGATGGTAGGCTTTTATATGTATATTAATCCACAAGCTGATCCAAGGTTCTATCGCTAACGGTTCAATTTCTACGTCATACTGTGTGGGGTTAACCGACTAAAAGGGATAAGTGTCCATATCTATTGAACCAAGCAAGATAGAATCGATTTTGTTTTTGCAGATGATAGGATTTTATGTGTATATTAATCCACAAGCTGATCCAAGGTTCTGTGGCTAACGGTTCAATTTCTACGTTATACTGGGTGGGGTTAACCGACTAATAGGGATAAGTGTCCATATCTATTGAACCATGCAAGATAGAATCGATTTTATTTCTGCAGATGGTAGGTTTTTATGTGTGTGTTAATCCACAAGCTGACCCAAGGTTCTGTCGCTAACGGTTCAATTTCTACGTCATACTGGGTGGGGTTAACAGACTAAAAGGGATAAGTGTCCATATCTATTGAACCATGCAAGATAGAATCGATTTTGTTTTTGCAGATGATAGGTTTTTATGTGTAAATTAATCCACAAGCTGATCCAAGGTTCTATCGCTAACGGTTCAATTTCTACGTCATACTGTGTGGGGTTAACCGACTAAAAGGGATAAGTGTCCATATCTATTGAACCATGCAAGATAGAATCGATTTTGTTTTCGCAGATGATAGGTTTTTATGTGTATATTAATCCACAAGCTGATCCAAGGTTCTGTCGCTAACGGTTCAATTCCTACGTCATACTGGGTGGGGTTAACCGACTAAAAGGGATAAGTGTCCATATCTATTGAACCAAGCAAAATAGAATCGATTTTATTTTTGCAGATTATAGGTTTTTATGTGTATATTAATCCACAAGCTGATCCAAGGTTCTATCGCTAACGGTTCAATTTCTGCGTCATACTGTGTGGGGTTAACCGACTAAAAGGGATAAGTGTCCATATCTATTGAACCAAGCAAGATAGAATCGATTTTGTTTTTGCAGATGGTAGGCTTTTATATGTATATTAATCCACAAGCTGATCCAAGGTTCTATCGCTAACGGTTCAATTTCTACGTCATACTGTGTGGGTTAACCGACTAAAAGAGATAAGTGTCCATATCTATTGAACCAAGCAAGATAGAATCGATTTTGTTTTTGCAGATGATAGATTTTATGTGTATATTAATCCACAAGCTGATCCATGGTTCTTTTTTAACGGTTCAATTTCTACGTCATACTGTGTGGGGTTAACCGACTAAAAGGGATAAGTGTCCATATCTATTGAACCAAGCAAGACAGAATCGATTTTATTTCTGCTGATGGTAGGTTTTTATGTGTGTATTAATCCAAAAGCTGATCCAAGGTTCTATCGCTAACGGTTCAATTTCTACGTCATACTGGGTGGGGTTAACCGACTAAAAGGGATAAGTGTCCATATCTATTGAACCATGCAAGATAGAATCGCTTTTGTTTTTGCAGATGATAGGTTTTTATGTGTATATTAATCCACAAGCTGATCCAAGGTTCTGTCGCTAACGGTTCAATTCCTACGTCATACTGGGTGGGGTTAACCGACTAATAGGGATAAGTGTCCATATCTATTGAACCAAGCAAGGTAGAATCGAATTTATTTTTGGAGGTGGTAGGTTTTTATGTGTATATTAATCCACAAGCTGATCCAAGGTTCTATCGCTAACGGTTCAATTTCTACGTCATACTGTGTGGGGTTAACCGACTAAAAGGGATAAGTGTCCATATCTATTGAACCAAGCAAGGCAGAATCGATTTTATTTCTGCAGATGGTAGGTTTTTATGTGTGTATTAATCCACAAGCTTATCCAAGGTTCTATCGCTAACGGTTCAATTTCTACGTTATACTGGGTGGGGTTAACCGACTAAAAGGAATAAGTTTCCATATCTATTGAACCAAGCAAGGTAGAATCGAACTTATTTTTGCAGATGGTAGGTTTTTATGTGTATATTAATCCACAAGCTGATCCAAGGTTCTATCGCTAACGGTTCAATTTCTACGTCATACTGTGTGGGGTTAACCGACTAAAAGGGATAAGTGTCCATATCTATTGAACCAAGCAAGATAGAATCGATTCTGTTTTTGCAGATGGTAGGTTTTTATGTGTATATTAATCCACAAGCTGACCCAAGGTTCTATCGCTAACGGTTCAATTTCTACGTTATACTGGGTGGGGTTAACCGACTAAAAGGAATAAGTGTCCATATCTATTGAACCAAGCAAGGTAGAATCGAACTTATTTTTGCAGGTGGTAGGTTTTTATGTGTATATTAATCCGCAAGCTGATCCAAGGTTCTATCGCTAACGGTTCAATTTCTACCTCATACTGTGTGGGGTTAACCGACTAAAAGGGATAAGTGTCCATATCTATTGAACCAAGCAAGACAGAATCGATTTTATTTCTGCAGATGGTAGGTTTTTATGTGTGTATTAATCCGCAACCTGATCCAAGGTTCTATCGCTAACGGTTCAATTTCTACGTTATACTGGGTGGGTTAACCGACTAAAAGGGATAAGTGTCCATATCTATTGAACCAAGCAAGGTAGAATCGAACTTATTTTTGCAGATGGTAGGTTTTTATGTGTATATTAATCCACAAGCTGATCCAAGGTTCTATCGCTAACGGTTCAATTTCTACGTCATACTGTGTGGGGTTAACCGACTAAAAGGGATAAGTGTCCATATCTATTGAACCAAGCAAGACAGAATCGATTTTATTTCTGCAGATGGTAGGTTTTTATGTGAGTATTAATCCACAAGCTGATCCAAGGTTCTATCGCTAACGGTTCAATTTCTACGTCATAAAAGGGATAAGTGTCGACATCTATTGAACCAAGCAAAATAGAATCGATTTTATTTTTGCAGATTATAGGTTTTTATGTGTATATTAATCCACAAGCTGATCCAAGATTCTATCGCTAACGGTTCAATTTCTACGTCATACTGTGTGGGGTTAACCGACTAAAAGGGATAAGTGTCCATATCTATTGAACCAAGCAAGATAGAATCGATTTTATTTCTGCAGATGGTAGGTTTTTGTGTGTGCATTAATCCACAAGCTGATCCAAGGTTCTACCGCTAACGGTTCAATTTCTACGTCATAAAAGGGATAAGTGTCCATATCTATTGAACCATGCAAGATAGAATCGATTTTGTTTTTGCAGATGATAGGTTTTTATGTGTATATTAATCCACAAGTTGATCCAAGGTTCTGTCGCTAACGGTTCAATTCCTACGTCATACTGGGTGGGGTTAACCGACTAATAGGGATAAGTGTCCATATCTATTGAACCAAGCAAGATAGAATCGATTTTGTTTTTGCATATGGTAGGCTTTTATATGTATATTAATCCACAAGCTGATCCAAGGTTCTATCGTTAAGGGTTCAATTTCTACGTCATACTGTGTGGGGTTAACCGACTAAAAGGGATAAGTGTCCATATCTATTGAACCAAGCAGGACAGAATCGATTTTATTTCTGCAGATGGTAGGTTTTTATGTGTGTATTAATCCACAAACTGATCCAAGGTTCTATCGCTAACGGTTCAATTTCTACGTCATACTGTGTGGGGTTAACCGACTAAAAGGGATAAGTGTCCATATCTATTGAACCAAGCAAGATAGAATCGATTTTGTTTTTGCAGATGGTAGGCTTTTATATGTATATTAATCCACAAGCTGATCCAAGGTTCTATCGTTAAGGGTTCAATTTCTACGTCATACTGTGTGGGGTTAACCGACTAAAAGGGATAAGTGTCCATATCTATTGAACCAAGCAAGATAGAATCGATTTTGTTTTTGCAGATGGTAGGCTTTTATATGTATATTAATCCACAAGCTGATCCAAGGTTCTGTCGCTAACGGTTCAATTCCTACGTCATACTGGGTGGGGTTAACCGACTAATAGGGATAAGTGTCCATATCTATTGAACCTAGCAAGACAGAATCCAAGGTTCTATCGCTAACGGTTCAATTTCTACGTCATACTGTGTGGGGTTAACCGACTAAAAGGGATAAGTGTCCATATATATTGAACCAAGCAAGATAGAATCGATTTTGTTTTTGCAGATGGTAGGTTTTTATGTGTATATTAATCCACAAGCTGATCCAAGGTTCTACCGCTAACGGTTCAATTTCTACGTTATACTGGGTGGGGTTAACCGACTAAAAGGAATAAGTTTCCATATCTATTGAACCAAGCAAGGTAGAATCCAACTTATTTTTGCAGGTGGTAGGTTTTTATGTGTATATTAATCCACAAGCTGATCCAAGGTTCTATCGCTAACGGTTCAATTTCTACGTCATACTGTGTGGGGTTAACCGACTAAAAGGGATAAGTGTCCATATCTATTGAACCAAGCAAGATAGAATCGATTTTGTTTTTGCAGATGGTAGGTTTTTATGTGTGTATTAATCCACAAGCTGATCCAAGGTTCTATCGCTAACGGTTCAATTTCTACGTTATACTGGGTGGGGTTAACCGACTAAAAGGGATAAGTGTCCATATCTATTGAACCAAGCAAAATAGAATCGATTTTATTTTTGCAGATTATAGGTTTTTATGTGTATATTAATCCACAAGCTGATCCAAGGTTCTATCGCTAACGGTTCAATTTCTGCGTCACACTGTGTGGGGTTAACCGACTAAAAGGGATAAGTGTCCATATCTATTGAACCAAGCAAGATAGAATCGATTTTGTTTTTGCAGACGGTAGGCTTTTATATGTATATTAATCCACAAGCTGATCCAAGGTTCTATCGCTAACGGTTCAATTTCTACGTCATACTGTGTGGGGTTAACCGACTAAAAGGGATAAGTGTCCATATCTATTGAACCAAGCAAGATAGAATCGATTTTGTTTTTGCATATGATAGGTTTTTATGTGTATATTAATCCGCAAGCTGATCCATGGTTCTTTTTTAACGGTTCAAATTCTACGTCATACTGTGTGGGGTTAACCGACTAAAAGGGATAAGTGTCCATATCTATTGAACCAAGCAAGACAGAATCGATTTTATTTCTGCAGATGGTAGGTTTTTATGTGTGTATTAATCCACAAGCTGATCCAAGGTTCTATCGCTAACGGTTCAATTTCTACGTCATACTGGGTGGGGTTAACCGACTAAAAGGGATAAGTGTCCATATCTATTGAACCATGCAAGATAGAATCGATTTTGTTTTGCAGATGATAGGTTTTTATGTGTATATTAATCCGCAAGCTGATCCAAGGTTCTGTCGCTAACGGTTCAATTCCTACGTCATACTGGGTGGGGTTAACCGACTAATAGGGATAAGTGTCCATATCTATTGAACCAAGCAAGGTAGAATCGAACTTATTTTTGCAGGTGGTAGGTTTTTATGTGTATATTAATCCGCAAGCTGATCCAAGGTTCTATCGCTAACGGTTCAATTTCTACCTCATACTGTGTGGGGTTAACCGACTAAAAGGGATAAGTGTCCATATCTATTGAACCAAGCAAGACAGAATCGATTTTATTTCTGCAGATGGTAGGTTTTTATGTGTGTATTAATCCGCAACCTGATCCAAGGTTCTATCGCTAACGGTTCAATTTCTACGTTATACTGGGTGGGTTAACCGACTAAAAGGGATAAGTGTCCATATCTATTGAACCAAGCAAGGTAGAATCGAACTTATTTTTGCAGATGGTAGGTTTTTATGTGTATATTAATCCACAAGCTGATCCAAGGTTCTATCGCTAACGGTTCAATTTCTACGTCATACTGTGTGGGGTTAACCGACTAAAAGGGATAAGTGTCCATATCTATTGAACCAAGCAAGACAGAATCGATTTTATTTCTGCAGATGGTAGGTTTTTATGTGAGTATTAATCCACAAGCTGATCCAAGGTTCTATCGCTAACGGTTCAATTTCTACGTCATAAAAGGGATAAGTGTCGACATCTATTGAACCAAGCAAAATAGAATCGATTTTATTTTTGCAGATTATAGGTTTTTATGTGTATATTAATCCACAAGCTGATCCAAGATTCTATCGCTAACGGTTCAATTTCTACGTCATACTGTGTGGGGTTAACCGACTAAAAGGGATAAGTGTCCATATCTATTGAACCAAGCAAGATAGAATCGATTTTATTTCTGCAGATGGTAGGTTTTTGTGTGTGCATTAATCCACAAGCTGATCCAAGGTTCTACCGCTAACGGTTCAATTTCTACGTCATAAAAGGGATAAGTGTCCATATCTATTGAACCATGCAAGATAGAATCGATTTTGTTTTTGCAGATGATAGGTTTTTATGTGTATATTAATCCACAAGTTGATCCAAGGTTCTGTCGCTAACGGTTCAATTCCTACGTCATACTGGGTGGGGTTAACCGACTAATAGGGATAAGTGTCCATATCTATTGAACCAAGCAAGATAGAATCGATTTTGTTTTTGCAGATGGTAGGCTTTTATATGTATATTAATCCACAAGCTGATCCAAGCTTCTATCGCTAACGGTTCAATTTCTACGTCATACTGTGTGGGGTTAACCGACTAAAAGGGATAAGTGTCCATATCTATTGAACCAAGCAAGATAGAATCGATTTTGTTTTTGCAGATGGTAGGCTTTTATATGTATATTAATCCACAAGCTGATCCAAGGTTCTATCGTTAAGGGTTCAATTTCTACGTCATACTGTGTGGGGTTAACCGACTAAAAGGGATAAGTGTCCATATCTATTGAACCAAGCAGGACAGAATCGATTTTATTTCTGCAGATGGTAGGTTTTTATGTGTGTATTAATCCACAAACTGATCCAAGGTTCTATCGCTAACGGTTCAATTTCTACGTCATACTGTGTGGGGTTAACCGACTAAAAGGGATAAGTGTCCATATCTATTGAACCAAGCAAGATAGAATCGATTTTGTTTTTGCAGATGGTAGGCTTTTATATGTATATTAATCCACAAGCTGATCCAAGGTTCTATCGTTAAGGGTTCAATTTCTACGTCATACTGTGTGGGGTTAACCGACTAAAAGGGATAAGTGTCCATATCTATTGAACCAAGCAAGATAGAATCGATTTTGTTTTTGCAGATGGTAGGCTTTTATATGTATATTAATCCACAAGCTGATCCAAGGTTCTGTCGCTAACGGTTCAATTCCTACGTCATACTGGGTGGGGTTAACCGACTAATAGGGATAAGTGTCCATATCTATTGAACCTAGCAAGACAGAATCCAAGGTTCTATCGCTAACGGTTCAATTTCTACGTCATACTGTGTGGGGTTAACCGACTAAAAGGGATAAGTGTCCATATATATTGAACCAAGCAAGATAGAATCGATTTTGTTTTTGCAGATGGTAGGTTTTTATGTGTATATTAATCCACAAGCTGATCCAAGGTTCTACCGCTAACGGTTCAATTTCTACGTTATACTGGGTGGGGTTAACCGACTAAAAGGAATAAGTTTCCATATCTATTGAACCAAGCAAGGTAGAATCCAACTTATTTTTGCAGGTGGTAGGTTTTTATGTGTATATTAATCCACAAGCTGATCCAAGGTTCTATCGCTAACGGTTCAATTTCTACGTCATACTGTGTGGGGTTAACCGACTAAAAGGGATAAGTGTCCATATCTATTGAACCAAGCAAGATAGAATCGATTTTGTTTTTGCAGATGGTAGGTTTTTATGTGTGTATTAATCCACAAGCTGATCCAAGGTTCTATCGCTAACGGTTCAATTTCTACGTTATACTGGGTGGGGTTAACCGACTAAAAGGGATAAGTGTCCATATCTATTGAACCAAGCAAAATAGAATCGATTTTATTTTTGCAGATTATAGGTTTTTATGTGTATATTAATCCACAAGCTGATCCAAGGTTCTATCGCTAACGGTTCAATTTCTGCGTCACACTGTGTGGGGTTAACCGACTAAAAGGGATAAGTGTCCATATCTATTGAACCAAGCAAGATAGAATCGATTTTGTTTTTGCAGACGGTAGGCTTTTATATGTATATTAATCCACAAGCTGATCCAAGGTTCTATCGCTAACGGTTCAATTTCTACGTCATACTGTGTGGGGTTAACCGACTAAAAGGGATAAGTGTCCATATCTATTGAACCAAGCAAGATAGAATCGATTTTGTTTTTGCAGATGATAGGTTTTTATGTGTATATTAATCCGCAAGCTGATCCATGGTTCTTTTTTAACGGTTCAAATTCTACGTCATACTGTGTGGGGTTAACCGACTAAAAGGGATAAGTGTCCATATCTATTGAACCAAGCAAGACAGAATCGATTTTATTTCTGCAGATGGTAGGTTTTTATGTGTGTATTAATCCACAAGCTGATCCAAGGTTCTATCGCTAACGGTTCAATTTCTACGTCATACTGGGTGGGGTTAACCGACTAAAAGGGATAAGTGTCCATATCTATTGAACCATGCAAGATAGAATCGATTTTGTTTTGCAGATGATAGGTTTTTATGTGTATATTAATCCGCAAGCTGATCCAAGGTTCTGTCGCTAACGGTTCAATTCCTACGTCATACTGGGTGGGGTTAACCGACTAATAGGGATAAGTGTCCATATCTATTGAACCAAGCAAGGTAGAATCGAACTTATTTTTGCAGGTGGTAGGTTTTTATGTGTATATTAATCCGCAAGCTGATCCAAGGTTCTATCGCTAACGGTTCAATTTCTACCTCATACTGTGTGGGGTTAACCGACTAAAAGGGATAAGTGTCCATATCTATTGAACCAAGCAAGACAGAATCGATTTTATTTCTGCAGATGGTAGGTTTTTATGTGTGTATTAATCCGCAACCTGATCCAAGGTTCTATCGCTAACGGTTCAATTTCTACGTTATACTGGGTGGGTTAACCGACTAAAAGGGATAAGTGTCCATATCTATTGAACCAAGCAAGGTAGAATCGAACTTATTTTTGCAGATGGTAGGTTTTTATGTGTATATTAATCCACAAGCTGATCCAAGGTTCTATCGCTAACGGTTCAATTTCTACGTCATACTGTGTGGGGTTAACCGACTAAAAGGGATAAGTGTCCATATCTATTGAACCAAGCAAGACAGAATCGATTTTATTTCTGCAGATGGTAGGTTTTTATGTGAGTATTAATCCACAAGCTGATCCAAGGTTCTATCGCTAACGGTTCAATTTCTACGTCATAAAAGGGATAAGTGTCGACATCTATTGAACCAAGCAAAATAGAATCGATTTTATTTTTGCAGATTATAGGTTTTTATGTGTATATTAATCCACAAGCTGATCCAAGATTCTATCGCTAACGGTTCAATTTCTACGTCATACTGTGTGGGGTTAACCGACTAAAAGGGATAAGTGTCCATATCTATTGAACCAAGCAAGATAGAATCGATTTTATTTCTGCAGATGGTAGGTTTTTGTGTGTGCATTAATCCACAAGCTGATCCAAGGTTCTACCGCTAACGGTTCAATTTCTACGTCATAAAAGGGATAAGTGTCCATATCTATTGAACCATGCAAGATAGAATCGATTTTGTTTTTGCAGATGATAGGTTTTTATGTGTATATTAATCCACAAGTTGATCCAAGGTTCTGTCGCTAACGGTTCAATTCCTACGTCATACTGGGTGGGGTTAACCGACTAATAGGGATAAGTGTCCATATCTATTGAACCAAGCAAGATAGAATCGATTTTGTTTTTGCAGATGGTAGGCTTTTATATGTATATTAATCCACAAGCTGATCCAAGCTTCTATCGCTAACGGTTCAATTTCTACGTCATACTGTGTGGGGTTAACCGACTAAAAGGGATAAGTGTCCATATCTATTGAACCAAGCAAGATAGAATCGATTTTGTTTTTGCAGATGGTAGGCTTTTATATGTATATTAATCCACAAGCTGATCCAAGGTTCTATCGTTAAGGGTTCAATTTCTACGTCATACTGTGTGGGGTTAACCGACTAAAAGGGATAAGTGTCCATATCTATTGAACCAAGCAGGACAGAATCGATTTTATTTCTGCAGATGGTAGGTTTTTATGTGTGTATTAATCCACAAACTGATCCAAGGTTCTATCGCTAACGGTTCAATTTCTACGTCATACTGTGTGGGGTTAACCGACTAAAAGGGATAAGTGTCCATATCTATTGAACCAAGCAAGATAGAATCGATTTTGTTTTTGCAGATGGTAGGCTTTTATATGTATATTAATCCACAAGCTGATCCAAGGTTCTATCGTTAAGGGTTCAATTTCTACGTCATACTGTGTGGGGTTAACCGACTAAAAGGGATAAGTGTCCATATCTATTGAACCAAGCAAGATAGAATCGATTTTGTTTTTGCAGATGGTAGGCTTTTATATGTATATTAATCCACAAGCTGATCCAAGGTTCTGTCGCTAACGGTTCAATTCCTACGTCATACTGGGTGGGGTTAACCGACTAATAGGGATAAGTGTCCATATCTATTGAACCTAGCAAGACAGAATCCAAGGTTCTATCGCTAACGGTTCAATTTCTACGTCATACTGTGTGGGGTTAACCGACTAAAAGGGATAAGTGTCCATATATATTGAACCAAGCAAGATAGAATCGATTTTGTTTTTGCAGATGGTAGGTTTTTATGTGTATATTAATCCACAAGCTGATCCAAGGTTCTACCGCTAACGGTTCAATTTCTACGTTATACTGGGTGGGGTTAACCGACTAAAAGGAATAAGTTTCCATATCTATTGAACCAAGCAAGGTAGAATCCAACTTATTTTTGCAGGTGGTAGGTTTTTATGTGTATATTAATCCACAAGCTGATCCAAGGTTCTATCGCTAACGGTTCAATTTCTACGTCATACTGTGTGGGGTTAACCGACTAAAAGGGATAAGTGTCCATATCTATTGAACCAAGCAAGATAGAATCGATTTTGTTTTTGCAGATGGTAGGTTTTTATGTGTGTATTAATCCACAAGCTGATCCAAGGTTCTATCGCTAACGGTTCAATTTCTACGTTATACTGGGTGGGGTTAACCGACTAAAAGGGATAAGTGTCCATATCTATTGAACCAAGCAAAATAGAATCGATTTTATTTTTGCAGATTATAGGTTTTTATGTGTATATTAATCCACAAGCTGATCCAAGGTTCTATCGCTAACGGTTCAATTTCTGCGTCACACTGTGTGGGGTTAACCGACTAAAAGGGATAAGTGTCCATATCTATTGAACCAAGCAAGATAGAATCGATTTTGTTTTTGCAGACGGTAGGCTTTTATATGTATATTAATCCACAAGCTGATCCAAGGTTCTATCGCTAACGGTTCAATTTCTACGTCATACTGTGTGGGGTTAACCGACTAAAAGGGATAAGTGTCCATATCTATTGAACCAAGCAAGATAGAATCGATTTTGTTTTTGCAGATGATAGGTTTTTATGTGTATATTAATCCGCAAGCTGATCCATGGTTCTTTTTTAACGGTTCAAATTCTACGTCATACTGTGTGGGGTTAACCGACTAAAAGGGATAAGTGTCCATATCTATTGAACCAAGCAAGACAGAATCGATTTTATTTCTGCAGATGGTAGGTTTTTATGTGTGTATTAATCCACAAGCTGATCCAAGGTTCTATCGCTAACGGTTCAATTTCTACGTCATACTGGGTGGGGTTAACCGACTAAAAGGGATAAGTGTCCATATCTATTGAACCATGCAAGATAGAATCGATTTTGTTTTGCAGATGATAGGTTTTTATGTGTATATTAATCCGCAAGCTGATCCAAGGTTCTGTCGCTAACGGTTCAATTCCTACGTCATACTGGGTGGGGTTAACCGACTAATAGGGATAAGTGTCCATATCTATTGAACCAAGCAAGGTAGAATCGAATTTATTTTTGGAGGTGGTAGGTTTTTATGTGTATATTAATCCACAAGCTGATCCAAGGTTCTATCGCTAACGGTTCAATTTCTACGTTATACTGGGTGGGGTGAACCGACTAAAAAGGATAAGTGTCCATATCTATTGAACCAAGCAAGATAGAATCGATTTTATTTCTGCAGATGGTAAATTTTTATGTGTGTATTAATCCACAAGCTGATCCAAGGTTCTGTCGCTAACGGTTCAATTTCTACGTCATACTGGGTGGGGTTAACCGACTAAAAGGGATAAGTGTCCATATCTATTGAACCATGCAAGATAGAATCGATTTTGTTTTTGCAGATGATAGGTTTTTATGTGTATATTAATCCACAAGCTGATCCAAGGTTCTGTCGCTAACGGTTCAATTCCTACGTCATACTGGGTGGGGTGAACAGACTAAAAGGGATAAGTGTCCATATCTATTGAACCAAGCAAGGTAGAATCGAACTTATTTTTGCAGATGGTAGGATTTTATGTGTATATTAATCCACAAGCTGATCCAAGGTTCTGTCGCTAACGGTTCAATTTCTACGTTATACTGGGTGGGGTTAACCGACTAAAAGGGATAAGTGTCCATATCTATTGAACCAAGCAAAATAGAATCGATTTTTTTTTGCAGATGATAGTGTTTTATGTGTATATTAATCCACAAGCTGATACAAGGCTCTATCTTTAATGGTTAAATTTCTACGTCATAGTGGGTGGGGTTAACCGACTAAAAGGGATAAGTATACATATCTATTGAACCCAGCAAGATAGAAACGAATTTATGTTTGCAGATGGAAGTTTTTTATGTGTATATTAATCCACAAGCTGATCCAAGGTTCTATCGTTAACGGTTCAATTTCTACGTTATACTGGGTGGGGTTAACCGACTAAATGGGATAAGTGTCCATATCTATTGAACCAAGCAAGATAGAATCGATTTTGTTTTTGCAGATGATAGGGTTTTATGTGTACATTAATCCACAAGCTGATCCAAGGCTCTATCTTTAATGGTTCAATTTCTACGTCATAGTGGGTGGGGTTAACCGACTAAAAGGGATAAGTATACATATCTATTGAACCCAGCAAGATAGAATCGAATTTATGTTTGCAGATGGTAGTTTTTTATGTGTATATTAATCCACAAGCTGATCCAAGGTTCTATCGTTAACGGTTCAATTTCTAAGTTATACTGGGTGGGGTTAACCGACTAAAAGGGATAAGTGTCCATATCTATTGAACCAAGCAAGATAGAATCGATTTTATTTTTGCAAATGATAGGGTTTTATGTGTATATTAATCCACAAGCTGATCCAAGGCTCTATCTTTAATGGTTCAATTTCTACGTCATAGTGGGTGGGGTTAACCGACTTAAAGGGATAAGTATACATATCTATTGAACCAAGCAAGATAGAATCGATTTTATTTTTGCAAATGATAGGGTTTTATGTGTATATTAATCCACAAGCTGATCCAAGGCTCTATCTTTAATGGTTCAATTTCTACGTCATAGTGGGTGGGGTTAACCGACTAAAAGGGATAAGTATACATATCTATTGAACCCAGCAAGATAGAATCGAATTTATGTTTGCAGATGGTAGTTTTTTATGTGTATATTAATCCACAAGCTGATCCAAGGTTCTATCGTTAACGGTTCAATTTCTAAGTTATACTGGGTGGGGTTAACCGACTAAAAGGGATAAGTGTCCATATCTATTGAACCAAGCAAGATAGAATCGATTTTATTTTTGCAAATGATAGGGTTTTATGTGTATATTAATCCACAAGCTGATCCAAGGCTCTATCTTTAATGGTTCAATTTCTACGTCATAGTGGGTGGGGTTAACCGACTTAAAGGGATAAGTATACATATCTATTGAACCAAGCAAGATAGGATCGATTTTATTTTTGCAAATGATAGGGTTTTATGTGTATATTAATCCACAAGCTGATCCAAGGCTCTATCTTTAATGGTTCAATTTCTACGTCATAGTGGGTGGGGTTAACCGACTAAAAGGGATAAGTATACATATCTATTGAACCAAGCAAGATAGAATCGATTTTGTTTTTGCAGATGATAGGGTTTTATGTGTACAATAATCCACAAGCTGATCCAAGGCTCTATCTTTAATGGTTCAATTTCTACGTCATAGTGGGTGGGGTTAACCGACTAAAAGGGATAAGTATACATATCTATTGAACCCAGCAAGATAGAATCGAATTTATGTTTGCAGATGGTAGTTTTTTATGTGTATATTAATCCACAAGCTGATCCAAGGTTCTATCGTTAACGGTTCAATTTCTAAGTTATACTGGGTGGGGTTAACCGACTAAAAGGGATAAGTGTCCATATCTATTGAACCAAGCAAGATAGAATCGATTTTATTTTTGCAAATGATAGGGTTTTATGTGTATATTAATCCACAAGCTGATCCAAGGCTCTATCTTTAATGGTTCAATTTCTACGTCATAGTGGGTGGGGTTAACCGACTAAAAGGGATAAGTATACATATCTATTGAACCCAGCAAGATAGAATCGAATTTATGTTTGCAGATGGTAGTTTTTTATGTGTATATTAATCCACAAGCTGATCCAAGGTTCTATCGTTAACGGTTCAATTTCTAAGTTATACTGGTTGGGTTAACCGACTAAAAGGGATAAGTGTCCATATCTATTGAACCAAGCAAGATAGAATCGATTTTCTTTTTGCAGATGATAGGTTTTTGTGTGTATATTAATCCACAAGCTGATCCAAGGTTCTTTCGTTAACGCTTCAATTTCTACGTCAAAGTGGGTAGGGTTAACCGACTAAAAGGGATAAGTGTCTATATGTATTGAACCAAGCAAAATAGAATCGATTTTATTTTTGCAGATTATAGGTTTTTATGTATATATTAATCCACAAGCTGATCCAAGGTTCTATCGCTAACGGTTCAATTTCTACGTCAGAGTGGTTGGGGTTAACCGACTAAAAGGGATAAGTGTCCATATCTATTGAACCAAGCAAGATAGAATCGATTTTGTTTTTGCAGATGATAGGTTTTTATGTGCATATTAATCCACAAGCTGATCCAAGGTTCTATCGCTAACGGTTCAATTTCTACGTTAGAGTGGTTGGGGTAACCGACTAAAAGGGATAAGTGTCCAAATCTATTGAACCAGGCAAGATAGAATCGATTTTGTGTTTGCAGATTATAGGTTTTTATGTGTACATTAATCCACAAGCTGATCCAAGGTTCTTTCGTTAACGCTTCAATTTCTACGTCAAAGTGGGTAGGGTTAACCGACTAAAAGGGATAAGTGTCCATATCTATTGAACCAAGTAAAATAGAATCGATTTTATTTTTGCAGATTATAGGTTTTCATGTGTATATTAATCCACAAACTGATCCAAGGTTCTATCGTTAACGGTTCAATTTCTACGTTAGAGTGGTTGGGGTAACCGACTAAAAGGGATAAGTGTCCAAATCTATTGAACCAGGCAAGATAGAATCGATTTTGTGTTTGCAGATTATAGGTTTTTATGTGTACATTAATCCACAAGCTGATCCAAGGTTCTTTCGTTAACGCTTCAATTTCTACGTCAAAGTGGGTAGGGTTAACCGACTAAAAGGGATAAGTGTCCATATCTATTGAACCAAGTAAAATAGAATCGATTTTATTTTTGCAGATTATAGGTTTTCATGTGTATATTAATCCACAAGCTGATCGAAGGTTCTATCGTTAACGGTTCAATTTCTACGTTAGAGTGGTTGGGGTAACCGACTAAAAGGGATAAGTGTCCAAATCTATTGAACCAAGCAAGATAGAATCGATTTTGTGTTTGCAGATTATAGGTTTTTATGTGTATATTAATCCACAAGCTGATCTAAGGTTCTATCGCTAACGGTTCAATTTCTACGTCAAACTGGGTGGGGTTAACCGACTAAAAGGGATAAGTGTCCATATCTATTGAACCAAGCAAAATAGAATCGATTTTATTTTTGCAGATTATAGGTTTTCATGTGTATATTAATCCACAAGCTGATCCAAGGTTCTATCGCTAGCGGTTCAATTTCTACGTCAAACTGGGTGGGGTTAACCGACTAAAAGGGATAAGTGTCCATATCTATTGAACCAAGCAAGGTAGAATCGATTTTGTTTTTACAGATGATAGGTTTTTATGTGTATATTAATCCACAAGCTGATCCAAGGTTCTATCGCTAACGGTTCAATTTCTACGTTATACTGGGTGGGGTTAACCGACTAAAAGGGATAAGTGTCCATATCTATTGAACCAAGCAAGATAGAATCGATTTTGTTTTTGCTGATGATAGGGTTTTATGTGTACAATAATCCACAAGCTAATCCAAGGTTCTATCGCTAGCGGTTCAATTTCTACGTCAAACTGGGTGGGGTTAACCGACTAAAAGGGATAAGTGTCCATATCTATTGAACCAAGCAAGATAGAATCGATTTTGTTTTTGCAGATGATAGGTTTTTATGTGTATATTAATCCACAAGCTGATCAAAGGTTCTTTCGTTAACGCTTCAATTTCTACGTCAAAGTGGGTAGGGTTAACCGACTAAAAGGGATAAGTGTCCATATCTATTGAACCAAGCAAAATAGAATCGATTTTATTTTTGCAGATTATAGGTTTTTATGTTTATATTAATCCACAAGCTGACCCAAGGTTCTATCGCTAACGGTTCAATTTCTACGTTATACTGGGTTGGGTTAACCGACTAAAAGAGATAAGTGTCCATATCTATTGAACCAAGCAAGATAGAATCGATTTTGTTTTTGCAGATGGTAGGCTTTTATATGTATATTAATCCACAAGCTGATCCAAGGTTCTATCGCTAACGGTTCAATTTCTACGTCATACTGTGTGGGGTTAACCGACTAAAAGGGATAAGTGTCCATATCTATTGAACCAAGCAAGATAGAATCGATTTTGTTTTTGCAGATGATAGGTTTTTATGTGTATATTAATCCACAAGCTGATCCAAGGTTCTACCGCTAACGGTTCAATTTCTACGTTATACTGGGTGGGGTTAACCGACTAAAAGGGATAAGTGTCCATATCTATTGAACCAAGCAAGATAGAATCGATTTTGTTTTTGCAGATGGTAGGTTTTTATGTGTGTATTAATCCACAAGCTGATCCAAAGTTCTACCGCTAACGGTTCAATTTCTACGTTATACTGGGTGGGGTTAACCGACTAAAAGGGATAAGTGTCCATATCTATTGAACCAAGCAAAATAGAATCGATTTTATTTTTGCAGATTATAGGTTTTTATGTGTATATTAATCCACAAGCTGATCCAAGGTTCTATCGCTAACGGTTCAATTTCTGCGTCATACTGTGTGGGGTTAACCGACTAAAAGGGATAAGTGTCCATATCTATTGAACCAAGCAAGATAGAATCGATTTTGTTTTTGCAGATGGTAGGCTTTTATATGTATATTAATCCACAAGCTGATCCAAGGTTCTATCGCTAACGGTTCAATTTCTACGTCATACTGTGAGGGGTTAACCGACTAAAAGGGATAAGTGTCCATATCTATTGAACCAAGCAAGATAGAATCGATTTTGTTTTTGAAGATGATAGGTTTTTATGTGTATATTAATCCACAAGCTGATCCATGGTTCTTTTTTAACGGTTCAATTTCTACGTCATACTGTGTGGGGTTAACCGACTAAAAGGGATAAGTGTCCATATCTATTGAACCAAGCAAGACAGAATCGATTTTATTTCTGCAGATGGTAGGTTTTTATGTGTGTATTAATCCACAAGCTGTTCCAAGGTTCTATCGCTAACGGTTCAATTTCTACGTCATACTGGGTGGGGTTAACCGACTAAAAGGGATAAGTGTCCATATCTATTGAACCATGCAAGATAGAATCGATTTTGTTTTTGCAGATGATAGGTTTTTATGTGTATATTAATTCACAAGCTGATCCATGGTTCTTTTTTAACGGTTCAATTTCTACGTCATACTGTGTGGGGTTAACCGACTAAAAGGGATAAGTGTCCATATCTATTGAACCAAGCAAGACAGAATCGATTTTATTTCTGCAGATGGTAGGTTTTTATGTGTGTATTAATCCACAAGCTGATCCAAGGTTCTGTCGCTAACGGTTCAATTCCTACGTCATACTGGGTGGGGTTAACCGACTAATAGGGATAAGTGTCCATATCTATTGAACCAAGCAAGGTAGAATCGAATTTATTTTTGGAGGTGGTAGGTTTTTATGTGTATATTAATCCACAAGCTGATCCAAGGTTCTATCGCTAACGGTTCAATTTCTACGTTATACTGGGTGGGCTGAACCGACTAAAAAGGATAAGTGTCCATATCTATTGAACCAAGCAAGATAGAATCGATTTTATTTCTGCAGATGGTAGGTTTTTATGTGTGTATTAATCCACAAGCTGATCCAAGGTTCTGTCGCTAACGGTTCAATTCCTACGTCATACTGGGTGGGGTGAACAGACTAAAAGGGATAAGTGTCCATATCTATTGAACCAAGCAAGGTAGAATCGAACTTATTTTTGCAGATGGTAGGATTTTATGTGTATATTAATCCACAAGCTGATCCAAGGTTCTGTTGCTAACGGTTCAATTTCTACGTTATACTGGGTGGGGTTAACCGACTAAAAGGGATAAGTGTCCATATCTATTGAACCAAGCAAAATAGAATCGATTTTTTTTTGCAGATGATAGGGTTTTATGTGTATATTAATCCACAAGCTGATCCAAGGTTCTGTCGCTAACGGTTCAATTTCTACGTTATACTGGGTGGGGTTAACCGACTAAAAGGGATAAGTGTCCATATCTATTGAACCAAGCAAAATAGAATCGATTTTTTTTTTGCAGATGATAGGGTTTTATGTGTATATTAATCCACAAGCTGATACAAGGCTCTATCTTTAATGGTTAAATTTCTACGTCATAGTGGGTGGGGTTAACCGACTAAAAGGGATAAGTATACATATCTATTGAACCCAGCAAGATAGAAACGAATTTATGTTTGCAGATGGAAGTTTTTTATGTGTATATTAATCCACAAGCTGATCCAAGGTTCTATCGTTAACGGTTCAATTTCTACGTTATACTGGGTGGGGTTAACCGACTAAATGGGATAAGTGTCCATATCTATTGAACCAAGCAAGATAGAATCGATTTTGTTTTTGCAGATGATAGGGTTTTATGTGTACAATAATCCACAAGCTGATCCAAGGCTCTATCTTTAATGGTTCAATTTCTACGTCATAGTGGGTGGGGTTAACCGACTAAAAGGGATAAGTATACATATCTATTGAACCCAGCAAGATAGAATCGAATTTATGTTTGCAGATGGTAGTTTTTTATGTGTATATTAATCCACAAGCTGATCCAAGGTTCTATCGTTAACGGTTCAATTTCTAAGTTATACTGGGTGGGGTTAACCGACTAAAAGGGATAAGTGTCCATATCTATTGAACCAAGCAAGATAGAATCGATTTTATTTTTGCAAATGATAGGGTTTTATGTGTATATTAATCCACAAGCTGATCCAAGGCTCTATCTTTAATGGTTCAATTTCTACGTCATAGTGGGTGGGGTTAACCGACTTAAAGGGATAAGTATACATATCTATTGAACCAAGCAAGATAGAATCGATTTTATTTTTGCAAATGATAGGGTTTTATGTGTATATTAATCCACAAGCTGATCCAAGGCTCTATCTTTAATGGTTCAATTTCTACGTCATAGTGGGTGGGGTTAACCGACTAAAAGGGATAAGTATACATATCTATTGAACCCAGCAAGATAGAATCGAATTTATGTTTGCAGATGGTAGTTTTTTATGTGTATATTAATCCACAAGCTGATCCAAGGTTCTATCGTTAACGGTTCAATTTCTAAGTTATACTGGGTGGGGTTAACCGACTAAAAGGGATAAGTGTCCATATCTATTGAACCAAGCAAGATAGAATCGATTTTCTTTTTGCAGATGATAGGTTTTTATGTGTATATTAATCAACAAGCTGATCCAAGGTTCTTTCGTTAACGCTTCAATTTCTACGTCAAAGTGGGTAGGGTTAACCGACTAAAAGGGATAAGTGTCTATATGTATTGAACCAAGCAAAATAGAATCGATTTTATTTTTGCAGATTATAGGTTTTTATGTATATATTAATCCACAAGCTGATCCAAGGTTCTATCGCTAACGGTTCAATTTCTACGTCAGAGTGGTTGGGGTTAACCGACTAAAAGGGATAAGTGTCCATATCTATTGAACCAAGCAAGATAGAATCGATTTTGTTTTTGCAGGTGATAGGTTTTTATGTGCATATTAATCCACAAGCTGATCCAAGGTTCTATCGCTAACGGTTCAATTTCTACGTCAAACTGGGTGGGGTTAACCGACTAAAAGGGATAAGTGTCCATATCTATTGAACCAAGCAAAATAGAATCGATTTTATTTTTGCAGATTATAGGTTTTCATGCGTATATTAATCCACAAGCTGATCCAAGGTTCTATCGTTAACGGTTCAATTTCTACGTTAGAGTGGTTGGGGTAACCGACTAAAAGGGATAAGTGTCCAAATCTATTGAACCAAGCAAGATAGAATCGATTTTGTGTTTGCAGATTATAGCTTTTTATGTGTATATTAATCCACAAGCTGATCCAAGGTTCTTTCGTTAACGCTTCAATTTCTACGTCAAAGTGGGTAGGGTTAACCGACTAAAGGGGATAAGTGTCCATATCTATTGAACCAAGCAAAATAGAATCGATTTTATTTTTGCAGATTATAGGTTTTCATGTGTATATTAATCCACAAGCTGATCCAAGGTTCTATCGTTAACGGTTCAATTTCTACGTTAGAGTGGTTGGGGTAACCGACTAAAAGGGATAAGTGTCCAAATCTATTGAACCAATCAAGATAGAATCGATTTTGTGTTTGCAGATTATAGGTTTTTATGTGTATATTAATCCACAAGCTGATCCAAGGTTCTGTCGCTAACGGTTCAATTTCTACGTCAAACTGGGTGGGGTTAACCGACTAAAAGGGATAAGTGTCCTTATCTATTGAACCAAGCAAAATATAATCGATTTTATTTTTGCAGATTATAGGTTTTCATGTGTATATTAATCCACAAGCTGATCCAAGGTTCTATCGCTAGCGGTTCAATTTCTACGTCAAACTGGGTGGGGTTAACCGACTAAAAGGGATAAGTGTCCATATCTATTGAACCAAGCAAGGTAGAATCGATTTTGTTTTTACAGATGATAGGCTTTTATGTGTATATTAATCCACAAGCTGATCCAAGGTTCTATCGCTAACGGTTCAATTTCTACGTTATACTGGGTGGGGTTAACCGACTAAAAGGGATAAGTATCCATATCTATTGAACCAAGCAAGATAGAATCGATTTTGTTTTTGCAGATGATAGGGTTTTATGTGTACAATAATCCACAAGCTAATCCAAGGTTCTATCGCTAGCGGTTCAATTTCTACGTCAAACTGGGTGGGGTTAACCGACTAAAAGGGATAAGTGTCCATATCTATTGAACCAAGCAAGATAGAATCGATTTTGTTTTTGCAGATGATAGGTTTTTATGTGTATATTAATCCACAAGCTGATCCAAGGTTCTTTCGTTAACGCTTCAATTTCTACGTCAAAGTGGGTAGGGTTAACCGACTAAAAGGGATAAGTGTCCATATCTATTGAACCAAGCAAAATAGAATCCATTTTATTTTTGCAGATTATAGGTTTTTATGTTTATATTAATCCACAAGCTGACCCAAGGTTCTATCGCTAACGGTTCAATTTCTACGTTATACTGGGTGGGGTTAACCGACTAAAAGGGATAAGTGTCCATATCTATTGAACCAAGCAAAATAGAATCGATTTTATTTTTGCAGATGATAGGGTTTTATGTGTATATTAATCCACAAGCTGATCCAAGGTTCTATCGCTAACGGTTCAATTTCTACGTTATACTGGGTTGGGTTAACCGACTAAAAGAGATAAGTGTCCATATCTATTGAACCAAGCAAGATAGAATCGATTTTGTTTTTGCAGATGATAGGGTTTTATGTGTACAATAATCCACAAGCTAATCCAAGGTTCTATCGCTAACGGTTCAATTTCTACGTTATACTGGGTGGGGTTAACCGACTAAAAGGGATAAGTGTCCATATCTATTGAACCAAGCAAAATAGAATCGATTTTATTTTTGCAGATGATAGGGTTTTATGTGTATATTAATCCACAAGCTGATCCAAGGTTCTATCGCTAACGGTTCAATTTCTACGTTATACTGGGTTGGGTTAACCGACTAAAAGGGATAAGTGTCCATATCTATTGAACCAAGCAAAATATAATCGATTTTATTTTTGCAGATGATAGGGTTTTATGTGTATATTAATCCACAAGCTGATCCAAGGTTCTATCGCTAACGGTTCAATTTCTACGTCATACTGGGTGGGGTTAACCGACTAATAGGGATAAGTGTCCATATCTATTGAACCAAGCAAGGTAGGATCGATTTTGTTTTTACAGATGATAGGTTTTTATGTGTATATTAATCCACAAGCTGATCCAAGTTTCTATCGCTAACGGTTCAATTTCTACGTTATACTGGGTGGGGTTAACCGACTAAAAGGGATAAGTGTCCATATCTATTGAACCAAGCAAGACAGAATCGATTTTGTGTTTGCAGATTATAGGTTTTTATGTGTATATTAATCCACAAGCTGATCCAAGGTTCTTTCGTTAACGGTTCAATTTCTACGTTAGAGTGGTTGGGGTAACCGGCTAAAAGGGATAAGTGTCCAAATCTATTGAACCAAGCAAGATAGAATCGATTTTGTGTTTGCAGATTATAGGTTTTTATGTGTATATTAATCCACAAGCTGATCCAAGGTTCAATCGCTAACGGTTCAATTTCTACGTCAAACTGGGTGGGGTTAACCGACTAAAAGGGATAAGTGTCCATATCTATTGAACCAAGCAAAATAGAATCGATTTTATTTTTGCAGATTATAGGTTTTCATGTGTATATTAATCCACAAGCTGATCCAAGGTTCTATCGTTAACGGTTCAATTTCTACGTTAGAGTGGTTGGGGTAACCGGCTAAAAGGGATAAGTGTCCAAATCTATTGAACCAAGCAAGATAGAATCGATTTTGTGTTTGCAGATTATAGGTTTTTATGTGTATATTAATCCACAAGCTGATCCAAGGTTCAATCGCTAACGGTTCAATTTCTACGTCAAACTGGGTGGGGTTAACCGACTAAAAGGGATAAGTGTCCATATCTATTGAACCAAGC
Source organism: Eurosta solidaginis (assembly GCF_040869045.1). Lineage (NCBI taxonomy): Eukaryota > Metazoa > Arthropoda > Insecta > Diptera > Tephritidae > Eurosta > Eurosta solidaginis. The sequence continues at coordinate 1,118,887 of NW_027136885.1, read as the reverse complement.
AAAATAGAATCGATTTTATTTTTGCAGATTATAGGTTTTCATGTGTATATTAATCCACAAGCTGATCCAAGGTTCTATCGTTAACGGTTCAATTTCTACGTTAGAGTGGTTGGGGTAACCGGCTAAAAGGGATAAGTGTCCAAATCTATTGAACCAAGCAAGATAGAATCGATTTTGTGTTTGCAGATTATAGGTTTTCATGTGTATATTAATCCACAAGCTGATCCAAGGTTCTATCGTTAACGGTTCAATTTCTACGTTAGAGTGGTTGGGGTAACCGGCTAAAAGGGATAAGTGTCCAAATCTATTGAACCAAGCAAGATAGAATCGATTTTGTGTTTGCAGATTATAGGTTTTTATGTGTATATTAATCCACAAGCTGATCCAAGGTTCTATCGCTAACGGTTCAATTTCTACGTCATACTGGGTGGGGTTAACCGACTAATAGGGATAAGTGTCCATATCTATTGAACCAAGCAAGGTAGGATCGATTTTGTTTTTACAGATGATAGGTTTTTATGTGTATATTAATCCACAAGCTGATCAAAGGTTCTATCGTTAACGGTTCAATTTCTACGTTATAGTGGTTGGGGTAACCGACTAAAAGGGATAAGTGTCCAAATCTATTGAACCAAGCAAGATAGAATCGATTTTGTGTTTGCAGATTATAGGTTTTTATGTGTATATTAATCCACAAGCTGATCCAAGGTTCTATCGCTAACGGTTCAATTTCTACGTCATACTGGGTGGGGTTAACCGACTAATAGGGATAAGTGTCCATATCTATTGAACCAAGCAAGGTAGGATCGATTTTGTTTTTACAGATGATAGGTTTTTATGTGTATATTAATCCACAAGCTGATCCAAGGTTCTATCGTTAACGGTTCAATTTCTACGTTAGAGTGGTTGGGGTAACCGACTAAAAGGGATAAGTGTCCAAATCTATTGAACCAAGCAAGATAGAATCGATTTTGTGTTTGCAGATTATAGGTTTTTATGTGTATATTAATCCACAAGCTGATCCAAGGTTCTTTCGTTAACGCTTCAATTTCTACGTCAAAGTGGGTAGGGTTAACCGACTAAAAGGGATAAGTGTCCATATCTATTGAACCAAGCAAAATAGAATCGATTTTATTTTTGCAGATTATAGGTTTTCATGTGTATATTAATCCACAAGCTGATCCAAGGTTCTATCGTTAACGGTTCAATTTCTACGTCAGAGTGGTTGGGGTAACCGACTAAAAGGGATAAGTGTCCAAATCTATTGAACCAAGCAAGATAGAATCGATTTTGTGTTTGCAGATTATAGGTTTTTATGTGTATATTAATCCACAAGCTGATCCAAGGTTCTATCGCTAACGGTTCAATTTCTACGTCAAACTGGGTGGGGTTAACCGACTTAAAGGGATAAGTGTCCATATCTATTGAACCAAGCAAAATAGAATCGATTTTATTTTTGCAGATTATAGGTTTTCATGTGTATATTAATCCACAAGCTGATCCAAGGTTCTATCGCTAGCGGTTCAATTTCTACGTCAAACTGGGTGGGGTTAACCGACTAAAAGGGATAAGTGTCCATATCTATTGAACCAAGCAAAATAGAATCGATTTTATTTTTGCAGATGATAGGTTTTTATGTGTATATTAATTTACAAGCTGATCCAAGGTTCTATCGCTAACGGTTCAATTTCTACGTTATACTGGGTGGGGTTAACCGACTAAAAGGGATAAGTGTCCATATCTATTGAACCAAGCAAGATAGAATCGATTTTGTTTTTGCAGATGATAGGGTTTTATGTGTACAATAATCCACAAGCTAATCCAAGGTTCTATCGCTAGCGGTTCAATTTCTACGTCAAACTGGGTGGGGTTAACCGACTAAAAGGGATAAGTGTCCATATCTATTGAACCAAGCAAGATAGAATCGATTTTGTTTTTGCAGATGATAGGTTTTTATGTGTATATTAATCCACAAGCTGATCCAAGGTTCTTTCGTTAACGCTTCAATTTCTACGTCAAAGTGGGTAGGGTTAACCGACTAAAAGGGATAAGTGTCCATATCTATTGAACCAAGCAAAATAGAATCCATTTTATTTTTGCAGATTATAGGTTTTTATGTTTATATTAATCCACAAGCTGACCCAAGGTTCTATCGCTAACGGTTCAATTTCTACGTTATACTGGGTGGGGTTAACCGACTAAAAGGGATAAGTGTCCATATCTATTGAACCAAGCAAAATAGAATCGATTTTATTTTTGCAGATGATAGGGTTTTATGTGTATATTAATCCACAAGCTGATCCAAGGTTCTATCGCTAACGGTTCAATTTCTACGTTATACTGGGTTGGGTTAACCGACTAAAAGAGATAAGTGTCCATGTCTATTGAACCAAGCAAGATAGAATCGATTTTGTTTTTGCAGATGATAGGGTTTTATGTGTACAATAATCCACAAGCTAATCCAAGGTTCTATCGCTAACGGTTCAATTTCTACGTTATACTGGGTGGGGTTAACCGACTAAAAGGGATAAGTGTCCATATCTATTGAACCAAGCGAAATAGAATCGATTTTATTTCTGAAGATGATAGGGTTTTATGTGTATATTAATCCACAAGCTGATCCAAGGTTCTATCGCTAACGGTTCAATTTCTACGTTATACTGGGTTGGGTTAACCGACTAAAAGGGATAAGTGTCCATATCTATTGAACCAAGCAAAATAGAATCGATTTTATTTTTGCAGATGATAGGGTTTTATGTGTATATTAATCCACAAGCTGATCCAAGGTTCTATCGCTAACGGTTCAATTTCTACGTCATACTGGGTGGGGTTAACCGACTAATAGGGATAAGTGTCCATATCTATTGAACCAAGCAAGGTAGGATCGATTTTGTTTTTACAGATGATAGGTTTTTATGTGTATATTAATCCACAAGCTGATCCAAGGTTCTATCGCCAACGGTTCAATTTCTACGTTATACTGGGTGGGGTTAACCGACTAAAAGGGATAAGTGTCCATATCTATTGAACCAAGCAAGACAGAGTCGATTTTATTTTTGCAGATGGTAGGTTTTTATGTGTATATTAATCCACAAGCTGATCCAAGGTTCTATCGTTAACGGTTCAATTTCTACGTTAGAGTGGTTGGGGTTAATCGACTAAAAGGGATAAGTGTCCATATCTATTGAACCAAGCAAGATATAATCGATTTTGTTTTTGCAGATGATAGGTTTTTATGTGTATATTAATCCACAAGCTGATCCAAGGTTCTTTCGTTAACGCTTCAATTTCTACGTCAAAGTGGGTAGGGTTAACCGACTAAAAGGGATAAGTGTCCATATTTATTGAACCAAGCAAAATAGAATCGATTTTATTTTTGCAGATTATAGGTTTTTATGTTTGTATTAATCCACAAGCTGATCCAAGGTTCTATCGCTAACGGTTCAATTTCTACGTTATACTGGGTTGGGTTAACCGACTAAAAGGGATAAGTGTCCATATCTATTGAACCAAGCAAAATAGAATCGATTTTATTTTTGCAGATGATAGGGTTTTATGTGTATATTAATCCACAAGCTGATCCAAGGTTCTATCGCTAACGGTTCAATTTCTACGTTATACTGGGTTGGGTTAACCGACTAAAAGGGATAAGTGTCCATATCTATTGAATCAAGCAAAATAGAATCGATTTTTTTTTGCAGATGATAGGGTTTTATGTGTATATTAATCCACAAGCTGATACAAGGCTCTATCTTTAATGGTTAAATTTCTACGTCATAGTGGGTGGGGTTAACCGACTAAAACGGATAAGTATACATATCTATTGAACCCAGCAATATAGAAACGAATTTATGTTTGCAGATGGAAGTTTTTTATGTGTATATTAATCCACAAGCTGATCCAAGGTTCTATCGTTAACGGTTCAATTTCTACGTTATACTGGGTGGGGTTAACCGACTAAAAGGGATAAGTGTCCATATCTATTGAACCAAGCAAGATAGAATCGATTTTGTTCTTGCAGATGATAGGGTTTTATGTGTACAATAATCCACAAGCTGATCCAAGGCTCTATCTTTAATGGTTCAATTTCTACGTCATAGTGGGTGGGGTTAACCGACTAAAAGGGATAAGTATACATATCTATTGAACCCAGCAAGATAGAATCGAATCTATGTTTGCAGATGGTAGTTTTTTATGTGTATATTAATCCACAAGCTGATCCAAGGTTCTATCGTTAACGGTTCAATTTCTAAGTTATACTGGGTGGGGTTAACCGACTAAAAGGGATAAGTGTCCATATCTATTGAACCAAGCAAGATAGAATCGATTTTATTTTTGCAAATGATAGGGCTTTATGTGTATATTAATCCACAAGCTGATCCAAGGCTCTATCTTTAATGGTTCAATTTCTACGTCATAGTGGGTGGGGTTAACCGACTAAAAGGGATAAGTATACATATCTATTGAACCCAGCAAGATAGAAACGAATTTATGTTTGCAGATGGAAGTTTTTTATGTGTATATTAATCCACAAGCTGATCCAAGGTTCTATCGTTAACGGTTCAATTTCTACGTTATACTGGGTGGGGTTAACCGACTAAATGGGATAAGTGTCCATATCTATTGAACCAAGCAAGATAGAATCGATTTTGTTTTTGCAGATGATAGGGTTTTATGTGTACAATAATCCACAAGCTGATCCAAGGCTCTATCTTTAATGGTTCAATTTCTACGTCATAGTGGGTGGGGTTAACCGACTAAAAGGGATAAGTATACATATCTATTGAACCCAGCAAGATAGAATCGAATTTATGTTTGCAGATGGTAGTTTTTTATGTGTATATTAATCCACAAGCTGATCCAAGGTTCTATCGTTAACGGTTCAATTTCTAAGTTATACTGGGTGGGGTTAACCGACTAAAAGGGATAAGTGTCCATATCTATTGAACCAAGCAAGATAGAATCGATTTTATTTTTGCAAATGATAGGGTTTTATGTGTATATTAATCCACAAGCTGATCCAAGGCTCTATCTTTAATGGTTCAATTTCTACGTGATAGTGGGTGGGGTTAACCGACTTAAAGGGATAAGTATACATATCTATTGAACCAAGCAAGATAGAATCGATTTTATTTTTGCAAATGATAGGGTTTTATGTGTATATTAATCCACAAGCCGATCCAAGGCTCTATCTTTAATGGTTCAATTTCTACGTCATAGTGGGTGGGGTTAACCGACTAAAAGGGATAAGTATACATATCTATTGAACCCAGCAAGATAGAATCGAATTTATGTTTGCAGATGGTAGTTTTTTATGTGTATATTAATCCACAAGCTGATCCAAGGTTCTATCGTTAACGGTTCAATTTCTAAGTTATACTGGGTGGGGTTAACCGACTAAAAGGGATAAGTGTCCATATCTATTGAACCAAGCAAGATAGAATCGATTTTCTTTTTGCAGATGATAGGTTTTTATGTGTATATTAATCAACAAGCTGATCCAAGGTTCTTTCGTTAACGCTTCAATTTCTACGTCAAAGTGGGTAGGGTTAACCGACTAAAAGGGATAAGTGTCTATATGTATTGAACCAAGCAAAATAGAATCGATTTTATTTTTGCAGATTATAGGTTTTTATGTATATATTAATCCACAAGCTGATCCAAGGTTCTATCGCTAACGGTTCAATTTCTACGTCAGAGTGGTTGGGGTTAACCGACTAAAAGGGATAAGTGTCCATATCTATTGAACCAAGCAAGATAGAATCGATTTTGTTTTTGCAGATGATAGGTTTTTATGTGCATATTAATCCACAAGTTGATCTAAGGTTCTATCGCTAACGGTTCAATTTCTACGTCAAACTGGGTGGGGTTAACCGACTAAAAGGGATAAGTGTCCATATCTATTGAACCAAGCAAAATAGAATCGATTTTATTTTTGCAGATTATAGGTTTTCATGTGTATATTAATCCACAAGCTGATCCAAGGTTCTATCGTTAACGGTTCAATTTCTACGTTAGAGTGGTTGGGGTAACCGACTAAAAGGGATAAGTGTCCAAATCTATTGAACCAAGCAAGATAGAATCGATTTTGTGTTTGCAGATTATAGGTTTTTATGTGTATATTAATCCACAAGCTGATCCAAGGTTCTTTCGTTAACGCTTCAATTTCTACGTCAAAGTGGGTAGGGTTAACCGACTAAAGGGGATAAGTGTCCATATCTATTGAACCAAGCAAAATAGAATCGATTTTATTTTTGCAGATTATAGGTTTTCATGTGTATATTAATCCACAAGCTGATCCAAGGTTCTATCGTTAACGGTTCAATTTCTACGTTAGAGTGGTTGGGGTAACCGACTAAAAGGGATAAGTGTCCAAATCTATTGAACCAAGCAAGATAGAATCGATTTTGTGTTTGCAGATTATAGGTTTTTATGTGTATATTAATCCACAAGCTGATCCAAGGTTCTATCGCTAACGGTTCAATTTCTACGTCAAACTGGGTGGGGTTAACCGACTAAAAGGGATAAGTGTCCATATCTATTGAACCAAGCAAAATATAATCGATTTTATTTTTGCAGATTATAGGTTTTCATGTGTATATTAATCCACAAGCTGATCCAAGGTTCTATCGCTAGCGGTTCAATTTCTACGTCAAACTGGGTGGGGTTAACCGACTAAAAGGGATAAGTGTCCACATCTATTGAACCAAGCAAGGTAGAATCGATTTTGTTTTTACAGATGATAGGTTTTTATGTGTATATTAATCCACAAGCTGATCCAAGGTTCTATCGCTAACGGTTCAATTTCTACGTTATACTGGGTGGGGTTAACCGACTAAAAGGGATAAGTGTCCATATCTATTGAACCAAGCAAAATAGAATCGATTTTGTTTTTGCAGATGATAGGGTTTTATGTGTACAATAATCCACAAGCTAATCCAAGGTTCTATCGCTAGCGGTTCAATTTCTACGTCAAACTGGGTGGGGCTAACCGACTAAAAGGGATAAGTGTCCATATCTATTGAACCAAGCAAGATAGAATCGATTTTGTTTTTGCAGATGATAGGTTTTTATGTGTATATTAATCCACAAGCTGATCCAAGGTTCTTTCGTTAACGCTTCAATTTCTACGTCAAAGTGGGTAGGGTTAACCGACTAAAAGGGATAAGTGTCCATATCTATTGAACCAAGCAAAATAGAATCCATTTTATTTTTGCAGATTATAGGTTTTTATGTTTATATTAATCCACAAGCTGACCCAAGGTTCTATCGCTAACGGTTCAATTTCTACGTTATACTGGGTGGGGTTAACCGACTAAAAGGGATAAGTGTCCATATCTATTGAACCAAGCAAAATAGAATCGATTTTATTTTTGCAGATGATAGGGTTTTATGTGTATATTAATCCACAAGCTGATCCAAGGTTCTATCGCTAACGGTTCAATTTCTACGTTACACTGGGTTGGGTTAACCGACTAAAAGAGATAAGTGTCCATATCTATTGAACCAAGCAAGATAGAATCGATTTTGTTTTTGCAGATGATAGGGTTTTATGTGTACAATAATCCACAAGCTAATCCAAGGTTCTATCGCTAACGGTTCAATTTCTACGTTATACTGGGTGGGGTTAACCGACTAAAAGGGATAAGTGTCCATATCTATTGAACCAAGCAAAATAGAATCGATTTTATTTTTGCAGATGATAGGGTTTTATGTGTATATTAATCCACAAGCTGATCCAAGGTTCTATCGCTAACGGTTCAATTTCTACGTTATACTGGGTTGGGTTAACCGACTAAAAGGGATAAGTGTCCATATCTATTGAACCAAGCAAAATAGAATCGATTTTATTTTTGCAGATGATAGGGTTTTATGTGTATATTAATCCACAAGCTGATCCAAGGTTCTATCGCTAACGGTTCAATTTCTACGTCATACTGGGTGGGGTTAACCGACTAATAGGGATAAGTGTCCATATCTATTGAACCAAGCAAGGTAGGATCGATTTTGTTTTTACAGATGATAGGTTTTTATGTGTATATTAATCCACAAGCTGATCCAAGGTTCTATCGCTAACGGTTCAATTTCTACGTTATACTGGGTGGGGTTAACCGACTAAAAGGGATAAGTGTCCATATCTATTGAACCAAGCAAGACAGAATCGATTTTGTGTTTGCAGATTATAGGTTTTTATGTGTATATTAATCCACAAGCTGATCCAAGGTTCTTTCGTTAACGCTTCAATTTCTACGTCAAAGTGGGTAGGGTTAACCGACTAAAAGGGATAAGTGTCCATATCTATTGAACCAAGCAAAATAGAATCGATTTTATTTTTGCAGATTATAGGTTTTCATGTGTATATTAATCCACAAGCTGATCCAAGGTTCTATCGTTAACGGTTCAATTTCTACGTTAGAGTGGTTGGGGTAACCGACTAAAAGGGATAAGTGTCCAAATCTATTGAACCAAGCAAGATAGAATCGATTTTGTGTTTGCAGATTATAGGTTTTTATGTGTATATTAATCCACAAGCTGATCCAAGGTTCAATCGCTAACGGTTCAATTTCTACGTCAAACTGGGTGGGGTTAACCGACTAAAAGGGATAAGTGTCCATATCTATTGAACCAAGCAAAATAGAATCGATTTTATTTTTGCAGATGATAGGGTTTTATGTGTATATTAATCTACAAGCTGATCCAAGGTTCTATCGCTAACGGTTCAATTTCTACGTCATACTGGGTGGGGTTAACCGACTAATAGGGATAAGTGTCCATATCTATTGAACCAAGCAAGGTAGGATCGATTTTGTTTTTACAGATGATAGGTTTTTATGTGTATATTAATCCACAAGCTGATCCAAGGTTCTATCGTTAACGGTTCAATTTCTACGTTAGAGTGGTTGGGGTAACCGACTAAAAGGGATAAGTGTCCAAATCTATTGAACCAAGCAAGATAGAATCGATTTTGTGTTTGCAGATTATAGGTTTTTATGTGTATATTAATCCACAAGCTGATCCAAGGTTCTATCGCTAACGGTTCAATTTCTACGTCATACTGGGTGGGGTTAACCGACTAATAGGGATAAGTGTCCATATCTATTGAACCAAGCAAGGTAGGATCGATTTTGTTTTTACAGATGATAGGTTTTTATGTGTATATTAATCCACAAGCTGATCCAAGGTTCTATCGTTAACGGTTCAATTTCTACGTTAGAGTGGTTGGGGTAACCGACTAAAAGGGATAAGTGTCCAAATCTATTGAACCAAGCAAGATAGAATCGATTTTGTGTTTGCAGATTATAGGTTTTTATGTGTATATTAATCCACAAGCTGATCCAAGGTTCTTTCGTTAACGCTTCAATTTCTACGTCAAAGTGGGTAGGGTTAACCGACTAAAAGGGATAAGTATACATATCTATTGAACCCAGCAAGATAGAATCGAATTTATGTTTGCAGATGGTAGTTTTTTATGTGTATATTAATCCACAAGCTGATCCAAGGTTCTATCGTTAACGGTTCAATTTCTAAGTTATACTGGGTGGGGTTAACCGACTAAAAGGGATAAGTGTACATATCTATTGAACCCAGCAAGATAGAATCGAATTTATGTTTGCAGATGGTAGTTTTTTATGTGTATATTAATCCACAAGCTGATCCAAGGTTCTATCGTTAACGGTTCAATTTCTAAGTTATACTGGGTGGGGTTAACCGACTAAAAGGGACAAGTGTCCATATCTATTGAACCAAGCAAGATAGAATCGATTTTCTTTTTGCAGATGATAGGTTTTTATGTGTATATTAATCAACAAGCTGATCCAAGGTTCTTTCGTTAACGCTTCAATTTCTACGTCAAAGTGGGTAGGGTTAACCGACTAAAAGGGATAAGTGTCTATATGTATTGAACCAAGCAAAATAGAATCGATTTTATTTTTGCAGATTATAGGTTTTTATGTATATATTAATCCACAAGCTGATCCAAGGTTCTATCGCTAACGGTTCAATTTCTACGTCAGAGTGGTTGGGGTTAACCGACTAAAAGGGATAAGTGTCCATATCTATTGAACCAAGCAAGATAGAATCGATTTTGTTTTTGCAGATGATAGGTTTTTATGTGCATATTAATCCACAAGCTGATCCAAGGTTCTATCGCTAACGGTTCAATTTCTACGTCAAACTGGGTGGGGTTAACCGACTAAAAGGGATAAGTGTCCATATCTATTGAACCAAGCAAAATATAATCGATTTTATTTTTGCAGATTATAGGTTTTCATGTGTATATTAATCCACAAGCTGATCCAAGGTTCTATCGTTAACGGTTCAATTTCTACGTTAGAGTGGTTGGGGTAACCGACTAAAAGGGATAAGTGTCCAAATCTATTGAACCAAGCAAGATAGAATCGATTTTGTGTTTGCAGATTATAGGTTTTTATGTGTATATTAATCCACAAGCTGATCCAAGGTTCTTTCGTTAACGCTTCAATTTCTACGTCAAAGTGGGTAGGGTTAACCGACTAAAGGGGATAAGTGTCCATATCTATTGAACCAAGCAAAATAGAATCGATTTTATTTTTGCAGATTATAGGTTTTCATGTGTATATTAATCCACAAGCTGATCCAAGGTTCTATCGTTAACGGTTCAATTTCTACGTTAGAGTGGTTGGGGTAACCGACTAAAAGGGATAAGCGTCCAAATCTATTGAACCAAGCAAGATAGAATCGATTTTGTGTTTGCAGATTATAGGTTTTTATGTGTATATTAATCCACAAGCTGATCCAAGGTTCTATCGCTAACGGTTCAATTTCTACGTCAAACTGGGTGGGGTTAACCGACTAAAAGGGATAAGTGTCCATATCTATTGAACCAAGCAAAATATAATCGATTTTATTTTTGCAGATTATAGGTTTTCATGTGTATATTAATCCACAAGCTCATCCAAGGTTCTATCGCTAACGGTTCAATTTCTACGTCAGAGTGGTTGGGGTTAACCGACTAAAAGGGATAAGTGTCCATATCTATTGAACCAAGCAAAATAGAATCGATTTTATTTTTGCAGATGATAGGTTTTTATGTGCATATTAATCCACAAGCTGATCCAAGGTTCTATCGCTAACGGTTCAATTTCTACGTCAGAGTGGTTGGGGTTAACCGACTAAAAGGGATAAGTGTCCATATCTATTGAACCAAGCAAGATAGAATCGATTTTGTTTTTGCAGATGATAGGTTTTTATGTGCATATTAATCCACAAGCTGATCCAAGGTTCTATCGCTAACGGTTCAATTTCTACGTCAAACTGGGTGGGGTTAACCGACTAAAAGGGATAAGTGTCCATATCTATTGAACCAAGCAAGGTAGAATCGATTTTGTTTTTACAGATGATAGGTTTTTATGTGTACATTAATCCACAAGCTGACCCAAGGTTCTATCGCTAACGGTTCAATTTCTACGTTATACTGGGTGGGGTTAACCGACTAAAAGGGATAAGTGTCCATATCTATTGAACCAAGCAAGATAGAATCGATTTTGTTTTTGCAGATGATAGGGTTTTATGTGTACAATAATCCACAAGCTAATCCAAGGTTCTATCGCTAGCGGTTCAATTTCTACGTCAAACTGGGTGGGGTTAACCGACTAAAAGGGATAAGTGTCCATATCTATTGAACCAAGCAAGATAGAATCGATTTTGTTTTTGCAGATGATAGGTTTTTATGTGTATATTAATCCACAAGCTGATCCAAGGTTCTTTCGTTAACGCTTCAATTTCTACGTCAAAGTGGGTAGGGTTAACCGACTAAAAGGGATAAGTGTCCATATCTATTGAACCAAGCAAAATAGAATCCATTTTATTTTTGCAGATTATAGGTTTTTATGTTTATATTAATCCACAAGCTGACCCAAGGTTCTATCGCTAACGGTTCAATTTCTACGTTATACTGGGTGGGGTTAACCGACTAAAAGGGATAAGTGTCCATATCTATTGAACCAAGCAAAATAGAATCGATTTTATTTTTGCAGATGATAGGGTTTTATGTGTATATTAATCCACAAGCTGATCCAAGGTTCTATCGCTAACGGTTCAATTTCTACGTTATACTGGGTTGGGTTAACCGACTAAAAGAGATAAGTGTCCATATCTATTGAACCAAGCAAGATAGAATCGATTTTGTTTTTGCAGATGATAGGGTTTTATGTGTACAATAATCCACAAGCTAATCCAAGGTTCTATCGCTAACGGTTCAATTTCTACGTTATACTGGGTGGGGTTAACCGACTAAAAGGGATAAGTGTCCATATCTATTGAACCAAGCAAAATAGAATCGATTTTATTTTTGCAGATGATAGGGTTTTATGTGTATATTAATCCACAAGCTGATCCAAGGTTCTATCGCTAACGGTTCAATTTCTACGTTATACTGGGTTGGGTTAACCGACTAAAAGGGATAAGTGTCCATATCTATTGAACCAAGCAAAATAGAATCGATTTTATTTTTGCAGATGATAGGGTTTTATGTGTATATTAACCCACAAGCTGATCCAAGGTTCTATCGCTAACGGTTCAATTTCTACGTCATACTGGGTGGGGTTAACCGACTAATAGGGATAAGTGTCCATATCTATTGAACCAAGCAAGGTAGGATCGATTTTGTTTTTACAGATGATAGGTTTTTATGTGTATATTAATCCACAAGCTGATCCAAGGTTCTATCGCTAACGGTTCAATTTCTACGTTATACTGGGTGGGGTTAACCGACTAAAAGGGATAAGTGTCCATATCTATTGAACCAAGCAAGACAGAATCGATTTTGTGTTTGCAGATTATAGGTTTTTATGTGTATATTAATCCACAAGCTGATCCAAGGTTCTTTCGTTAACGCTTCAATTTCTACGTCAAAGTGGGTAGGGTTAACCGACTAAAAGGGATAAGTGTCCATATCTATTGAACCCAGCAAAATAGAATCGATTTTATTTTTGCAGATTATAGGTTTTCATGTGTATATTAATCCACAAGCTGATCCAAGGTTCTATCGTTAACGGTTCAATTTCTACGTTAGAGTGGTTGGGGTAACCGACTAAAAGGGATAAGTGTCCAAATCTATTGAACCAAGCAAGATAGAATCGATTTTGTGTTTGCAGATTATAGGTTTTTATGTGTATATTAATCCACAAGCTGATCCAAGGTTCAATCGCTAACGGTTCAATTTCTACGTCAAACTGGGTGGGGTTAACCGACTAAAAGGGATAAGTGTCCATATCTATTGAACCAAGCAAAATAGAATCGATTTTATTTTTGCAGATGATAGGGTTTTATGTGTATATTAATCCACAAGCTGATCCAAGGTTCTATCGCTAACGGTTCAATTTCTACGTCATACTGGGTGGGGTTAACCGACTAATAGGGATAAGTGTCCATATCTATTGAACCAAGCAAGGTAGGATCGATTTTGTTTTTACAGATGATAGGTTTTTATGTGTATATTAATCCACAAGCTGATCCAAGGTTCTATCGTTAACGGTTCAATTTCTACGTTAGAGTGGTTGGGGTAACCGACTAAAAGGGATAAGTGTCCAAATCTATTGAACCAAGCAAGGTAGAATCGATTTTGTGTTTGCAGATTATAGGTTTTTATGTGTATATTAATCCACAAGCTGATCCAAGGTTCTATCGCTAACGGTTCAATTTCTACGTCATACTGGGTGGGGTTAACCGACTAATAGGGATAAGTGTCCATATCTATTGAACCAAGCAAGGTAGGATCGATTTTGTTTTTACAGATGATAGGTTTTTATGTGTATATTAATCCACAAGCTGATCCAAGGTTCTATCGTTAACGGTTCAATTTCTACGTTAGAGTGGTAGGGGTAACCGACTAAAAGGGATAAGTGTCCAAATCTATTGAACCAAGCAAGATAGAATCGATTTTGTGTTTGCAGATTATAGGTTTTTATGTGTATATTAATCCACAAGCCGATCCAAGGTTCTTTCGTTAACGCTTCAATTTCTACGTCAAAGTGGGTAGGGTTAACCGACTAAAAGGGATAAGTGTCCATATCTATTGAACCAAGCAAAATAGAATCGATTTTATTTTTGCAGATTATAGGTTTTCATGTGTATATTAATCCACAAGATGATCCAAGGTTCTATCGTTAACGGTTCAATTTCTACGTTAGAGTGGTTGGGGTAACCGACTAAAAGGGATAAGTGTCCAAATCTATTGAACCAAGCAAGATAGAATCGATTTTGTGTTTGCAGATTATAGGTTTTTATGTGTATATTAATCCACAAGCCGATCCAAGGTTCTTTCGTTAACGCTTCAATTTCTACGTCAAAGTGGGTAGGGTTAACCGACTAAAAGGGATAAGTGTCCATATCTATTGAACCAAGCAAAATAGAATCGATTTTATTTTTGCAGATTATAGGTTTTCATGTGTATATTAATCCACAAGCTGATCCAAGGTTCTATCGCTAACGGTTCAATTTCTACGTCAGAGTGGTTGGGGTTAACCGACTAAAAGGGATAAGTGTCCATATCTATTGAACCAAGCAAAATAGAATCGATTTTATTTTTGCAGATGATAGGTTTTTATGTGCATATTAATCCACAAGCTGATCCAAGGTTCTATCGCTAACGGTTCAATTTCTACGTCAAACTGGGTGGCGTTAACCGACTAAAAGGGATAAGTGTCCATATCTATTGAACCAAGCAAAATAGAATCGATTTTATTTTTGCAGATTATAGGTTTTTATGTATATATTAATCCACAAGCTGACCCAAGGTTCTATCGCTAACGGTTCAATTTCTACGTCAGAGTGGTTGGGGTTAACCGACTAAAAGGGATAAGTGTCCATATCTATTGAACCAAGCAAGATAGAATCGATTTTGTTTTTGCAGATGATAGGTTTTTATGTGCATATTAATCCACAAGCTGATCCAAGGTTCTATCGCTAACGGTTCAATTTCTACGTCAAACTGGGTGGGGTTAACCGACTAAAAGGGATAAGTGTCCATATCTATTGAACCAAGCAAGGTAGAATCGATTTTGTTTTTACAGATGATAGGTTTTTATGTGTATATTAATCCACAAGCCGATCCAAGGTTCTATCGCTAACGGTTCAATTTCTACGTTATACTGGGTGGGGTTAACCGACTAAAAGGGATAAGTGTCCATATCTATTGAACCAAGCAAGATAGAATCGATTTTGTTTTTGCAGATGATAGGGTTTTATGTGTACAATAATCCACAAGCTAATCCAAGGTTCTATCGCTAGCGGTTCAATTTCTACGTCAAACTGGGTGGGGTTAACCGACTAAAAGGGATAAGTGTCCATATCTATTGAACCAAGCAAGATAGAATCGATTTTGTTTTTGCAGATGATAGGTTTTTATGTGTATATTAATCCACAAGCTGATCCAAGGTTCTTTCGTTAACGCTTCAATTTCTACGTCAAAGTGGGTAGGGTTAACCGACTAAAAGGGATAAGTGTCCATATCTATTGAACCAAGCAAAATAGAATCCATTTTATTTTTGCAGATTATAGGTTTTTATGTTTATATTAATCCACAAGCTGACCCAAGGTTCTATCGCTAACGGTTCAATTTCTACGTTATACTGGGTGGGGTTAACCGACTAAAAGGGATAAGTGTCCATATCTATTGAACCAAGCAAGATAGAATCGATTTTGTTTTTGCAGATTATAGGTTTTTATGTGTATATTAATCCACAAGCTGATCCAAGGTTCTTTCGTTAACGCTTCAATTTCTACGTCAAAGTGGGTAGGGTTAACCGACTAAAGGGGATAAGTGTCCATATCTATTGAACCAAGCAAAATAGAATCGATTTTATTTTTGCAGATTATAGGTTTTCATGTGTATATTAATCCACAAGCTGATCCAAGGTTCTATCGTTAACGGTTCAATTTCTACGTTAGAGTGGTTGGGGTAACCGACTAAAAGGGATAAGTGTCCAAATCTATTGAACCAAGCAAGATAGAATCGATTTTGTGTTTGCAGATTATAGGTTTTTATGTGTATATTAATCCACAAGCTGATCCAAGGTTCTATCGCTAACGGTTCAATTTCTACGTCAAACTGGGTGGGGTTAACCGACTAAAAGGGATAAGTGTCCATATCTATTGAACCAAGCAAAATATAATCGATTTTATTTTTGCAGATTATAGGTTTTCATGTGTATATTAATCCACAAGCTCATCCAAGGTTCTATCGCTAACGGTTCAATTTCTACGTCAGAGTGGTTGGGGTTAACCGACTAAAAGGGATAAGTGTCCATATCTATTGAACCAAGCAAAATAGAATCGATTTTATTTTTGCAGATGATAGGTTTTTATGTGCATATTAATCCACAAGCTGATCCAAGGTTCTATCGCTAACGGTTCAATTTCTACGTCAAACTGGGTGGGGTTAACCGACTAAAAGGGATAAGTGTCCATATCTATTGAACCAAGCAAAATAGAATCGATTTTATTTTTGCAGATTATAGGTTTTTATGTATATATTAATCCACAAGCTGATCCAAGGTTCTATCGCTAACGGTTCAATTTCTACGTCAGAGTGGTTGGGGTTAACCGACTAAAAGGGATAAGTGTCCATATCTATTGAACCAAGCAAGATAGAATCGATTTTGTTTTTGCAGATGATAGGTTTTTATGTGCATATTAATCCACAAGCTGATCCAAGGTTCTATCGCTAACGGTTCAATTTCTACGTCAAACTGGGTGGGGTTAACCGACTAAAAGGGATAAGTGTCCATATCTATTGAACCAAGCAAGGTAGAATCGATTTTGTTTTTACAGATGATAGGTTTTTATGTGTACATTAATCCACAAGCTGACCCAAGGTTCTATCGCTAACGGTTCAATTTCTACGTTATACTGGGTGGGGTTAACCGACTAAAAGGGATAAGTGTCCATATCTATTGAACCAAGCAAGATAGAATCGATTTTGTTTTTGCAGATGATAGGGTTTTATGTGTACAATAATCCACAAGCTAATCCAAGGTTCTATCGCTAGCGGTTCAATTTCTACGTCAAACTGGGTGGGGTTAACCGACTAAAAGGGATAAGTGTCCATATCTATTGAACCAAGCAAGATAGAATCGATTTTGTTTTTGCAGATGATAGGTTTTTATGTGTATATTAATCCACAAGCTGATCCAAGGTTCTTTCGTTAACGCTTCAATTTCTACGTCAAAGTGGGTAGGGTTAACCGACTAAAAGGGATAAGTGTCCATATCTATTGAACCAAGCAAAATAGAATCCATTTTATTTTTGCAGATTATAGGTTTTTATGTTTATATTAATCCACAAGCTGACCCAAGGTTCTATCGCTAACGGTTCAATTTCTACGTTATACTGGGTGGGGTTAACCGACTAAAAGGGATAAGTGTCCATATCTATTGAACCAAGCAAAATAGAATCGATTTTATTTTTGCAGATGATAGGGTTTTATGTGTATATTAATCCACAAGCTGATCCAAGGTTCTATCGCTAACGGTTCAATTTCTTCGTTATACTGGGTTGGGTTAACCGACTAAAAGAGATAAGTGTCCATATCTATTGAACCAAGCAAGATAGAATCGATTTTGTTTTTGCAGATGATAGGGTTTTATGTGTACAATAATCCACAAGCTAATCCAAGGTTCTATCGCTAACGGTTCAATTTCTACGTTATACTGGGTGGGGTTAACCGACTAAAAGGGATAAGTGTCCATATCTATTGAACCAAACAAAATAGAATCGATTTTATTTTTGCAGATGATAGGGTTTTATGTGTATATTAATCCACAAGCTGATCCAAGGTTCTATCGCTAACGGTTCAATTTCTACGTTATACTGGGTTGGGTTAACCGACTAAAAGGGATAAGTGTCCATATCTATTGAACCAAGCAAAATAGAATCGATTTTATTTTTGCAGATGATAGGGTTTTATGTGTATATTAATCCACAAGCTGATCCAAGGTTCTATCGCTAACGGTTCAATTTCTACGTCATACTGGGTGGGGTTAACCGACTAATAGGGATAAGTGTCCATATCTATTGAACCAAGCAAGGTAGGATCGATTTTGTTTTTACAGATGATAGGTTTTTATGTGTATATTAATCCACAAGCTGATCCAAGGTTCTATCGCTAACGGTTCAATTTCTACGTTATACTGGGTGGGGTTAACCGACTAAAAGGGATAAGTGTCCATATCTATTGAACCAAGCAAGACAGAATCGATTTTGTGTTTGCAGATTATAGGTTTTTATGTGTATATTAATCCACAAGCTGATCCAAGGTTCTTTCGTTAACGCTTCAATTTCTACGTCAAAGTGGGTAGGGTTAACCGACTAAAAGGGATAAGTGTCCATATCTATTGAACCCAGCAAAATAGAATCGATTTTATTTTTGCAGATTATAGGTTTTCATGTGTATATTAATCCACAAGCTGATCCAAGGTTCTATCGTTAACGGTTCAATTTCTACGTTAGAGTGGTTGGGGTAACCGACTAAAAGGGATAAGTGTCCAAATCTATTGAACCAAGCAAGATAGAATCGATTTTGTGTTTGCAGATTATAGGTTTTTATGTGTATATTAATCCACAAGCTGATCCAAGGTTCAATCGCTAACGGTTCAATTTCTACGTCAAACTGGGTGGGGTTAACCGACTAAAAGGGATAAGTGTCCATATCTATTGAACCAAGCAAAATAGAATCGATTTTATTTTTGCAGATGATAGGGTTTTATGTGTATATTAATCCACAAGCTGATCCAAGGTTCTATCGCTAACGGTTCAATTTCTACGTCATACTGGGTGGGGTTAACCGACTAATAGGGATAAGTGTCCATATCTATTGAACCAAGCAAGGTAGGATCGATTTTGTTTTTACAGATGATAGGTTTTTATGTGTATATTAATCCACAAGCTGATCCAAGGTTCTATCGTTAACGGTTCAATTTCTACGTTAGAGTGGTTGGGGTAACCGACTAAAAGGGATAAGTGTCCAAATCTATTGAACCAAGCAAGATAGAATCGATTTTGTGTTTGCAGATTATAGGTTTTTATGTGTATATTAATCCACAAGCTGATCCAAGGTTCTATCGCTAACGGTTCAATTTCTACGTCATACTGGGTGGGGTTAACCGACTAATAGGGATAAGTGTCCATATCTATTGAACCAAGCAAGGTAGGATCGATTTTGTTTTTACAGATGATAGGTTTTTATGTGTATATTAATCCACAAGCTGATCCAAGGTTCTATCGTTAACGGTTCAATTTCTACGTTAGAGTGGTTGGGGTAACCGACTAAAAGGGATAAGTGTCCAAATCTATTGAACCAAGCAAGACAGAATCGATTTTGTGTTTGCAGATTATAGGTTTTTATGTGTATATTAATCCACAAGCCGATCCAAGGTTCTTTCGTTAACGCTTCAATTTCTACGTCAAAGTGGGTAGGGTTAACCGACTAAAAGGGATAAGTGTCCATATCTATTGAACCAAGCAAAATAGAATCGATTTTATTTTTGCAGATTATAGGTTTTCATGTGTATATTAATCCACAAGATGATCCAAGGTTCTATCGTTAACGGTTCAATTTCTACGTTAGAGTGGTTGGGGTAACCGACTAAAAGGGATAAGTGTCCAAATCTATTGAACCAAGCAAGATAGAATCGATTTTGTGTTTGCAGATTATAGGTTTTTATGTGTATATTAATCCACAAGCCGATCCAAGGTTCTTTCGTTAACGCTTCAATTTCTACGTCAAAGTGGGTAGGGTTAACCGACTAAAAGGGATAAGTGTCCATATCTATTGAACCAAGCAAAATAGAATCGATTTTATTTTTGCAGATTATAGGTTTTCATGTGTATATTAATCCACAAGCTGATCCAAGGTTCTATCGCTAACGGTTCAATTTCTACGTCAGAGTGGTTGGGGTTAACCGACTAAAAGGGATAAGTGTCCATATCTATTGAACCAAGCAAAATAGAATCGATTTTATTTTTGCAGATGATAGGTTTTTATGTGCATATTAATCCACAAGCTGATCCAAGGTTCTATCGCTAACGGTTCAATTTCTACGTCAAACTGGGTGGGGTTAACCGACTAAAAGGGATAAGTGTCCATATCTATTGAACCAAGCAAAATAGAATCGATTTTATTTTTGCAGATTATAGGTTTTTATGTATATATTAATCCACAAGCTGACCCAAGGTTCTATCGCTAACGGTTCAATTTCTACGTCAGAGTGGTTGGGGTTAACCGACTAAAAGGGATAAGTGTCCATATCTATTGAACCAAGCAAGATAGAATCGATTTTGTTTTTGCAGATGATAGGTTTTTATGTGCATATTAATCCACAAGCTGATCCAAGGTTCTATCGCTAACGGTTCAATTTCTACGTCAAACTGGGTGGGGTTAACCGACTAAAAGGGATAAGTGTCCATATCTATTGAACCAAGCAAGGTAGAATCGATTTTGTTTTTACAGATGATAGGTTTTTATGTGTATATTAATCCACAAGCTGATCCAAGGTTCTATCGCTAACGGTTCAATTTCTACGTTATACTGGGTGGGGTTAACCGACTAAAAGGGATAAGTGTCCATATCTATTGAACCAAGCAAGATAGAATCGATTTTGTTTTTGCAGATGATAGGGTTTTATGTGTACAATAATCCACAAGCTAATCCAAGGTTCTATCGCTAGCGGTTCAATTTCTACGTCAAACTGGGTGGGGTTAACCGACTAAAAGGGATAAGTGTCCATATCTATTGAACCAAGCAAGATAGAATCGATTTTGTTTTTGCAGATGATAGGTTTTTATGTGTATATTAATCCACAAGCTGATCCAAGGTTCTTTCGTTAACGCTTCAATTTCTACGTCAAAGTGGGTAGGGTTAACCGACTAAAAGGGATAAGTGTCCATATCTATTGAACCAAGCAAAATAGAATCCATTTTATTTTTGCAGATTATAGGTTTTTATGTTTATATTAATCCACAAGCTGACCCAAGGTTCTATCGCTAACGGTTCAATTTCTACGTTATACTGGGTGGGGTTAACCGACTAAAAGGGATAAGTGTCCATATCTATTGAACCAAGCAAAATAGAATCGATTTTATTTTTGCAGATGATAGGGTTTTATGTGTATATTAATCCACAAGCTGATCCAAGGTTCTATCGCTAACGGTTCAATTTCTACGTTATACTGGGTTGGGTTAACCGACTAAAAGAGATAAGTGTCCATATCTATTGAACCAAGCAAGATAGAATCGATTTTGTTTTTGCAGATGATAGGGTTTTATGTGTACAATAATCCACAAGCTAATCCAAGGTTCTATCGCTAACGGTTCAATTTCTACGTTATACTGGGTGGGGTTAACCGACTAAAAGGGATAAGTGTCCATATCTATTGAACCAAGCAAAATAGAATCGATTTTATTTTTGCAGATGATAGGGTTTTATGTGTATATTAATCCACAAGCTGATCCAAGGTTCTATCGCTAACGGTTCAATTTCTACGTTATACTGGGTTGGGTTAACCGACTAAAAGGGATAAGTGTCCATATCTATTGAACCAAGCAAAATAGAATCGATTTTATTTTTGCAGATGATAGGGTTTTATGTGTATATTAATCCACAAGCTGATCCAAGGTTCTATCGCTAACGGTTCAATTTCTACGTCATACTGGGTGGGGTTAACCGACTAATAGGGATAAGTGTCCATATCTATTGAACCAAGCAAGGTAGGATCGATTTTGTTTTTACAGATGATAGGTTCTTATGTGTATATTAATCCACAAGCTGATCCAAGGTTCTATCGCTAACGGTTCAATTTCTACGTTATACTGGGTGGGGTTAACCGACTAAAAGGGATAAGTGTCCATATCTATTGAACCAAGCAAGACAGAATCGATTTTGTGTTTGCAGATTATAGGTTTTTATGTGTATATTAATCCACAAGCTGATCCAAGGTTCTTTCGTTAACGCTTCAATTTCTACGTCAAAGTGGGTAGGGTTAACCGACTAAAAGGGATAAGTGTCCATATCTATTGAACCAAGCAAAATAGAATCGATTTTATTTTTGCAGATTATAGGTTTTCATGTGTATATTAATCCACAAGCTGATCCAAGGTTCTATCGTTAACGGTTCAATTTCTACGTTAGAGTGGTTGGGGTAACCGACTAAAAGGGATAAGTGTCCAAATCTATTGAACCAAGCAAGATAGAATCGATTTTGTGTTTGCAGATTATAGGTTTTTATGTGTATATTAATCCACAAGCTGATCCAAGGTTCAATCGCTAACGGTTCAATTTCTACGTCAAACTGGGTGGGGTTAACCGGCTAAAAGGGATAAGTGTCCATATCTATTGAACCAAGCAAAATAGAATCGATTTTATTTTTGCAGATGATAGGGTTTTATGTGTATATTAATCCACAAGCTGATCCAAGGTTCTATCGCTAACGGTTCAATTTCTACGTCATACTGGGTGGGGTTAACCGACTAATAGGGATAAGTGTCCATATCTATTGAACCAAGCAAGGTAGGATCGATTTTGTTTTTACAGATGATAGGTTTTTATGTGTATATTAATCCACAAGCTGATCCAAGGTTCTATCGTTAACGGTTCAATTTCTACGTTAGAGTGGTTGGGGTAACCGACTAAAAGGGATAAGTGTCCAAATCTATTGAACCAAGCAAGATAGAATCGATTTTGTGTTTGCAGATTATAGGTTTTTATGTGTATATTAATCCACAAGCTGATCCAAGGTTCTATCGCTAACGGTTCAATTTCTACGTCATACTGGGTGGGGTTAACCGACTAATAGGGATAAGTGTCCATATCTATTGAACCAAGCAAGGTAGGATCGATTTTGTTTTTACAGATGATAGGTTTTTATGTGTATATTAATCCACAAGCTGATCCAAGGTTCTATCGTTAACGGTTCAATTTCTACGTTAGAGTGGTTGGGGTAACCGACTAAAAGGGATAAGTGTCCAAATCTATTGAACCAAGCAAGACAGAATCGATTTTGTGTTTAAAGATTATAGGTTTTTATGTGTATATTAATCCACAAGCCGATCCAAGGTTCTTTCGTTAACGCTTCAATTTCTACGTCAAAGTGGGTAGGGTTAACCGACTAAAAGGGATAAGTGTCCATATCTATTGAACCAAGCAAAATAGAATCGATTTTATTTTTGCAGATTATAGGTTTTCATGTGTATATTAATCCACAAGATGATCCAAGGTTCTATCGTTAACGGTTCAATTTCTACGTTAGAGTGGTTGGGGTAACCGACTAAAAGGGATAAGTGTCCAAATCTATTGAACCAAGCAAGATAGAATCGATTTTGTGTTTGCAGATTATAGGTTTTTATGTGTATATTAATCCACAAGCTGATCCAAGGTTCTATCGCTAACGGTTCAATTTCTACGTCAAACTGGGTGGGGTTAACCGACTAAAAGGGATAAGTGTCCATATCTATTGAACCAAGCAAAATAGAATCGATTTTATTTTTGCAGATTATAGGTTTTCATGTGTATATTAATCCACAAGCTGATCCAAGGTTCTATCGCTAGCGGTTCAATTTCTACGTCAAACTGGGTGGGGTTAACCGACTAAAAGGGATAAGTGTCCATATCTATTGAACCAAGCAAGGTAGAATCGATTTTGTTTTTACAGATGATAGGTTTTTATGTGTATATTAATCCACAAGCTGATCCAAGGTTCTATCGCTAACGGTTCAATTTCTACGTTATACTGGGTGGGGTTAACCGACTAAAAGGGATAAGTGTCCATATCTATTGAACCAAGCAAGATAGAATCGATTTTGTTTTTGCAGATGATAGGGTTTTATGTGTACAATAATCCACAAGCTAATCCAAGGTTCTATCGCTAGCGGTTCAATTTCTACGTCAAACTGGGTGGGGTTAACCGACTAAAAGGGATAAGTGTCCATATCTATTGAACCAAGCAAGATAGAATCGATTTTGTTTTTGCAGATGATAGGTTTTTATGTGTGTATTAATCCACAAGCTGATCCAAGGTTCTTTCGTTAACGCTTCAATTTCTACGTCAAAGTGGGTAGGGTTAACCGACTAAAAGGGATAAGTGTCCATATCTATTGAACCAAGCAAAATAGAATCCATTTTATTTTTGCAGATTATAGGTTTTTATGTTTATATTAATCCACAAGCTGACCCAAGGTTCTATCGCTAACGGTTCAATTTCTACGTTATACTGGGTGGGGTTAACCGACTAAAAGGGATAAGTGTCCATATCTATTGAACCAAGCAAAATAGAATCGATTTTATTTTTGCAGATGATAGGGTTTTATGTGTATATTAATCCACAAGCTGATCCAAGGTTCTATCGCTAACGGTTCAATTTCTACGTTATACTGGGTTGGGTTAACCGACTAAAAGAGATAAGTGTCCATATCTATTGAACCAAGCAAGATAGAATCGATTTTGTTTTTGCAGATGATAGGGTTTTATGTGTACAATAATCCACAAGCTAATCCAAGGTTCTATCGCTAACGGTTCAATTTCTACGTTATACTGGGTGGGGTTAACCGACTAAAAGGGATAAGTGTCCATATCTATTGAACCAAGCAAAATAGAATCGATTTTATTTTTGCAGATGATAGGGTTTTATGTGTATATTAATCCACAAGCTGATCCAAGGTTCTATCGCTAACGGTTCAATTTCTACGTTATACTGGGTTGGGTTAACCGACTAAAAGGGATAAGTGTCCATATCTATTGAACCAAGCAAGACAGAATCGATTTTGTGTTTGCAGATTATAGGTTTTTATGTGTATATTAATCCACAAGCTGATCCAAGGTTCTTTCGTTAACGCTTCAATTTCTACGTCAAAGTGGGTAGGGTTAACCGACTAAAAGGGATAAGTGTCCATATCTATTGAACCAAGCAAAATAGAATCGATTTTATTTTTGCAGATTATAGGTTTTCATGTGTATATTAATCCACAAGCTGATCCAAGGTTCTATCGTTAACGGTTCAATTTCTACGTTAGAGTGGTTGGGGTAACCGACTAAAAGGGATAAGTGTCCAAATCTATTGAACCAAGCAAGATAGAATCGATTTTGTGTTTGCAGATTATAGGTTTTTATGTGTATATTAATCCACAAGCTGATCCAAGGTTCAATCGCTAACGGTTCAATTTCTACGTCAAACTGGGTGGGGTTAACCGACTAAAAGGGATAAGTGTCCATATCTATTGAACCAAGCAAAATAGAATCGATTTTATTTTTGCAGATGATAGGGTTTTATGTGTATATTAATCCACAAGCTGATCCAAGGTTCTATCGCTAACGGTTCAATTTCTACGTCATACTGGGTGGGGTTAACCGACTAATAGGGATAAGTGTCCATATCTATTGAACCAAGCAAGGTAGGATCGATTTTGTTTTTACAGATGATAGGTTTTTATATGTATATTAATCCACAAGCTGATCCAAGGTTCTATCGTTAACGGTTCAATTTCTACGTTAGAGTGGTTGGGGTAACCGACTAAAAGGGATAAGTGTCCAAATCTATTGAACCAAGCAAGATAGAATCGATTTTGTGTTTGCAGATTATAGGTTTTTATGTGTATATTAATCCACAAGCTGATCCAAGGTTCTATCGCTAACGGTTCAATTTCTACGTCATACTGGGTGGGGTTAACCGACTAATAGGGATAAGTGTCCATATCTATTGAACCAAGCAAGGTAGGATCGATTTTGTTTTTACAGATGATAGGTTTTTATGTGTATATTAATCCACAAGCTGATCCAAGGTTCTATCGTTAACGGTTCAATTTCTACGTTAGAGTGGTTGGGGTAACCGACTAAAAGGGATAAGTGTCCAAATCTATTGAACCAAGCAAGATAGAATCGATTTTGTGTTTGCAGATTATAGGTTTTTATGTGTATATTAATCCACAAGCCGATCCAAGGTTCTTTCGTTAACGCTTCAATTTCTACGTCAAAGTGGGTAGGGTTAACCGACTAAAAGGGATAAGTGTCCATATCTATTGAACCAAGCAAAATAGAATCGATTTTATTTTTGCAGATTATAGGTTTTCATGTGTATATTAATCCACAAGATGATCCAAGGTTCTATCGTTAACGGTTCAATTTCTACGTTAGAGTGGTTGGGGTAACCGACTAAAAGGGATAAGTGTCCAAATCTATTGAACCAAGCAAGATAGAATCGATTTTGTGTTTGCAGATTATAGGTTTTTATGTGTATATTAATCCACAAGCTGATCCAAGGTTCTATCGCTAACGGTTCAATTTCTACGTCAAACTGGGTGGGGTTAACCGACTAAAAGGGATAAGTGTCCATATCTATTGAACCAAGCAAAATAGAATCGATTTTATTTTTGCAGATTATAGGTTTTCATGTGTATATTAATCCACAAGCTGATCCAAGGTTCTATCGCTAGCGGTTCAATTTCTACGTCAAACTGGGTGGGGTTAACCGACTAAAAGGGATAAGTGTCCATATCTATTGAACCAAGCAAGGTATAATCGATTTTGTTTTTACAGATGATAGGTTTTTATGTGTATATTAATCCACAAGCTGATCCAAGGTTCTATCGCTAACGGTTCAATTTCTACGTTATACTGGGTGGGGTTAACCGACTAAAAGGGATAAGTGTCCATATCTATTGAACCAAGCAAGATAGAATCGATTTTGTTTTTGCAGATGATAGGGTTTTATGTGTACAATAATCCACAAGCTAATCCAAGGTTCTATCGCTAGCGGTTCAATTTCTACGTCAAACTGGGTGGGGTTAACCGACTAAAAGGGATAAGTGTCCATATCTATTGAACCAAGCAAGATAGAATCGATTTTGTTTTTGCAGATGATAGGTTTTTATGTGTGTATTAATCCACAAGCTGATCCAAGGTTCTTTCGTTAACGCTTCAATTTCTACGTCAAAGTGGGTAGGGTTAACCGACTAAAAGGGATAAGTGTCCATATCTATTGAACCAAGCAAAATAGAATCCATTTTATTTTTGCAGATTATAGGTTTTTATGTTTATATTAATCCACAAGCTGACCCAAGGTTCTATCGCTAACGTTTCAATTTCTACGTTATATTGGGTGGGGTTAACCGACTAAAAGGGATAAGTGTCCATATCTATTGAACCAAGCAAAATAGAATCGATTTTATTTTTGCAGATGATAGGGTTTTATGTGTATATTAATCCACAAGCTGATCCAAGGTTCTATCGCTAACGGTTCAATTTCTACGTTATACTGGGTTGGGTTAACCGACTAAAAGAGATAAGTGTCCATATCTATTGAACCAAGCAAGATAGAATCGATTTTGGTTTTGCAGATGATAGGGTTTTATGTGTACAATAATCCACAAGCTAATCCAAGGTTCTATCGCTAACGGTTCAATTTCTACGTTATACTGGGTGGGGTTAACCGACTAAAAGGGATAAGTGTCCATATCTATTGAACCAAGCAAAATAGAATCGATTTTATTTCTGCAGATGATAGGGTTTTATGTGTATATTAATCCACAAGCTGATCCAAGGTTCTATCGCTAACGGTTCAATTTCTACGTTATACTGGGTTGGGTTAACCGACTAAAAGGGATAAGTGTCCATATCTATTGAATCAAGCAAAATAGAATCGATTTTATTTTTGCAGATGATAGGGTTTTATGTGTATATTAATCCACAAGCTGATCCAAGGTTCTATCGCTAACGGTTCAATTTCTACGTCATACTGGGTGGGGTTAACCGACTAATAGGGATAAGTGTCCATATCTATTGAACCAAGCAAGGTAGGATCGATTTTGTTTTTACAGATGATAGGTTTTTATGTGTATATTAATCCACAAGCTGATCCAAGGTTCTATCGCTAACGGTTCAATTTCTACGTTATACTGGGTGGGGTTAACCGACTAAAAGGGATAAGTGTTCATATCTATTGAACCAAGCAAGACAGAGTCGATTTTATTTTTGCAGATGGTAGGTTTTTATGTGTATATTAATCCACAAGCTGATCCAAGGTTCTATCGTTAACGGTTCAATTTCTACGTTAGAGTGGTTGGGGTTAATCGACTAAAAGGGATAAGTGTCCATATCTATTGAACCAAGCAAGATATAATCGATTTTGTTTTTGCAGATGATAGGTTTTTATGTGTATATTAATCCACAAGCTGATCCAAGGTTCTTTCGTTAACGCTTCAATTTCTACGTCAAAGTGGGTAGGGTTAACCGACTAAAAGGGATAAGTGTCCATATTTATTGAACCAAGCAAAATAGAATCGATTTTATTTTTGCAGATTATAGGTTTTTATGTTTGTATTAATCCACAAGCTGATCCAAGGTTCTATCGCTAACGGTTCAATTTCTACGTTATACTGGGTTGGGTTAACCGACTAAAAGGGATAAGTGTCCATATCTATTGAACCAAGCAAAATAGGATCGATTTTATTTTTGCAGATGATAGGGTTTTATGTGTATATTAATCCACAGGCTGATCCAAGGTTCTATCGCTAACGGTTCAATTTCTACGTTATACTGGGTTGGGTTAACCGACTAAAAGGGATAAGTGTCCATATCTATTGAACCAAACAAAATAGAATCGATTTTTTTTTGCAGATGATAGGGTTTTATGTGTATATTAATCCACAAGCTGATACAAGGCTCTATCTTTAATGGTTAAATTTCTACGTCATAGTGGGTGGGGTTAACCGACTAAAAGGGATAAGTATACATATCTATTGAACCCAGCAAGATAGAAACGAATTTATGTTTGCAGATGGAAGTTTTTTATGTGTATATTAATCCACAAGCTGATCCAAGGCTCTATCTTTAATGGTTCAATTTCTACGTCATAGTGGGTGGGGTTAACCGACTTAAAGGGATAAGTATACATATCTATTGAACCAAGCAAGATAGAGTCGATTTTATTTTTGCAAATGATAGGGTTTTATGTATATATTAATCCACAAGCTGATCCAAGGCTCTATCTTTAATGGTTCAATTTCTACGTCATAGTGGGTGGGGTTAACCGACTAAAAGGGATAAGTATACATATCTATTGAACCCAGCAAGATAGAATCGAATTTATGTTTGCAGATGGTAGTTTTTTATGTGTATATTAATCCACAAGCTGATCCAAGGTTCTATCGTTAACGGTTCAATTTCTAAGTTATACTGGGTGGGGTTAACCGACCAAAAGGGATAAGTGTCCATATCTATTGAACCAAGCAAGATAGAATCGATTTTCTTTTTGCAGATGATAGGTTTTTATGTGTATATTAATCCACAAGCTGATCCAAGGTTCTTTCGTTAACGCTTCAATTTCTACGTCAAAGTGGGTAGGGTTAACCGACTAAAAGGGATAAGTGTCTATATGTATTGAACCAAGCAAAATAGAATCGATTTTATTTTTGCAGATTATAGGTTTTTATGTATATATTAATCCACAAGCTGATCCAAGGTTCTATCGCTAACGGTTCAATTTCTACGTCAGAGTGGTTGGGGTTAACCGACTAAAAGGGATAAGTGTCCATATCTATTGAACCAAGCAAGATAGAATCGATTTTGTTTTTGCAGATGATAGGTTTTTATGTGCATATTAATCCACAAGCTGATCCAAGATTCTATCGATAACGGTTCAATTTCTACGTCAAACTGGGTGGGGTTAACCGACTAAAAGGGATAAGTGTCCATATCTATTGAACCAAGCAAAATAGAATCGATTTTATTTTTGCAGATGATAGGGTTTTATGTGTATATTAATCCACAAGCTGATCCAAGGTTCTATCGCTAACGGTTCAATTTCTACGTTATACTGGGTTGGGTTAACCGACTAAAAGGGATAAGTGTCCATATCTATTGAACCAAGCAAAATAGAATCGATTTTTTTTTGCAGATGATAGGGTTTTATGTGTATATTAATCCACAAGCTGATACAAGGCTCTATCTTTAATGGTTAAATTTCTACGTCATAGTGGGTGGGGTTAACCGACTAAAAGGGATAAGTCTACATATCTATTGAACCCAGCAAGATAGAAACGAATTTATGTTTGCAGATGGAAGTTTTTTATGTGTATATTAATCCACAAGCTGATCCAAGGTTCTATCGTTAACGGTTCAATTTCTACGTTATACTGGGTGGGGTTAACCGACTAAAAGGGATAAGTGTCCATATCTATTGAACCAAGCAAGATAGAATCGATTTTGTTTTTGCAGGTGATAGGGTTTTATGTGTACAATAATCCACAAGCTGATCCAAGGCTCTATCTTTAATGGTTCAATTTCTACGTCATAGTGGGTGGGGTTAACCGACTAAAAGGGATAAGTATACATATCTATTGAACCCAGCAAGATAGAATCGAATTTATGTTTGCAGATGGTAGTTTTTTATGTGTATATTAATCCACAAGCTGATCCAAGGTTCTATCGTTAACGGTTCAATTTCTAAGTTATACTGGGTGGGGTTAACCGACTAAAAGGGATAAGTGTCCATATCTATTGAACCAAGCAAGATAGAATCGATTTTATTTTTGCAAATGATAGGGTTTTATGTGTATATTAATCCACAAGCTGATCCAAGGCTCTATCTTTAATGGTTCAATTTCTACGTCATAGTGGGTGGGGTTAACCGACTTAAAGGGATAAGTATACATATCTATTGAACCAAGCAAGATAGAATCGATTTTATTTTTGCAAATGATAGGGTTTTATGTATGTATTAATCCACAAGCTGATCCAAGGCTCTATCTTTAATGGTTCAATTTCTACGTCATAGTGGGTGGGGTTAACCGACTAAAAAGGGTAAGTATACATATCTATTGAACCCAGCAAGATAGAATCGAATTTATGTTTGCAGATGGTAGTTTTTTATGTGTATATTAATCCACAAGCTGATCCAAAGTTCTATCGTTAACGGTTCAATTTCTAAGTTATACTGGGTGGGGTTAACCGACTAAAAGGGATAAGTGTCCATATCTATTGAACCAAGCAAGATAGAATCGATTTTCTTTTTGCAGATGATAGGTTTTTATGTGTATATTAATCCACAAGCTGATCCAAGGTTCTTTCGTTAACGCTTCAATTTCTACGTCAAAGTGGGTAGGGTTAACCGACTAAAAGGGATAAGTGCCTATATGTATTGAACCAAGCAAAATAGAATCGATTTTATTTTTGCAGATTATAGGTTTTTATGTATATATTAATCCACAAGCTGATCCAAGGTTCTATCGCTAACGGTTCAATTTCTACGTCAAACTGGGTGGGGTTAACCGACTAAAAGGGATAAGTGTCCATATCTATTGAACCAAGCAAAATAGAATCGATTTTATTTTTGCAGATTATAGGTTTTCATGTGTATATTAATCCACAAGCTGATCCAAGGTTCTATCGTTAACGGTTCAATTTCTACGTTAGAGTGGTTGGGGTAACCGACTAAAAGGGATAAGTGTCCAAATCTATTGAACCAAGCAAGATAGAATCGATTTTGTGTTTGCAGATTATGGGTTTTTATGTGTATATTAATCCACAAGCTGACCCAAGTTTCTTTCGTTAACGCTTCAATTTCTACGTCAACGTGGGTAGGGCTAACCGACTAAAAGGGATAAGTGTCCATATCTATTGAACCAAGCAAGATAGAATCGATTTTGTTTTTGCAGATTATAGGCTTTTATGTGTATATTAATCCACAAGCTAATCCAAGGTTCTATCGTTAACGGTTCAATTTCTACGTCAATGTGGATGGGGTTAACCGACTAAAAGGGTTAAGTGTCCATATCTATTGAACCAAGCAAGATAGAATCGATTTTATTTTTGCAGATGGTAGGTTTTTATGTGTGTATTAATCCACAAGCTAATCCAAGGTTCTATCGCTAACGGTTCAATTTCTACGTTATACTGGGTGGGGTTAACCGACTAAAAGGTATAAGTGTCCATATCTATTGAACCAAGCAAGATAGAATCGATTTTATTTTTGCAGATGGTAGGTTTTTATGTGTATATTAATCCAAAAGCTGATCCAGGATTCTATCGCTAACGGTTCAATTTCTACGTCATACTGTGTGGGGTTAACCGACGAAAAGGGATATGTGTCCATATCTATTGAACCAAGCAAGAGAGAATCGATTTTGTTTTTGCAGGTGAAAGGTTTTTTGTGTATATTAATCCACAAGCTGATCAAGGTCCTATCGCTAACGGTTTAATTTCTACGTCATACTGGGTGGGGTTAACCGACTAAAAGGGATAAGTGTCCATATCTATTGAACCAAGCAAGATAGAATCGATTTTGTTTTTGCAGCTGATCCAAGGTTCTATCGCTAACGGTTCAATTTCTACATTATACTGGGTGGGGTGAACCGACTAAAAAGATAAGTGTCCATATCTATTGAACCAAGCAAGATAGAATCGATTTTATTTTTGCAGATTATAGGTTTTTATGTTTATATTAATCCACAAGCTGATCCAAGGTTCTATCGCTAGCGGTTCAATTTCTACGTTATACTGGTTGGGGTTAACCGACCAAAAGGGATAAGTGTCCATATCTATTGAACCAAGCAAGATAGAATCGATTTTTTTTTTTGCAGCTGATCCAAGGTTCTATCGCTAACGGTTCAATTTCTACGTTATACTGGGTGGGGTGAACCGACTAAAAAGGATAAGTGTCCATATCTATTGAACCAAGCAAGATAGAATCGATTTTATTTTTGCAGATTATAGGTTTTTATGTTTATATTAATCCACAAGCTGATCCAAGGTTCTATCGTTAGCGGTTCAATTTCTACGTTATAGTGGTTGGGGTTAACCGACCAAAAGGGATAAGTGTCCATATCTATTGAACCAAGCAAGATAGAATCGATTTTGTTTTTGCAGCTGGTCCAAGGTCCTATCGCTAACGGTTCAATTTCTACGTCATACTGGGTGGGGTTAACCGACTAAAAGGGATAAGTGTCCATATCTATTGAACCAAGCAAGACAGAATCGATTTTATTTTTGCAGATGGTAGGTTTTTATGTGTACATTAATCCACAAGCTGATCCAAGGTTCTATCGTTAACGGTTCAATTTCTACGTTAGAGTGGTTGGGGTTAACCGACTAAAAGGGATAAGTGTCCATATCTATTGAACCAAGCAAGACAGAATCGATTTTATTTTTGCAGATGGTAGGTTTTTATGTGCACATTAATCCACAAGCTGATCCAAGGTTCTATCGCTAACGGTTCAATTTCTACGTCAAACTGGGTGGGGTTAACCGACTAAAAGGGATAAGTGTCCATATCTATTGAACCAAGCAAGACAGAATCGATTTTATTTTTGCAGATGGTAGGTTTTTATGTGTACATTAATCCACAAGCTGATCCAAGGTTCTATCGTTAACGGTTCAATTTCTACGTTAGAGTGGTTGGGGTTAACCGACTAAAAGGGATAAGTGTCCATATCTATTGAACCAAGCAAGATAGAATCGATTTTGTTTTTGCAGATGATAGGTTTTTATGTGTATATTAATCCACAAGCTGATCCAAGGTTCTTTCGTTAACGCTTCAATTTCTACGTCAAAGTGTCCATATCTATTGAACCAAGCAAAATAGAATCGATTTTATTTTTGCAGATTATAGTTTTTTATGTTTATATTAATCCACAAGCTGATCCAAGGTTCTGTCGCTAACGGTTCAATTTCTACGTTATACTGGGTGGGGTTAACCGACTAAAAGGGATAAGTGTCCATATCTATTGAACCAAGCAAAATAGAATCGATTTTATTTTTGCAGATGATAGGGTTTTATGTGTATATTAATCCACAGGATTTTGTTTTTGCAGCTGATCCAAGGTCCTATCGCTAACGGTTCAATTTCTACGTCATACTGGGTGGGGTTAACCGACTAATAGGGATAAGTGTCCATATCTATTGAACCAATCCAGGTAGAATCGAATTTGTTTTTGCAGATGGTAGGTTTTTATGTGCACATTAATCCACAAGCTGATCCAAGGTTCTTTCGTTAACGCTTCAATTTCTACGTCAAAGTGGGTAGGGTTAACCGACTAAAAGGGATAAGTGTCCATATCTATTGAACCAAGCAAAATAGAATCGATTTTATTTTTGCAGATTATAGGTTTTTATGTTTATATTAATCCACAAGCTGATCCAAGGTTCTATCGCTAACGGTTCAATTTCTACGTTATACTGGGTGGGGTTAACCGACTAAAAGGGATAAGTGTCCATATCTATTGAACCAAGCAAGATAGAATCGATTTTGTTTTTGCAGATGATAGGGTTTTATGTGTACAATAATCCACAAGCTAATCCAAGGTTCTATCGCTAGCGGTTCAATTTCTACGTCAAACTGGGTGGGGTTAACCGACTAAAAGGGATAAGTGTCCATATCTATTGAACCAAGCAAGGCAGAATCGATTTTGTTTTTACAGATGATAGGTTTTTATGTGTATATTAATCCACAAGCTGATCCAAGGTTCTATCGCTAACGGTTCAATTTCTACGTTATACTGGGTGGGGTTAACCGACTAAAAGGGATAAGTGTCCATATCTATTGAACCAAGCAAGATAGAATCGATTTTGTTTTTGCAGATGATAGGGTTTTATGTGTACAATAATCCACAAGCTAATCCAAGGTTCTATCGCTAGCGGTTCAATTTCTACGTCAAACTGGGTGGGGTTAACCGACTAAAAGGGATAAGTGTCCATATCTATTGAACCAAGCAAGATAGAATCGATTTTGTTTTTGCAGATGATAGGTTTTTATGTGTATATTAATCCACAAGCTGATCCAAGGTTCTTTCGTTAACGCTTCAATTTCTTCGTCAAAGTGGGTAGGGTTAACCGACTAAAAGGGATAAGTGTCCATATCTATTGAAACAAGCAAAATAGAATCGATTTTATTTTTGCAGATTATAGGTTTTTATGTTTATATTAATCCACAAGCTGACCCAAGTTTCTATCGCTAACGGTTCAATTTCTACGTTATACTGGGTGGGGTTAACCGACTAAAAGGGATAAGTGTCCATATCTATTGAACCAAGCAAAATAGAATCGATTTTATTTTTGCAGATGATAGGGTTTTATGTGTATATTAATCCACAAGCTGATCCAAGGCTCTATCTTTAATGGTTCAATTTCTACGTCATAGTGGGTGGGGTTAACCGACTAAAAGGGGTAAGTATACATATCTATTGAACCCAGCAAGATAGAATCGAATTCATGTTTGCAGATGGTAGTTTTTTATGTGTATATTAATCCACAAGCTGATCCAAGGTTCTATCGTTAACGGTTCAATTTCTAAGTTATACTGGGTGGGGTTAACCGACTAAAAGGGATAAGTGTCCATATCTATTGAACCAAGCAAGATAGAATCGATTTTCTTTTTGCAGATGATAGGTTTTTATGTGTACATTAATCAACAAGCTGATCCAAGGTTCTTTCGTTAACGCTTCAATTTCTACGTCAAAGTGGGTAGGGTTAACCGACTAAAAGGGATAAGTGTCTATATGTATTGAACCAAGCAAAATAGAATCGATTTTATTTTTGCAGATTATAGGTTTTTATGTATATATTAATCCACAAGCTGATCCAAGGTTCTATCGCTAACGGTTCAATTTCTACGTCAGAGTGGTTGGGGTTAACCGACTAAAAGGGATAAGTGTCCATATCTATTGAACCAAGCAAGATAGAATCGATTTTGTTTTTGCAGATGATAGGTTTTTATGTGCATATTAATCCACAAGCTGATCCAAGGTTCTATCGCTAACGGTTCAATTTCTACGTCAAACTGGGTGGGGTTAACCGACTAAAAGGGATAAGTGTCCATATCTATTGAACCAAGCAAAATAGAATCGATTTTATTTTTGCAGATTATAGGTTTTCATGTGTATATTAATCCACAAGCTGATCCAAGGTTCTATCGTTAACGGTTCAATTTCTACGTTAGAGTGGTTGGGGTAACCGACTAAAAGGGATAAGTGTCTAAATCTATTGAACCAAGCAAGATAGAATCGATTTTGTGTTTGCAGATTATAGGTTTTTATGTGTATATTAATCCACAAGCTGATCCAAGGTTCTTTCGTTAACGCTTCAATTTCTACGTCAAAGTGGGTAGGGTTAACCGACTAAAAGGAATAAGTGTCCATATCTATTGAACCAAGCAAAATAGAATCGATTTTATTTTTGCAGATTATAGGTTTTCATGTGTATATTAATCCGCAAGCTGATCCAAGGTTCTATCGTTAACGGTTCAATTTCTACGTTAGAGTGGTTGGGGTAACCGACTAAAAGGGATAAGTGTCCAAATCTATTGAACCAAGCAAGATAGAATCGATTTTGTGTTTGCAGATTATAGGTTTTTATGTGTATATTAATCCACAAGCTGATCCAAGGTTCTATCGCTAACGGTTCAATTTCTACGTCAAACTGGGTGGGGTTAACCGACTAAAAGGGATAAGTGTCCATATCTATTGAACCAAGCAAAATATAATCGATTTTATTTTTGCAGATTATAGGTTTTCATGTGTATATTAATCCACAAGCTGATCCAAGGTTCTATCGCTAGCGGTTCAATTTCTACGTCAAACTGGGTGGGGTTAACCGACTAAAAGGGATAAGTGTCCATATCTATTGAACCAAGCAAGGTAGAATCGATTTTGTTTTTACAGATGATAGGTTTTTATGTGTATATTAATCCACAAGCTGATCCAAGGTTCTATCGCTAACGGTTCAATTTCTACGTTATACTGGGTGGGGTTAACCGACTAAAAGGGATAAGTGTCCATATCTATTGAACCAAGCAAGATAGAATCGATTTTGTTTTTGCAGATGATAGGGTTTTATGTGTACAATAATCCACAAGCTAATCCAAGGTTCTATCGCTAGCGGTTCAATTTCTACGTCAAACTGGGTGGGGTTAACCGACTAAAAGGGATAAGTGTCCATATCTATTGAACCAAGCAAGATAGAATCGATTTTGTTTTTGCAGATGATAGGTTTTTATGTGTATATTAATCCACAAGCTGATCCAAGGTTCTTTCGTTAACGCTTCAATTTCTACGTCAAAGTGGGTAGGGTTAACCGACTAAAAGGGATAAGTGTCCATATCTATTGAACCAAGCAAAATAGAATCCATTTTATTTTTGCAGATTATAGGTTTTTATGTTTATATTAATCCACAAGCTGACCCAAGGTTCTATCGCTAACGGTTCAAATTCTACGTTATACTGGGTGGGGTTAACCGACTAAAAGGGATAAGTGTCCATATCTATTGAACCAAGCAAAATAGAATCGATTTTATTTTTGCAGATGATAGGGTTTTATGTGTATATTAATCCACAAGCTGATCCAAGGTTCTATCGCTAACGGTTCAATTTCTACGTTATACTGGGTTGGGTTAACCGACTAAAAGAGATAAGTGTCCATATCTATTGAACCAAGCAAGATAGAATCGATTTTGTTTTTGCAGATGATAGGGTTTTATGTGTACAATAATCCACAAGCTTATCCAAGGTTCTATCGCTAACGGTTCAATTTCTACGTTATACTGGGTGGGGTTAACCGACTAAAAGGGATAAGTGTCCATATCTATTGAACCAAGCAAAATAGAATCGATTTTATTTTTGCAGATGATAGGGTTTTATGTGTATATTAATCCACAAGCTGATCCAAGGTTCTATCGCTAACGGTTCAATTTCTACGTTATACTGGGTTGGGTTAACCGACTAAAAGGGATAAGTGTCCATATCTATTGAACCAAGCAAAATAGAATCGATTTTATTTTTGCAGATGATAGGGTTTTATGTGTATATTAATCCACAAGCTGATCCAAGGTTCTATCGCTAACGGTTCAATTTCTACGTCATACTGGGTGGGGTTAACCGACTAATAGGGATAAGTGTCCATATCTATTGAACCAAGCAAGGTAGGATCGATTTTGTTTTTACAGATGATAGGTTTTTATGTGTATATTAATCCACAAGCTGATCCAAGGTTCTATCGCTAACGGTTCAATTTCTACGTTATACTGGGTGGGGTTATCCGACTAAAAGGGATAAGTGTCCATAACTATTGAACCAAGCAAGACAGAATCGATTTTGTGTTTGCAGATTATAGGTTTTTATGTGTATATTAATCCACAAGCTGATCCAAGGTTCTTTCGTTAACGCTTCAATTTCTACGTCAAAGTGGGTAGGGTTAACCGACTAAAAGGGATAAGTGTCCATATCTATTGAACCAAGCAAAATAGAATCGATTTTATTTTTGCAGATTATAGGTTTTCATGTGTATATTAATCCACAAGCTGATCCAAGGTTCTATCGTTAACGGTTCAATTTCTACGTTAGAGTGGTTGGGGTAACCGACTAAAAGGGATAAGTGTCCAAATCTATTGAACCAAGCAAGATAGAATCGATTTTGTGTTTGCAGATTATAGGTTTTTATGTGTATATTAATCCACAAGCTGATCCAAGGTTCAATCGCTAACGGTTCAATTTCTACGTCAAACTGGGTGGGGTTAACCGACTAAAAGGGATAAGTGTCCATATCTATTGAACCAAGCAAAATAGAATCGATTTTATTTTTGCAGATGATAGGGTTTTATGTGTATATTAATCCACAAGCTGATCCAAGGTTCTATCGCTAACGGTTCAATTTCTACGTCATACTGGGTGGGGTTAACCGACTAATAGGGATAAGTGTCCATATCTATTGAACCAAGCAAGGTAGGATCGATTTTGTTTTTACAGATGATAGGTTTTTATGTGTATATTAATCCACAAGCTGATCCAAGGTTCTATCGTTAACGGTTCAATTTCTACGTTAGAGTGGTTGGGGTAACCGACTAAAAGGGATAAGTGTCCAAATCTATTGAACCAAGCAAGATAGAATCGATTTTGTGTTTGCAGATTATAGGTTTTTATGTGTATATTAATCCACAAGCTGATCCAAGGTTCTATCGCTAACGGTTCAATTTCTACGTCATACTGGGTGGGGTTAACCGACTAATAGGGATAAGTGTCCATATCTATTGAACCAAGCAAGGTAGGATCGATTTTGTTTTTACAGATGATAGGTTTTTATGTGTATATTAATCCACAAGCTGATCCAAGGTTCTATCGTTAACGGTTCAATTTCTACGTTAGAGTGGTTGGGGTAACCGACTAAAAGGGATAAGTGTCCAAATCTATTGAACCAAGCAAGATAGAATCGATTTTGTGTTTGCAGATTATAGGTTTTTATGTGTATATTAATCCACAAGCTGATCCAAGGTTCTTTCGTTAACGCTTCAATTTCTACGTCAAAGTGGGTAGGGTTAACCGACTAAAAGGGATAAGTGTCCATATCTATTGAACCAAGCAAAATAGAATCGATTTTATTTTTGCAGATTATAGGTTTTCATGTGTATATTAATCCAC
Organism: Eurosta solidaginis; assembly: GCF_040869045.1. Classification (NCBI taxonomy): domain Eukaryota; kingdom Metazoa; phylum Arthropoda; class Insecta; order Diptera; family Tephritidae; genus Eurosta; species Eurosta solidaginis. Next base: position 1,079,467 of record NW_027136885.1, on the reverse strand, counting down.
AAGCTGATCCAAGGTTCTATCGTTAACGGTTCAATTTCTACGTTAGAGTGGTTGGGGTAACCGACTAGAAGGGATAAGTGTCCAAATCTATTGAACCAAGCAAGATAGAATCGATTTTGTGTTTGCAGATTATAGGTTTTTATGTGTATATTAATCCACAAGCTGATCCAAGGTTCTATCGCTAACGGTTCAATTTCTACGTCAAACTGGGTGGGGTTAACCGACTAAAAGGGATAAGTGTCCATATCTATTGAACCAAGCAAAACAGAATCGATTTTATTTTTGCAGATTATAGGTTTTCATGTGTATATTAATCCACAAGCTGTTCCAAGGTTCTATCGCTAGCGGTTCAATTTCTACGTCAAACTGGGTGGGGTTAACCGACTAAAAGGGATAAGTGTCCATATCTATTGAACCAAGCAAGGTAGAATCGATTTTGTTTTTACAGATGATAGGTTTTTATGTGTATATTAATCCACAAGCTGATCCAAGGTTCTATCGCTAACGGTTCAATTTCTACGTTATACTGGGTGGGGTTAACCGACTAAAAGGGATAAGTGTCCATATCTATTGAACCAAGCAAGATAGAATCGATTTTGTTTTTGCAGATGATAGGGTTTTATGTGTACAATAATCCACAAGCTAATCCAAGGTTCTATCGCTAGCGGTTCAATTTCTACGTCAAACTGGGTGGGGTTAACCGACTAAAAGGGATAAGTGTCCATATCTATTGAACCAAGCAAGATAGAATCGATTTTGTTTTTGCAGATGATAGGTTTTTATGTGTATATTAATCCACAAGCTGATCCAAGGTTCTTTCGTTAACGCTTCAATTTCTACGTCAAAGTGGGTAGGGTTAACCGACTAAAAGGGATAAGTGTCCATATCTATTGAACCAAGCAAAATAGAATCCATTTTATTTTTGCAGATTATATATTTTTATGTTTATATTAATCCACAAGCTGACCCAAGGTTCTATCGCTAACGGTTCAGTTTCTACGTTATACTGGGTGGGGTTAACCGACTAAAAGGGATAAGTGTCCATATCTATTGAACCAAGCAAAATAGAATCGATTTTATTTTTGCAGATGATAGGGTTTTATGTGTATATTAATCCACAAGCTGATCCAAGGTTCTATCGCTAACGGTTCAATTTCTACGTTATACTGGGTTGGGTTAACCGACTAAAAGAGATAAGTGTCCATATCTATTGAACCAAGCAAGATAGAATCGATTTTGTTTTTGCAGATGATAGGGTTTTATGTGTACAATAATCCACAAGCTAATCCAAGGTTCTATCGCTAACGGTTCAATTTCTACGTTATACTGGGTGGGGTTAACCGACTAAAAGGGATAAGTGTCCATATCTATTGAACCAAGCAAAATAGAATCGATTTTATTTCTGCAGATGATAGGGTTTTATGTGTATATTAATCCACAACCTGATCCAAGGTTCTATCGCTAACGGTTCAATTTCTACGTTATACTGGGTTGGGTTAACCGACTAAAAGGGATAAGTGTCCATATCTATTGAACCAAGCAAAATAGAATCGATTTTATTTTTGCAGATGATAGGGTTTTATGTGTATATTAATCCACAAGCTGATCCAAGGTTCTATCGCTAACGGTTCAATTTCTACGTCATACTGGGTGGGGTTAACCGACTAATAGGGATAAGTGTCCATATCTATTGAACCCAGCAAGGTAGGATCGATTTTGTTTTTACATATGATAGGTTTTTATGTGTATATTAATCCACAAGCTGATCCAAGGTTCTATCGCTAACGGTTCAATTTCTACGTTATACTGGGTGGGGTTAACCGACTAAAAGGGATAAGTGTCCATATCTATTGAACCAAGCAAGACAGAGTCGATTTTATTTTTGCAGATGGTAGGTTTTTATGTGTATATTAATCCACAAGCTGATCCAAGGTTATATCGTTAACGGTTCAATTTCTACGTTAGAGTGGTTGGGGTTAATCGACTAAAAGGGATAAGTGTCCATATCTATTGAACCAAGCAAGATATAATCGATTTTGTTTTTGCAGATGATAGGTTTTTATGTGTATATTAATCCACAAGCTGATCCAAGGTTCTTTCGTTAACGCTTCAATTTCTACGTCAAAGTGGGTAGGGTTAACCGACTAAAAGGGATAAGTGTCCATATTTATTGAACCAAGCAAGATAGAATCGATTTTATTTTTGCAGATTATAGGTTTTTATGTTTATATTAATCCACAAACTGATCCAAGGTTCTATCGCTAACGGTTCAATTTCTACGTTATACTGGGTTGGGTTAACCGACTAAAAGGGATAAGTGTCCATATCTATTGAACCAAGCAAAATAGAATCGATTTTATTTTTGCAGATGATAGGGTTTTATGTGTATATTAATCCACAAGCTGATCCAAGGTTCTATCGCTAACGGTTCAATTTCTACGTTATACTGGGTTGGGTTAATCGACTAAAAGGGATAAGTGTCCATATCTATTGAACCAAGCAAAATAGAATCGATTTTTTTTTGCAGATGATAGGGTTTTATGTGTATATTAATCCACAAGCTGATACAAGGCTCTATCTTTAATGGTTAAATTTCTACGTCATAGTGGGTGGGGTTAACCGACTAAAAGGGATAAGTATACATATCTATTGAACCCAGCAAGATAGAAACGAATTTATGTTTGCAGATGGAAGTTTTTTATGTGTATATTAATCCACAAGCTGATCCAAGGTTCTATCGTTAACGGTTCAATTTCTACGTTATACTGGGTGGGGTTAACCGACTAAAAGGGATAAGTGTCCATATCTATTGAACCAAGCAAGATAGAATCGATTTTATTTTTGCAAATGATAGGGTTTTATGTATATATTAATCCACAAGCTGATCCAAGGCTCTATCTTTAATGGTTCAATTTCTACGTCATAGTGGGTGGGGTTAACCGACTAAAAGGGATAAGTGTCCATATCTATTGAACCAAGCAAAATAGAATCGATTTTATTTTTGCAGATGATAGGGTTTTATGTGTATATTAATCCACAAGCTGATCCAAGGTTCTTTCGTTAACGCTTCAATTTCTACGTCAAAGTGGGTAGGGTTAACCGACTAAAAGGGATAAGTGTCCATATCTATTGAACCAAGCAAAATAGAATCGATTTTATTTTTGCAGATGATAGGGTTTTATGTGTATATTAATCCACAAGCTGATCCAAGGTTCTATCGCTAACGGTTCAATTTCTACGTTATACTGGGTTGGGTTAATCGACTAAAAGGGATAAGTGTCCATATCTATTGAACCAAGCAAAATAGAATCGATTTTTTTTTGCAGATGATAGGGTTTTATGTGTATATTAATCCACAAGCTGATACAAGGCTCTATCTTTAATGGTTCAATTTCTACGTCATAGTGGTTGGGGTTAACCGACTAAAAGGGATAAGTATACATATCTATTGAACCAAGCAAGATAGAATCGATTTTATTTTTGCAAATGATAGGGTTTTATGTGTATATTAATCCACAAGCTGATCCAAGGCTCTATCTTTAATGGTTCAATTTCTACGTCATAGTGGTTGGGGTTAACCGACTTAAAGGGATAAGTATACATATCTATTGAACCAAGCAAGATAGAATCGATTTTATTTTTGCAAATGATAGGGTTTTATGTATATATTAATCCACAAGCTGATCCAAGGCTCTATCTTTAATGGTTCAATTTCTACGTCATAGTGGGTGGGGTTAACCGACTAAAAGGGATAAGTATACATATCTATTGAACCCAGCAAGATAGAATCGAATTTATGTTTGCAGATGGTAGTTTTTTATGTGTATATTAATCCACAAGCTGATCCAAGGTTCTATCGTTAACGGTTCAATTTCTAAGTTATACTGGGTGGGGTTAACCGACTAAAAGGGATAAGTGTCCATATCTATTGAACCAAGCAAGATAGAATCGATTTTCTTTTTGCAGATGATAGGTTTTTATGTGTATATTAATCCACAAGCTGATCCAAGGTTCTTTCGTTAACGCTTCAATTTCTACGTCAAAGTGGGTAGGGTTAACCGACTAAAAGGGATAAGTGTCTATATGTATTGAACCAAGCAAAATAGAATCGATTTTATTTTTGCAGATTATAGGTTTTTATGTATATATTAATCCACAAGCTGATCCAAGGTTCTATCGCTAACGGTTCAATTTCTACGTCAGAGTGGTTGGGGTTAACCGACTAAAAGGGATAAGTGTCCATATCTATTGAACCAAGCAAGATAGAATCGATTTTGTTTTTGCAGATGATAGGTTTTTATGTGCATATTAATCCACAAGCTGATCCAAGATTCTATCGCTAACGGTTCAATTTCTACGTCAAACTGGGTGGGGTTAACCGACTAAAAGGGACAAGTGTCCATATCTATTGAACCAAGCAAAATAGAATCGATTTTATTTTTGCAGATTATAGGTTTTCATGTGTATATTAATCCACAAGCTGATCCAAGGTTCTATCGTTAACGGTTCAATTTCTACGTTAGAGTGGTTGGGGTAACCGACTAAAAGGGATAAGTGTCCAAATCTATTGAACCAAGCAAGATAGAATCGATTTTGTGTTTGCAGATTATAGGTTTTTATGTGTATATTAATCCACAAGCTGATCCAAGTTTCTTTCGTTAACGCTTCAATTTCTACGTCAACGTGGGTAGGGCTAACCGACTAAAAGGGATAAGTGTCCATATCTATTGAACCAAGCAAGATAGAATCGATTTTGTTTTTGCAGATTATAGGCTTTTATGTGTATATTAATCCACAAGCTGATCCAAGGTTCTATCGTTAACGGTTCAATTTCTGCGTCAATGTGGATGGGGTTAACCGACTAAAAGGGTTAAGTGTCCATATCTATTGAACCAAGCAAGATATAATCGATTTTATTTTTGCAGATGGTAGGTTTTTATGTGTGTATTAATCCACAAGCTAATCCAAGGTTCTATCGCTAACGGTTCAATTTCTACGTTATACTGGGTGGGGTTAACCGACTAAAAGGTATAAGTGTCCATATCTATTGAACCAAGCAAGATAGAATCGATTTTATTTTTGCAGATGGTAGGTTTTTATGTGTATATTAATCCACAAGCTGATCCAGGATTCTATCGCTAACGGTTCAATTTCTACGTCATACTGTGTGGGGTTAACCGACGAAAAGGGATATGTGTCCATATCTATTGAACCAAGCAAGAGAGAATCGATTTTGTTTTTGCAGGTGATAGGTTTTTTGTGTATATTAATCCACAAGCTGATCCAAGGTCCTATCGCTAACGGTTTAATTTCTACGTCATACTGGGTGGGGTTAACCGACTAAAAGGGATAAGTGTCCATATCTATTGAACCAAGCAAGATAGAATCGATTTTGTTTTTGCAGCTGATCCAAGGTTCTATCGCTAACGGTTCAATTTCTACATTATACTGGGTGGGGTGAACCGACTAAAAAAGATAAGTGTCCATATCTATTGAACCAAGCAAGATAGAATCGATTTTATTTTTGCAGATTATAGGTTTTTATGTTTATATTAATCCACAAGCTGATCCAAGGTTCTATCGTTAGCGGTTCAATTTCTACGTTATAGTGGTTGGGGTTAACCGACCAAAAGGGATAAGTGTCCATATCTATTGAACCAAGCAAGATAGAATCGATTTTGTTTTTGCAGCTGATCCAAGGTTCTATCGCTAACGGTTCAATTTCTACGTTATACTGGGTGGGGTGAACCGACTAAAAAGGATAAGTGTCCATATCTATTGAACCAAGCAAGATAGAATCGATTTTATTTTTGCAGATGGTAGGTTTTTATGTGTATATTAATCCACAAGCTGATCCAAGTTTCTATCGCTACCGGTTCAATTTCTACGTCATACTGGGTGGGGTTAACCGACTAAAAGGGATAATTGTCCATATCTATTGAACCAAGCAAGATAGAATCGATTTTGTTTTTGCAGCTGGTCCAAGGTCCTATCGCTAACGGTTCAATTTCTACGTCATACTGGGTGGGGTTAACCGACTAATAGGGATAAGTGTCCATATCTATTGAACCAAGCCAGGTAGAATCGAATTTGTTTTTGCAGATGGTAGGTTTTTATGTGCACATTAATCCACAAGCTGATCCAAGGTTCTATCGCTAACGGTTCAATTTCTACGTCAAACTGGGTGGGGTTAACCGACTAAAAGGGATAAGTGTCCATATCTATTGAACCAAGCAAGACAGAATCGATTTTATTTTTGCAGATGGTAGGTTTTTATGTGTACATTAATCCACAAGCTGATCCAAGGTTCTATCGTTAACGGTTCAATTTCTACGTTAGAGTGGTTGGGGTTAACCGACTAAAAGGGATAAGTGTCCATATCTATTGAACCAAGCAAGATAGAATCGATTTTGTTTTTGCAGATGATAGGTTTTTATGTGTATATTAATCCACAAGCTGATCCAAGGTTCTTTCGTTAACGCTTCAATTTCTACGTCAAAGTGTCCATATCTATTGAACCAAGCAAAATAGAATCGATTTTATTTTTGCAGATTATAGTTTTTTATGTTTATATTAATCCACAAGCTGATCCAAGGTTCTGTCGCTAACGGTTCAATTTCTACGTTATACTGGGTGGGGTTAACCGACTAAAAGTGATAAGTGTCCATATCTATTGAACCAAACAAAATAGAATCGATTTTATTTTTGCAGATGATAGGGTTTTATGTGTATATTAATCCACAGGATTTTGTTTTTGCAGCTGATCCAAGGTCCTGTCGCTAACGGTTCAATTTCTACGTCATACTGGGTGGGGTTAACCGACTAATAGGGATAAGTGTCCATATCTATTGAACCAATCCAGGTAGAATCGAATTTGTTTTTGCAGATGGTAGGTTTTTATGTGCACATTAATCCACAAGCTGATCCAAGGTTCTTTCGTTAACGCTTCAATTTCTACGTCAAAGTGGGTAGGGTTAACCGACTAAAAGGGATAAGTGTCCATATCTATTGAACCAAGCAAAATAGAATCGATTTTATTTTTGCAGATTATAGGTTTTTATGTTTATATTAATCCACAAGCTGATCCAAGGTTCTATCGCTAACGGTTCAATTTCTACGTTATACTGGGTGGGGTTAACCGACTAAAAGGGATAAGTGTCCATATCTATTGAACCAAGCAAGATAGAATCGATTTTGTTTTTGCAGATGATAGGTTTTTATGTGTATATTAATCCACAAGCTGATCCAAGGTTCTTTCGTTAACGCTTCAATTCCTACGTCAAAGTGGGTAGGGTTAACCGACTAAAAGGGATAAGTGTCCATATCTATTGAAACAAGCAAAATAGAATCGATTTTATTTTTGCAGATTATAGGTTTTTATGTTTATATTAATCCACAAGCTAATCCAAGGTTCTATCGCTAGCGGTTCAATTTCTACGTCAAACTGGGTGGGGTTAACCGACTAAAAGGGATAAGTGTCCATATCTATTGAACCAAGTAAGGTAGAATCGATTTTGTTTTTACAGATGATAGGTTTTTATGTGTATATTAATCCACAAGCTGATCCAAGGTTCTATCGCTAACGGTTCAATTTCTACGTTATACTGGGTGGGGTTAACCGACTAAAAGGGATAAGTGTCCATATCTATTGAACCAAGCAAGATAGAATCGATTTTGTTTTTGCAGATGATAGGGTTTTATGTGTACAATAATCCACAAGCTAATCCAAGGTTCTATCGCTAGCGGTTCAATTTCTACGTCAAACTGGGTGGGGTTAACCGACTAAAAGGGATAAGTGTCCATATCTATTGAACCAAGCAAGATAGAATCGATTTTGTTTTTGCAGATGATAGGTTTTTATGTGTATATTAATCCACAAGCTGATCCAAGGTTCTTTCGTTAACGCTTCAATTTCTACGTCAAAGTGGGTAGGGTTAACCGACTAAAAGGGATAAGTGTCCATATCTATTGAAACAAGCAAAATAGAATCGATTTTATTTTTGCAGATTATAGGTTTTTATGTTTGTATTAAGCCACAAGCTGACCCAAGGTTCTATCGCTAACGGTTCAATTTCTACGTTATACTGGGTGGGGTTAACCGACTAAAAGGGATAAGTGTCCATATCTATTGAACCAAGCAAAATAGAATCGATTTTATTTTTGCAGATGATAGGGTTTTATGTGTATATTAATCCACAAGCTGATCCAAGGTTCTATCGCTAACGGTTCAATTTCTACGTTATACTGGGTTGGGTTAACCGACTAAAAGGGATAAGTGTCCATATCTATTGAATCAAGCAAGATAGAATCGATTTTGTTTTTGCAGATGATAGGGTTTTATGTGTACAATAATCCACAAGCTAATCCAAGGTTCTATCGCTAACGGTTCAATTTCTACGTTATACTGGGTGGGGTTAACCGACTAAAAGGATTAAGTGTCCATATCTATTGAACCAAGCAAAATAGAATCGATTTTATTTTTGCGGATGATAGGGCTTTATGTGTATATTAATCCACAAGCTGATCCAAGGTTCTATCGCTAACGGTTCAATTTCTACGTTATACTGGGTTGGGTTAACCGACTAAAAGGGATAAGTGTCCATATCTATTGAACCAAACAAAATAGAATCGATTTTATTTTTGCAGATGATAGGGTTTTATGTGTATATTAATCCACAAGCTGATCCAAGGTTCTATCGCTAACGGTTCAATTTCTACGTCATACTGGGTGGGGTTAACCGACTAATAGGGATAAGTGTCCATATCTATTGAACCAAGCAAGGTAGAATCGATTTTGTTTTTACAGATGATAGGTTTTTATGTGTATATTAATCCACAAGCTGATCCAAGGTTCTATCGCTAACGGTTCAATTTCTACGTTATACTGGGTGGGGTTAACCGACTAAAAGGGATAAGTGTCCATATCTATTGAACCAAGCAAGACAGAGTCGATTTTATTTTTGCAGATGGTAGGTTTTTATGTGTATATTAATCCACAAGCTGATCCAAGGTTCTATCGTTAACGGTTCAATTTCTACGTTAGAGTGGTTGGGGTTAATCGACTAAAAGGGATAAGTGTCAATATCTATTGAACCAAGCAAGATATAATCGATTTTGTTTTTGCAGATGATAGGTTTTTATGTGTATATTAATCCACAAGCTGATCCAAGGTTCTTTCGTTAACGCTTCAATTTCTACGTCAAAGTGGGTAGGGTTAACCGACTAAAAGGGATAAGTGTCCATATCTATTGAACCAAGTAAAATAGAATCGATTTTATTTTTGCAGATTATAGGTTTTTATGTTTATATTAATCCACAAGCTGATCCAAGGTTCTATCGCTAACGGTTCAATTTCTACGTCAGAGTGGTTGGGGTTAACCGACTAAAAGGGATAAGTGTCCATATCTATTGAACCAAGCAAGATAGAATCGATTTTGTTTTTGCAGGTGATAGGTTTTTATGTGCATATTAATCCACAAGCTGATCCAAGATTCTATCGCTAACGGTTCAATTTCTACGTCAAACTGGGTGGGGTTAACCGACTAAAAGGGATAAGTGTCCATATCTATTGAACCAAGCAAAATAGAATCGATTTTATTTTTGCAGATTATAGGTTTTCATGTGTATATTAATCGACAAGCTGTTACAAGGCTCTATCTTTAATGGTTAAATTTCTACGTCATAGTGGGTGGGGTTAACCGACTAAAAGGGATAAGTATACATATCTATTGAACCAAGCAAAATAGAATCGATTTTTTTTGCAGATGATAGGGTTTTATGTGTATATTAATCCACAAGCTGATACAAGGCTCTATCTTTAATGGTTAAATTTCTACGTCATAGTGGGTGGGGTTAACCGACTAAAAGGGATAAGTATACATATCTATTGAACCCAGCAAGATAGAATCGAATTTATGTTTGCAGATGGTAGTTTTTTATGTGTATATTAATCCACAAGCTGATCCAAGGTTCTATCGTTAACGGTTCAATTTCTAAGTTATACTGGGTGGGGTTAACCGACTAAAAGGGATAAGTGTCCATATCTATTGAACCAAGCAAGATAGAATCGATTTTCTTTTTGCAGATGATAGGTTTTTATGTGTATATTAATCCACAAGCTGATCCAAGGTTCTTTCGTTAACGCTTCAATTTCTACGTCAAAGTGGGTAGGGTTAACCGACTAAAAGGGATAAGTGTCTATATGTATTGAACCAAGCAAAATAGAATCGATTTTATTTTTGCAGATTATAGGTTTTTATGTATATATTAATCCACAAGCTGATCCAAGGTTCTATCGCTAACGGTTCAATTTCTACGTCAGAGTGGTTGGGGTTAACCGACTAAAAGGGATAAGTGTCCATATCTATTGAACCAAGCAAGATAGAATCGATTTTGTTTTTGCAGATGATAGGTTTTTATGTGCATATTAATCCACAAGCTGATCCAAGATTCTATCGCTAACGGTTCAATTTCTACGTCAAACTGGGTGGGGTTAACCGACTAAAAGGGATAAGTGTCCATATCTATTGAACCAAGCAAAATAGAATCGATTTTATTTTTGCAGATTATAAGTTTTCATGTGTATATTAATCCACAAGCTGATCTAAGGTTCTATCGTTAACGGTTCAATTTCTACGTTAGAGTGGTTGGGGTAACCGACTAAAAGGGATAAGTGTCCAAATCTATTGAACCAAGCAAGATAGAATCGATTTTGTGTTTGCAGATTATAGGTTTTTATGTGTATATTAATCCACAAGCTGATCCAAGTTTCTTTCGTTAACGCTTCAATTTCTACGTCAACGTGGGTAGGGCTAACCGACTAAAAGGGATAAGTGTCCATATCTATTGAACCAAGCAAGATAGAATCGATTTTGTTTTTGCAGATTATAGGCTTTTATGTGTATATTAATCCACAAGCTGATCCAAGGTTCTATCGTTAACGGTTCAATTTCTACGTCAATGTGGATGGGGTTAACCGACTAAAAGGGTTAAGTGTCCATATCTATTGAACCAAGCAAGATATAATCGATTTTATTTTTGCAGATGGTAGGTTTTTATGTGTGTATTAATCCACAAGCTAATCCAAGGTTCTATCGCTAACGGTTCAATTTCTACGTTATACTGGGTGGGGTTAACCGACTAAAAGGTATAAGTGTCCATATCTATTGAACCAAGCAAGATAGAATCGATTTTATTTTTGCAGATGGTAGGTTTTTATGTGTATATTAATCCACAAGCTGATCCAGGATTCTATCGCTAACGGTTCAATTTCTACGTCATACTGTGTGGGGTTAACCGACGAAAAGGGATATGTGTCCATATCTATTGAACCAAGCAAGAGAGAATCGATTTTGTTTTTGCAGGTGATAGGTTTTTTGTGTATATTAATCCACAAGCTGATCCAAGGTCCTATCGCTAACGGTTTAATTTCTACGTCATACTGGGTGGGGTTAACCGACTAAAAGGGATAAGTGTCCATATCTATTGAACCAAGCAAGATAGAATCGATTTTGTTTTTGCAGATGATAGGGTTTTATGTGTACAATAATCCACAAGCTAATCCAAGGTTCTATCGCTAGCGGTTCAATTTCTACGTCAAACTGGGTGGGGTTAACCGACTAAAAGGGATAAGTGTCCATATCTATTGAACCAAGCAAGGTAGAATCGATTTTGTTTTTACAGATGATAGGTTTTTATGTGTATATTAATCCACAAGCTGATCCAAGGTTCTATCGCTAACGGTTCAATTTCTACGTTATACTGGGTGGGGTTAACCGACTAAAAGGGATAAGTGTCCATATCTATTGAACCAAGCAAGATAGAATCGATTTTGTTTTTGCAGATGATAGGGTTTTATGTGTACAATAATCCACAAGCTAATCCAAGGTTCTATCGCTAGCGGTTCAATTTCTACGTCAAACTGGGTGGGGTTAACCGACTAAAAGGGATAAGTGTCCATATCTATTGAACCAATCCAGGTAGAATCGAATTTGTTTTTGCAGATGGTAGGTTTTTATGTGCACATTAATCCACAAGCTGATCCAAGGTTCTTTCGTTAACGCTTCAATTTCTACGTCAAAGTGGGTAGGGTTAACCGACTAAAAGGGATAAGTGTCCATATCTATTGAACCAAGCAAAATAGAATCGATTTTATTTTTGCAGATTATAGGTTTTTATGTTTATATTAATCCACAAGCTGATCCAAGGTTCTATCGCTAACGGTTCAATTTCTACGTTATACTGGGTGGGGTTAACCGACTAAAAGGGATAAGTGTCCATATCTATTGAACCAAGCAAGATAGAATCGATTTTATTTTTGCAGATGATAGGGTTTTTTGTGTATATTAATCCACAGGATTTTGTTTTTGCAGCTGATCCAAGGTCCTATCGCTAACGGTTCAATTTCTACGTCATACTGGGTGGGGTTAACCGACTAATAGGGATAAGTGTCCATATCTATTGAACCAATCCAGGTAGAATCGAATTTGTTTTTGCAGATGGTAGGTTTTTATGTGCACATTAATCCACAAGCTGATCCAAGGTTCTTTCGTTAACGCTTCAATTTCTACATCAAAGTGGGTAGGATTAACCGACTAAAAGGGATAAGTGTCCATATCTATTGAACCAAGCAAAATAGAATCGATTTTATTTTTGCAGATTATAGGTTTTTATGTTTATATTAATCCACAAGCTGATCCAAGGTTCTATCGCTAACGGTTCAATTTCTACGTTATACTGGGTGGGGTTAACCGACTAAAAGGGATAAGTGTCCATATCTATTGAACCAAGCAAGATAGAATCGATTTTGTTTTTGCAGATGATAGGGTTTTATGTGTACAATAATCCACAAGCTAATCCAAGGTTCTATCGCTAGCGGTTCAATTTCTACGTCAAACTGGGTGGGGTTAACCGACTAAAAGGGATAAGTGTCCATATCTATTGAACCAAGCAAGGTAGAATCGATTTTGTTTTTACAGATGATAGGGTTTTATGTGTACAATAATCCACAAGCTAATCCAAGGTTCTATCGCTAGCGGTTCAATTTCTACGTCAAACTGGGTGGGGTTAACCGACTAAAAGGGATAAGTGTCCATATCTATTGAACCAAGCAAGATAGAATCGATTTTGTTTTTGCAGATGATAGGTTTTTATGTGTATATTAATCCACAAGCTGATCCAAGGTTCTTTCGTTAACGCTTCAATTTCTACGTCAAAGTGGGTAGGGTTAACCGACTAAAAGGGATAAGTGTCCATATCTATTGAAACAAGCAAAATAGAATCGATTTTATTTTTGCAGATTATAGGTTTTTATGTTTATATTAATCCACAAGCTGACCCAAGGTTCTACCGCTAACGGTTCAATTTCTACGTTATACTGGGTGGGGTTAACCGACTAAAAGGGATAAGTGACCATATCTATTGAACCAAGCAAAATAGAATCGATTTTATTTTTGCAGATGATAGGGTTTTATGTGTATATTAATCCACAAGCTGATCAAAGGTTCTATCGCTAACGGTTCAATTTCTACGTTATACTGGGTTGGGTTAACCGACTAAAAGGGATAAGTGTCCATATCTATTGAACCAAGCAAGATAGAATCGATTTTGTTTTTGCAGATGATAGGGTTTTATGTGTACAATAATCCACAAGCTAATCCAAGGTTCTATCGCTAACGGTTCAATTTCTACGTTATACTGGGTGGGGTTAACCGACTAAAAGGGATAAGTGTCCATATCTATTGAACCAAGCAAAATAGAATCGATTTTATTTTTGCAGATGATAGGGCTTTATGTGTATATTAATCCACAAGCTGATCCAAGGTTCTATCGCTAACGGTTCAATTTCTACGTTATACTGGGTTGGGTTAACCGACTAAAAGGGATAAGTGTCCATATCTATTGAACCAAACAAAATAGAATCGATTTTATTTTTGCAGATGATAGGGTTTTATGTGTATATTAATCCACAAGCTGATCCAAGGTTCTACCGCTAACGGTTCAATTTCTACGTCATACTGGGTGGGGTTAACCGACTAATAGGGATAAGTGTCCATATCTATTGAACCAAGCAAGGTAGAATCGATTTTGTTTTTACAGATGATAGGTTTTTATGTGTATATTAATCCACAAGCTGATCCAAGGTTCTATCGCTAACGGTTCAATTTCTACGTTATACTGGGTGGGGTTAACCGACTAAAAGGGATAAGTGTCCATATCTATTGAACCAAGCAAGACAGAGTCGATTTTATTTTTGCAGATGGTAGGTTTTTATGTGTATATTAATCCACAAGCTGATCCAAGGTTCTATCGTTAACGGTTCAATTTCTACGTTAGAGTGGTTGGGGTTAATCGACTAAAAGGGATAAGTGTCCATATCTATTGAACCAAGCAAGATATAATCGATTTTGTTTTTGCAGATGATAGGTTTTTATGTGTATATTAATCCACAAGCTGATCCAAGGTTCTTTCGTTAACGCTTCAATTTCTACGTCAAAGTGGGTAGGGTTAACCGACTAAAAGGGATAAGTGTCCATATCTATTGAACCAAGCAAAATAGAATCGATTTTATTTTTGCAGATTATAGGTTTTTATGTTTATATTAATCCACAAGCTGATCCAAGGTTCTTTCGTTAACGCTTCAATTTCTACGTCAAAGTGGGTAGGGTTAACCGACTAAAAGGGATAAGTGTCCATATCTATTGAACCAAGCAAAATAGAATCGATTTTATTTTTGCAGATTATAGGTTTTTATGTTTATATTAATCCACAAGCTGATCCAAGGTTCTATCGCTAACGGTTCAATTTCTACGTTATACTGGGTGGGGTTAACCGACTAAAAGGGATAAGTGTCCATATCTATTGAACCAAGCAAAATAGAATCGATTTTTTTTTGCAGATGATAGGGTTTTATGTGTATATTAATCCACAAGCTGATACAAGGCTCTATCTTTAATGGTTAAATTTCTACGTCATAGTGGGTGGGGTTAACCGACTAAAAGGGATAAGTATACATATCTATTGAACCCAGCAAGATAGTAACGAATTTATGTTTGCTGATGGAAGTTTTTTATGTGTATATTAATCCACAAGCTGATCCAAGGTTCTATCGTTAACGGTTCAATTTCTACGTTATACTGGGTGGGGTTAACCGACTAAATGGGATAAGTGTCCATATCTATTGAACCAAGCAAGATAGAATCGATTTTGTTTTTGCAGATGATAGGGTTTTATGTGTACAATAATCCACAAGCTGATCCAAGGCTCTATCTTTAATGGTTCAATTTCTACGTCAAAGTGGGTGGGGTTAACCGACTAAAAGGGATAAGTATACATATCTATTGAACCCAGCAAGATAGAATCGAATTTATGTTTGCAGATGGTAGTTTTTTATGTGTATATTAATCCACAAGCTGATCCAAGGTTCTATCGTTAACGGTTCAATTTCTAAGTTATACTGGGTGGGGTTAACCGACTAAAAGGGATAAGTGTCCATATCTATTGAACCAAGCAAGATAGAATCGATTTTCTTTTTGCAGATGATAGGTTTTTATGTGTATATTAATCCACAAGCTGATCCAAGGTTCTTTCGTTAACGCTTCAATTTCTACGTCAAAGTGGGTAGGGTTAACCGACTAAAAGGGATAAGTGTCTATATGTATTGAACCAAGCAAAATAGAATCGATTTTATTTTTGCAGATTATAGGTTTTTATGTATATATTAATCCACAAGCTGATCCAAGGTTCTATCGTTAACGGTTCAATTTCTACGTCAGAGTGGTTGGGGTTAACCGACTAAAAGGGATAAGTGTCCATATCTATTGAACCAAGCAAGATAGAATCGATTTTGTTTTTGCAGATGATAGGTTTTTATGTGCATATTAATCCACAAGCTGATCCAAGGTTCTATCGCTAACGGTTCAATTTCTACGTAAAACTGGGTGGGGTTAACCGACTAAAAGGGATAAGTGTCCATATCTATTGAACCAAGCAAAATAGAATCGATTTTATTTTTGCAGATTATAGGTTTTCATGTGTATATTAATCCACAAGCTGATCCAAGGTTCTATCGTTAACGGTTCAATTTCTACGTTAGAGTGGTTGGGGTAACCGACTAAAAGGGATAAGTGTCCAAATCTATTGAACCAAGCAAGATAGAATCGATTTTGTGTTTGCAGATTATAGGTTTTTATGTGTATATTAATCCACAAGCTGATCCAAGTTTCTTTCGTTAACGCTTCAATTTCTACGTCAAAGTGGGTAGGGCTAACCTTCTAAAAGGGATAAGTGTCCATATCTATTGAACCAAGCAAGATAGAATCGATTTTGTTTTTGCAGATTATAGGTTTTTATGTGTATATTAATCCACAAGCTGATCCAAGGTTCTATCGTTAACGGTTCAATTTCTACGTCAAAGTGGATGGGGTTAACCGACTAAAAGGGTTAAGTGTCCATATCTATTGAACCAAGCAAGATAGAATCGATTTTATTTTTGCAGATGGTAGGTTTTTATGTGTGTATTAATCCACAAGCTAATCCAAGGTTCTATCGCTAACGGTTCAATTTCTACGTTATACTGGGTGTGGTTAACCGACTAAAAGGTATAAGTGTCCATATCTATTGAACCAAGCAAGATAGAATCGATTTTATTTTTGCAGATGGTAGGTTTTTATGTGTATATTAATCCACAAGCTGATCCAGGATTCTATCGCTAACGGTTCAATTTCTACGTCATACTGTGTGGGGTTAACCGACGAAAAGGGATATGTGTCCATATCTATTGAACCAAGCAAGAGAGAATCGACTTTGTTTTTGCAGGTGATAGGTTTTTTGTGTATGTTAATCCACAAGCTTATCCAAGGTCCTATCGCTAACGGTTTAATTTCTACGTCATACTGGGTGGGGTTAACCGACTAAAAGGGATAAGTGTCCATATCTATTGAACCAAGCAAGATAGAATCGATTTTGTTTTTGCAGCTGATCCAAGGTTCTATCGCTAACGGTTCAATTTCTACATTATACTGGGTGGGGTGAACCGACTAAAAAGGATAAGTGTCCATATCTATTGAACCAAGCAAGATAGAATCGATTTTATTTTTGCAGATTATAGGTTTTTATGTTTATATTAATCCACAAGCTGATCCAAGGTTCTATCGTTAACGGTTCAATTTCTACGTTATAGTGGTTGGGGTTAACCGACCAAAAGGGATAAGTGTCCATATCTATTAAACCAAGCAAGATAGAATCGATTTTGTTTTTGCAGATGATAGGTTTTTATGTGTATATTAATCCACAAGCTGATCCAGGATTCTATCGCTAACGGTTCAATTTCTACGTCATACTGTGTGGGGTTAACCGACGAAAAGGGATATGTGTCCATATCTATTGAACCAAGCAAGAGAGAATCGATTTTGTTTTTGCAGGTGATAGGTTTTTTGTGTATATTAATCCACAAGCTTATCCAAGGTCCTATCGCTAACGGTTTAATTTCTACGTCATACTGGGTGGGGTTAACCGACTAAAAGGGATAAGTGTCCATATCTATTGAACCAAGCAAGATAGAATCGATTTTGTTTTTGCAGCTGATCCAAGGTTCTATCGCTAACGGTTCAATTTCTACATTATACTGGGTGGGGTTAACCGACTAAAAGGGATAAGTGTCCATATCTATTGAACCAAGCAAGATAGAATCGATTTTGTTTTTGCAGCTGATCCAAGGTTCTATCGCTAACGGTTCAATTTCTACGTTATACTGGGTGGGGTGAACCGACTAAAAAGGATAAGTGTCCATATCTATTGAACCAAGCAAGATAGAATCCATTTTATTTTTGCAGATGGTAGGTTTTTATGTGTATATTAATCCACAAGCTGATCCAAGTTTCTATCGCTTACGGTTCAATTTCTACGTCATACTGTGTGGGGTTAACCGACTAAAAGGGATAAGTGTCCATATCTATTGAACCAAGCAAGATAGAATCGATTTTGTTTTTGCAGTTGGTCCAAGGTCCTATCGCTAACGGTTCAATTTCTACGTCATACTGGGTGGGGTTAACCGACTAATAGGGATAAGTGTCCATATCTATTGAACCAAGCCAGGTAGAATCGAATTTGTTTTTGCAGATGGTAGGTTTTTATGTGCACATTAATCCACAAGCTGATCCAAGGTTCTATCGTTAACGGTTCAATTTCTACGTTAGAGTGGTTGGGGTTAACCGACTAAAAGGGATAAGTGTCCATATCTATTGAACCAAGCAAGATAGAATCGATTTTGTTTTTGCAGATGATAGGTTTTTATGTGTATATTAATCCACAAGCTGATCCAAGGTTCTTTCGTTAACGCTTCAATTTCTACGTCAAAGTGTCCATATCTATTGAACCAAGCAAAAAAGAATCGATTTTATTTTTGCAGATTATAGGTTTTTATGTTTATATTAATCCACAAGCTGATCCAAGGTTCTATCGCTAACGGTTCAATTTCTACGTTATACTGGGTGGGGTTAACCGACTAAAAGGGATAAGTGTCCATATCTATTGAACCAAGCAAAATAGAATCGATTTTATTTTTGCAGATGATAGGGTTTTATGTGTATATTAATCCACAGGATTTTGTTTTTGCAGCTGATCCAAGGTCCTATCGCTAACGGTTCAATTTCTACGTCATACTGGGTGGGGTTAACCGACTAATAGGGATAAGTGTCCATATCTATTGAACCAAGCCAGGTACAATCGAATTTGTTTTTGCAGATGGTAGGTTTTTATGTGCACATTAATCCACAAGCTGATCCAAGGTTCTTTCGTTAACGCTTCAATTTCTACGTCAAAGTGGGTAGGGTTAACCGACTAAAAGGGATAAGTGTCCATATCTATTGAACCTAGCAAAATAGAATCGATTTTATTTTTGCAGATTATAGGTTTTTATGTTTATATTAATCCGCAAGCTGATCTAAGGTTCTATCGCTAACGGTTCAATTTCTACGTTATACTGGGTGGGGTTAACCGACTAAAAGGGATAAGTGTCCATATCTATTGAACCAAGCAAGATAGAATCGATTTTGTTTTTGCAGATGATAGGGTTTTCTGTGTACAATAATCCACAAGCTAATCCAAGGTTCTATCGCTAGCGGTTCAATTTCTACGTCAAACTGGGTGGGGTTAACCGACTAAAAGGGATAAGTGTCCATATCTATTGAACCAAGCAAGATAGAATCGATTTTGTTTTTGCAGATGATAGGGTTTTATGTGTACAATAATCCACAAGCTAATCCAAGGTTCTATCGCTAGCGGTTCAATTTCTACGTCAAACTGGGTGGGGTTAACCGTCTAAAAGGGATAAATGTCCATATCTATTGAACCAAGCAAAATAGAATCGATTTTATTTTTGCAGATTATAGGTTTTTATGTTTATATTAATCCACAAGCTGATCCAAGGTTCTATCGCTAACGGTTCAATTTCTACGTTATACTGGGTAGGGTTAACCGACTAAAAGGGATAAGTGTCCATATCTATTGAACCAAGCAAGATAGAATCGATTTTGTTTTTGCAGCTGATCCAAGGTTCTATCGCTAACGGTTCAATTTCTACATTATACTGGGTGGGGTGAACCGACTAAAAAGGATAAGTGTCCATATCTATTGAACCAAGCAAGATAGAATCGATTTTATTTTTGCAGATTATAGGTTTTTATGTTTATATTAATCCACAAGCTGATCCAAGGTTCTATCGTTAACGGTTCAATTTCTACGTTATAGTGGTTGGGGTTAACCGACTAAAAGGGATAAGTGTCCATATCTATTGAACCAAGCAAGATAGAATCGATTTTGTTTTTGCAGCTGATCCAAGGTTCTATCGCTAACGGTTCAATTTCTACATTATACTGGGTGGGGTGAACCGACTAAAAAGGATAAGTGTCCATATCTATTGAACCAAGCAAGATAGAATCGATTTTATTTTTGCAGATTATAGGTTTTTATGTTTATATTAATCCACAAGCTGATCCAAGGTTCTTTCGTTAACGCTTCAATTTCTACGTCAAAGTGTGTAGGGTTAACCGACTAAAAGGGATAAGTGTCCATATCTATTGAACCAAGCAAAATAGAATCGATTTTATTTTTGCAGATTATAGGTTTTTATGTTTATATTAATCCACAAGCTGACCCAAGGTTCTATCGCTAACGGTTCAATTTCTACGTTATACTGGGTGGGGTTAACCGACTAAAAGGGATAAGTGTCCATATCTATTGAACCAAGCAAGATAGAATCGATTTTGTTTTTGCAGATGATAGGGTTTTATGTGTACAATAATCCACAAGCTAATCCAAGGTTCTATCGCTAGCGGTTCAATTTCTACGTCAAACTGGGTGGGGTTAACCGTCTAAAAGGGATAAATGTCCATATCTATTGAACCAAGCAAAATAGAATCGATTTTATTTTTGCAGATTATAGGTTTTTATGTTTATATTAATCCACAAGCTGATCCAAGGTTCTATCGCTAACGGTTCAATTTCTACGTTATACTGGGTGGGGTTAACCGACTAAAAGGGATAAGTGTCCATATCTATTGAACCAAGCAAGATAGAATCGATTTTGTTTTTGCAGCTGATCCAAGGTTCTATCGCTAACGGTTCAATTTCTACATTATACTGGGTGGGGTGAACCGACTAAAAAGGATAAGTGTCCATATCTATTGAACCAAGCAAGATAGAATCGATTTTATTTTTGCAGATTATAGGTTTTTATGTTTATATTAATCCACAAGCTGATCCAAGGTTCTATCGTTAACGGTTCAATTTCTACGTTATAGTGGTTGGGGTTAACCGACCAAAAGGGATAAGTGTCCATATCTATTGAACCAAGCAAGATAGAATCGATTTTGTTTTTGCAGCTGATCCAAGGTTCTATCGCTAACGGTTCAATTTCTACGTTATACTGGGTGGGGTGAACCGACTAAAAAGGATAAGTGTCCATATCTATTGAACCAAGCAAGATAGAATCGATTTTATTTTTGCAGATGGTAGGTTTTTATGTGTATATTAATCCACAAGCTGATCCAAGTTTCTATCGCTTACGGTTCAATTTCTACATCATACTGTGTGGGGTTAACCGACTAAAAGGGATAAGTGTCCATATCTATTGAACCAAGCAAGATAGAATCGATTTTGTTTTTGCAGCTGGTCCAAGGTCCTATCGCTAACGGTTCAATTTCTACGTCATACTGGGTGGGGTTAACCGACTAATAGGGATAAGTGTCCATATCTATTGAACCAAGCCAGGTAGAATCGAATTTGTTTTTGCAGATGGTAGGTTTTTATGTGCACATTAATCCACAAGCTGATCCAAGGTTCTATCGCTAACGGTTCAATTTCTACGTCAAACTGGGTGGGGTTAACCGACTAAAAGGGATAAGTGTCCATATCTATTGAACCAAGCAAGACAGAATCGATTTTATTTTTGCAGATGGTAGGTTTTTATGTGTACATTAATCCACAAGCTGATCCAAGGTTCTATCGTTAACGGTTCAATTTCTACGTTAGAGTGGTTGGGGTTAACCGACTAAAAGGGATAAGTGTACATATCTATTGAACCAAGCAAGATAGAATCGATTTTGTTTTTGCAGATGATAGGTATTTATGTGTATATTAATCCACAAGCTGATCCAAGGTTCTTTCGTTAACGCTTCAATTTCTACGTCAAAGTGTCCATATCTATTGAACCAAGCAAAATAGAATCGATTTTATTTTTGCAGATTATAGGTTTTTATGTTTATATTAATCCACAAGCTGATCCAAGGTTCTATCGCTAACGGTTCAATTTCTACGTTATACTGGGTGGGGTTAACCGACTAAAAGGGATAAGTGTCCATATCTATTGAACCAAGCAAAATATAATCGATTTTATTTTTGCAGATGATAGGGTTTTATGTGTATATTAATCCACAGGATTTTGTTTTTGCAGCTGATCCAAGGTCCTATCGCTAACGGTTCAATTTCTACGCCATACTGGGTGGGGTTAACCGACTAATAGGGATAAGTGTCCATATCTATTGAACCAAGCCAGGTAGAATCGAATTTGTTTTTGCAGATGGTAGGTCTTTATGTGCACATTAATCCACAAGCTGATCCAAGGTTCTATCGCTAACGGTTCAATTTCTACGTCAAACTGGGTGGGGTTAACCGACTAAAAGGGATAAGTGTCCATATCTATTGAACCAAGCAAGACAGAATCGATTTTATTTTTGCAGATGGTAGGTTTTTATGTGTACATTAATCCACAAGCTGATCCAAGGTTCTATCGTTAACGGTTCAATTTCTACGTTAGAGTGGTTGGGGTTAACCGACTAAAAGGGATAAGTGTCCATATCTATTGAACCTAGCAAAATAGAATAGATTTTATTTTTGCAGATTATAGGTTTTTATGTTTATATTAATCCACAAGCTGATCCAAGGTTCTATCGCTAACGGTTCAATTTCTACGTTATACTGGGTGGGGTTAACCGACTAAAAGGGATAAGTGTCCATATCTATTGAACCAAGCAAGATAGAATCGATTTTGTTTTTGCAGATGATAGGGTTTTCTGTGTACAATAATCCACAAGCTAATCCAAGGTTCTATCGCTAGCGGTTCAATTTCTACGTCAAACTGGGTGGGGTTAACCGACTAAAAGGGATAAGTGTCCATATCTATTGAACCAAGCAAGATAGAATCGATTTTGTTTTTGCAGATGATAGGTTTTTATGTGTATATTAATCCACAAGCTGATCCAAGGTTCTTTCGTTAACGCTTCAATTTCTACGTCAAAGTGGGTAGGGTTAACCGACTAAAAGGGATAAGTGTCCATATCTATTGAACCAAGCAAAATAGAATCGATTTTATTTTTGCAGATTATAGGTTTTTATGTTTGTATTAATCCACAAGCTGACCCAAGGTTCTATCGCTAACGGTTCAATTTCTACGTTATACTGGGTGGGGTTAACCGACTAAAAGGGATAAGTGTCCATATCTATTGAACCAAGCAAGATAGAATCGATTTTGTTTTTGCAGATGATAGGGTTTTATGTGTACAATAATCCACAAGCTAATCCAAGGTTCTATCGCTAGCGGTTCAATTTCTACGTCAAACTGGGTGGGGTTAACCGTCTAAAAGGGATAAGTGTCCATATCTATTGAACCAAGCAAAATAGAATCGATTTTATTTTTGCAGATTATAGGTTTTTATGTTTATATTAATCCACAAGCTGATCCAAGGTTCTATCGCTAACGGTTCAATTTCTACGTTATACTGGGTGGGGTTAACCGACTAAAAGGGATAAGTGTCCATATCTATTGAACCAAGCAAGATAGAATCGATTTTGTTTTTGCAGCTGATCCAAGGTTCTATCGCTAACGGTTCAATTTCTACATTATACTGGGTGGGGTGAACCGACTAAAAAGGATAAGTGTCCATATCTATTGAACCAAGCAAGATAGAATCGATTTTATTTTTGCAGATTATAGGTTTTTATGTTTATATTAATCCACAAGCTGATCCAAGGTTCTATCGTTAACGGTTCAATTTCTACGTTATAGTGGTTGGGGTTAACCGACCAAAAGGGATAAGTGTCCATATCTATTGAACCAAGCAAGATAGAATCGATTTTGTTTTTGCAGCTGATCCAAGGTTCTATCGCTAACGGTTCAATTTCTACGTTATACTGGGTGGGGTGAACCGACTAAAAAGGATAAGTGTCCATATCTATTGAACCAAGCAAGATAGAATCGATTTTATTTTTGCAGATGGTAGGTTTTTATGTGTATATTAATCCACAAGCTGATCCAAGTTTCTATCGCTTACGGTTCAATTTCTACGTCATACTGTGTGGGGTTAACCGACTAAAAGGGATAAGTGTCCATATCTATTGAACCAAGCAAGATAGAATCGATTTTGTTTTTGCAGCTGGTCCAAGGTCCTATCGCTAACGGTTCAATTTCTACGTCATACTGGGTGGGGTTAACCGACTAATAGGGATAAGTGTCCATATCTATTGAACCAAGCCAGGTAGAATCGAATTTGTTTTTGCAGATGGTAGGTTTTTATGTGCACATTAATCCACAAGCTGATCCAAGGTTCTATCGCTAACGGTTCAATTTCTACGTCAAACTGGGTGGGGTTAACCGACTAAAAGGGATAAGTGTCCATATCTATTGAACCAAGCAAGACAGAATCGATTTTATTTTTGCAGATGGTAGGTTTTTATGTGTAAATTAATCCACAAGCTGATACAAGGTTCTATCGTTAACGGTTCAATTTCTACGTTAGAGTGGTTGGGGTTAACCGACTAAAAGGGATAAGTGTACATATCTATTGAACCAAGCAAGATAGAATCGATTTTGTTTTTGCAGATGATAGGTATTTATGTGTATATTAATCCACAAGCTGATCCAAGGTTCTTTCGTTAACGCTTCAATTTCTACGTCAAAGTGTCCATATCTATTGAACCAAGCAAAATAGAATCGATTTTATTTTTGCAGATTATAGGTTTTTATGTTTATATTAATCCACAAGCTGATCCAAGGTTCTATCGCTAACGGTTCAATTTCTACGTTATACTGGGTGGGGTTAACCGACTAAAAGGGATAAGTGTCCATATCTATTGAACCAAGCAAAATAGAATCGATTTTATTTTTGCAGATGATAGGGTTTTATGTGTATATTAATCCACAGGATTTTGTTTTTGCAGCTGATCCAAGGTCCTATCGCTAACGGTTCAATTTCTACGCCATACTGGGTGGGGTTAACCGACTAATAGGGATAAGTGTCCATATCTATTGAACCAAGCCAGGTAGAATCGAATTTGTTTTTGCAGATGGTAGGTTTTTATGTGCACATTAATCCACAAGCTGATCCAAGGTTCTTTCGTTAACGCTTCAATTTCTACGTCAAAGTGGGTAGGGTTAACCGACTAAAAGGGATAAATGTCCATATCTATTGAACCAAGCAAAATAGAATCGATTTTATTTTTGCAGGTTATAGGTTTTTATGTTTATATTAATCCACAAGCTGATCCAAGGTTCTATCGCTAACGGTTCAATTTCTACGTTATACTGGGTGGGGTTAACCGACTAAAAGGGATAAGTGTCCATATCTATTGAACCAAGCAAGATAGAATCGATTTTGTTTTTGCAGATGATAGGGTTTTATGTGTACAATAATCCACAAGCTAATCCAAGGTTCTATCGCTAGCGGTTCAATTTCTACGTCAAACTGGGTGGGGTTAACCGACTAAAAGGGATAAGTGTTCATATCTATTGAACCAAGCAAGATAGAATCGATTTTGTTTTTGCAGATGATATGTTTTTATGTGTATATTAATCCACAAGCTGATCCAAGGTTCTTTCGTTAACGCTTCAATTTCTACGTCAAAGTGGGTAGGGTTAACCGACTAAAAGGGATAAGTGTCCATATCTATTGAACCAAGCAAAATAGAATCGATTTTATTTTTGCAGATTATAGGTTTTTATGTTTATATTAATCCACAAGCTGACCCAAGGTTCTATCGCTAACGGTTCAATTTCTACGTAATACTGGGTGGGGTTAACCGACTAAAAGGGATAAGTGTCCATATCTATTGAACCAAGCAAGATGAATCGATTTTGTTTTTGCAGATGATAGGGTTTTATGTGTACAATAATCCACAAGCTAATCCAAGGTTCTATCGCTAGCGGTTCAATTTCTACGTCAAACTGGGTGGGGTTAACCGTCTAAAAGGGATAAGTGTCCATATCTATTGAACCAAGCAAAATAGAATCGATTTTATTTTTGCAGATTATAGGTTTTTATGTTTATATTAATCCACAAGCTGATCCAAGGTTCTATCGCTAACGGTTCAATTTCTACGTTATACTGGGTGGGGTTAACCGACTAAAAGGGATAAGTGTCCATATCTATTGAACCAAGCAAGATAGAATCGATTTTGTTTTTGCAGATGATAGGGTTTTATGTGTACAATAATCCACAAGCTAATCCAAGGTTCTATCGCTAGCGGTTCAATTTCTACGTCAAACTGGGTGGGGTTAACCGACTAAAAGGGATAAGTGTCCATATCTATTGAACCAAGCAAGGTAGAATCGATTTTGTTTTTACAGATGATAGGTTTTTATGTGTATATTAATCCACAAGCTGATCCAAGGTTCTATCGCTAACGGATCAATTTCTACGTTATACTGGGTGGGGTTAACCGACTAAAAGGGATAAGTGTCCATATCTATTGAAACAAGCAAGATAGAATCGATTTTGTTTTTGCAGATGATAGGGTTTTATGTGTACAATAATCCACAAGCTAATCCAAGGTTCTATCGCTAGCGGTTCAATTTCTACGTCAAACTGGGTGGGGTTAACCGACTAAAAGGGATAAGTGTCCATATCTATTGAACCAAGCCAGATAGAATCGATTTTGTTTTTGCAGATGATAGGTTTTTATGTGTATATTAATCCACAAGCTGATCCAAGGTTCTTTCGTTAACGCTTCAATTTCTACGTCAAAGTGGGTAGGGTTAACCGACTAAAAGGGATAAGTGTCCATATCTATTGAACCAAGCAAAATAGAATCGACTTTATTTTTGCAGATTATAGGTTTTTATGTTTATATTAATCCACAAGCTGACCCAAGGTTCTATCGCTAACGGTTCAATTTCTACGTTATACTGGGTGGGGTTAACCGACTAAAAGGGATAAGTGTCCATATCTATTGAACCAAGCAAAATAGAATCGATTTTATTTTTGCAGATGATAGGGTTTTATGTGTATATTAATCCACAAACTGATCCAAGGTTCTATCGCTAACGGTTCAATTTCTACGTTATACTGGGTTGGGTTAACCGACTAAAAGGGATAAGTCTCCATATCTATTGAAACAAGCAAGATAGAATCGATTTTGTTTTTGCAGATGATAGGGTTTTATGTGTAAAATAATCCACAAGCTAATCCAAGGTTCTATCGCTAACGGTTCAATTTCTACATCATACTGGGTGGGGTTAACGACTAATAGGGATAAGTGTCCAAATCTATTGAACCAAGCAAGGTAGAATCGATTTTGTTTTTACAGATGATAGGTTTTTACGTGTATATTAATCTACAAGCTGATCCAAGGTTCTATCGCTAACGGTTCAATTTCTACGTTATACTGGGTGGGGTTAACCGACTAAAAGGGATAAGTGTCCATATCTATTGAACCAAGCAAGATAGAATCGATTTTGTTTTCGTAGATGATAGGTTTTTATGTGTGTATTAATCCAGAAGCTGATCCAAGGTTATATCGCTAACGGTTCAATTTCTGCGTCATACTGGGTGTGGTTAACCGACTAATAGAGATAAGTGTCCATATCTATTGAACTAAGCAAGATAGAATCGATTTTATTTTTGCAGATGGTAGGCTTTTATGTGTATATTAATCCACAAGCAGATCCAAGGTCCTATCGCTAACGGTTCAATTTCTGCGTCATACTGGGTGTGGTTAACCGACTAATAGGGATAAGTGTCTATATCTATTGAACCAAGCAAGGTAGGATCGAATTTATTTTTGCAGATGGTAGGTTTTTATGTGCATATTAATCCACAAGCTGATCCAAGGTTCTATCGCTAACGGTTCAATTTCTACGTTATACTGGGTAGGGTTAACCGACTAAAAGGGGTAAGTGTCCATATCTATTGAACTAAGCAGGATAGGATCGTTTTTATTTTTGCAGATGGTAGGCTTTTATGTGTATATTAATCCACAAGCTGATCCAAGGTCCTATCGCTAACGGTTTAATTTCTACGTCATACTGGGTTGGGTTAACCGACTAAAAGGGATAAGTGTCCATATCTATTGAACCAAGCAAGATAGAATCGATTTTGTTTTTGCAGCTGATCCAAGGTTCTATCGCTAACGGTTCAATTTCTACATTATACTGGGTGGGGTGAACCGACTAAAAAGGATAAGTGTCCATATCTATTGAACCAAGCAAGATAGAATCGATTTTACTTTGCAGATTATAGGTTTTTATGTGTATATTAATCCACAAGCTGATCCAAGGTTCTATCGTTAACGGTTCAATTTCTACGTTATAGTGGTTGGGGTTAACCGACCAAAAGGGATAAGTGTCCATATCTATTGAACCAAGCAAGATAGAATCGATTTTGTTTTTGCAGCTGATCCAAGGTTCTATCGCTAACGGTTCAATTTCTACGTTATACTGGGTGGGGTGAACCGACTAAAAAGGATAAGTGTCCATATCTATTGAACCAAGCAAGATAGAATCGATTTTATTTTTGCAGATGGTAGGTTTTTATGTGTATATTAATCCACAAGCTGATCCAAGGTTCTATCGCTTACGGTTCAGTTTCTACGTCATACTGTGTGGGGTTAACCGACTAAAAGGGATAAGTGTCCATATCTATTGAACCAAGCAAGATAGAATCGATTTTGTTTTTGCAGCTGGTCCAAGGTCCTATCGCTAACGGTTCAATTTCTACGTCATACTGGGTGGGGTTAACCGACTAATAGGGATAAGTGTCCATATCTATTGAACCAAGCCAGGTAGAATCGAATTTGTTTTTGCATATGGTAGGTTTTTATGTGCACATTAATCCACAAGCTGATCCAAGGTTCTATCGCTAACGGTTCAATTTCTACGTCAAACTGGGTGGGGTTAACCGACTAAAAGGGATAAGTGTCCATATCTATTGAACCAAGCAAGACAGAATCGATTTTATTTTTGCAGATGGTAGGTTTTTATGTGTACATTAATCCACAAGCTGATCCAAGGTTCTATCGTTAACGGTTCAATTTCTACGTTAGAGTGGTTGGGGTTAACCGACTAAAAGGGATAAGTGTCCATATCTATTGAACCAAGCAAGATAGAATCGATTTTGTTTTTGCAGATGATACGTTTTTATGTGTATATTAATCAACAAGCTGATCCAAGGTTCTTTCGTTAACGCTTCAATTTCTACGTCAAAGTGTCCATATCTATTGAACCAAGCAAAATAGAATCGATTTTATTTTTGCAGATTATAGGTTTTTGTGTTTATATTAATCCACAAGCTGATCCAAGGTTCTATCGCTAACGGTTCAATTTCTACGTTATACTGGGTGGGGTTAACCGACTAAAAGGGATAAGTGTCCATATCTATTGAACCAAGCAAAATAGAATCGATTTTATTTTTGCAGATGATAGGGTTTTATGTGTATATTAATCCACAGGATTTTGTTTTTGCAGCTGATCCAAGGTCCTATCGCTAACGGTTCAATTTCTACGTCATACTGGGTGGGGTTAACCGACTAATAGGGATAAGTGTCCATATCTATTGAACCAAGCCAGGTAGAATCGAATTTGTTTTTGCAGATGGTAGGTTTTTATGTGCACATTAATCCACAAGCTGATCCAAGGTTCTTTCGTTAACGCTTCAATTTCTACGTCAAAGTGGGTAGGGTTAACCGACTAAAAGGGATAAGTGTCCATATCTATTGAACCAAGCAAGATAGAATCGATTTTGTTTTTGCAGATGATAGGGTTTTATGTGTACAATAATCCACAAGCTAATCCAAGGTTCTATCGCTAACGGTTCAATTTCTACGTCATACTGGGTGGGGTTAACCGACTAATAGGGATAAGTGTCCATATCTATTGAACCAAGCAAGGTAGAATCGATTTTGTTTTTAAAGATGATAGGTTTTTATGTGTATATTAATCCACAAGCTGATCCAAGGTTCTATCGCTAACGGTTCAGTTTCTACGTTATACTGGGTGGGGTTAACCGACTAAAAGGGATAAGTGTCCATATCTATTGAACCAAGCAAGATAGAATCGATTTTGTTTTTGCAGATGATAGGTTTTTATGTGTATATTAATCCACAAGCTGATCTAAGGTTCTTTCGTTAACGCTTCAATTTCTACGTCAAAGTGGGTAGGGTTAACCGACTAAAAGGGATAAGTGTCCATATCTATTGAACCAAGCAAAATAGAATCGATTTTATTTTTGCAGATTATAGGTTTTTATGTTTATATTAATCCACAAGCCGACCCAAGGTCCTATCGCTAACGGTTCAATTTCTACGTTATACTGGGTGGGGTTAACCGACTAAAAGGGATAAGTGTCCATATCTATTGAACCAAGCAAAATAGAATCGATTTTATTTTTGCAGATGATAGGGTTTTATGTGTATATTAATCCACAAGCTGATCCAAGGTTCTATCGCTAACGGTTCAATTTCTACGTTATACTGGGTGGGGTTAACCGACTAAAAGGGATAAATGTCCATATCTATTGAACCAAGCAAGATAGAATCGATTTTGTTTTTGCAGATGATAGGGTTTTATGTGTACAATAATCCACAAGCTAATCCAAGGTTCTATCTCTAACGGTTCAATGTCTACGTCATACTGGGTGGGGTTAACCAACTAATAGGGATAAGTGTCCATATCTATTGAACCAAGCAAGGTAGAATCGATTTTGTTTTTACAGATGATAGGTTTTTATGTGTATATTAATCCGCAAGCTGATTCAAGGTTCTATCGCTAACGGTTCAATTTCTACGTTATACTGGGTGGGGTTAACCGACTAAAAGGGATAAGTGTCCATATCTATTGAACCAAGCAAGATAGAATCGATTTTGTTTTTGTAGATGATAGGTTTTTATGTGTGTATTAATCCACAAGCTGATCCAAGGTTATATCGCTAACGGTTCAATTTCTGCGTCATACTGGGTGTGGTTAACCGACTAATAGGGATAAGTGTCTATATCTATTGAACCAAGCAAGGTAGGATCGAATTTATTTTTGCAGATGGTAGGTTTTTATGTGCATATTAATCCACAAGCTGATCCAAGGTTCTGTCGTTAACGGTTCAATTTCTACGTCAAAGTGCGTGGGGTTAACCGACTAAAAGGGATAAGTATCCATATCTATTGAACCAAGCAAGATAGAATCGGATCAATTTTTGCAGATGGTAGGTTTTTATGTGCATATTAATCCACAAGCAGACCCAAGGTTCTATCGCTAACGGTTCAATTTCTACGTTATACTGGGTGGGGTTAACCGACTAAAAGGGATAAGTGTCCATATCTATTGAACTAAGCAAGATAGAATCGATTTTATTTTTGCAGATGGTAGGCTTTTATGTGTATATTAATCCACAAGCTGATCCAAGGTCCTATCGCTAACGGTTCAATTTCTGCGTCATACTGGGTGTGGTTAACCGACTAATAGGGATAAGTGTCTATATCTATTGAACCAAGCAAGGTAGGATCGAATTTATTTTTGCAGATGGTAGGTTTTTATGTGCATATTAATCCACAAGCTGATCCAAGGTTCTATCGCTAACGGTTCAATTTCTACGTTATACTGGGTGGGGTTAACCGACTAAAAGGGATAAGTGTCCATATCTATTGAACCAAGCAAGAGAGAATCGATTTTGTTTTTGCAGGTGATAGGTTTTATGTGTATATTAATCCACAAGCTGATCCAAGGTCCTATCTCTAACGGTTTAATTTCTACGTCATACTGGGTGGGGTTAACCGACTAAAAGGGATAAGTGTCCATATCTATTGAACCAAGCAAGATAGAATCGATTTTGTTTTTGCAGCTGATCCAAGGTTCTATCGCTAACGGTTCAATTTCTACATTATACTGGGTGGGGTGAACCGACTAAAAAGGATAAGTGTCCATATCTATTGAACCAAGCAAGATAGAATCGATTTTACTTTGCAGATTATAGGTTTTTATGTGTATATTAATCCACAAGCTGATCCAAGGTTCTATCGTTAACGGTTCAATTTCTACGTTATAGTGGTTGGGGTTAACCGACCAAAAGGGATAAGTGTCCATATCTATTGAACCAAGCAAGATAGAATCGATTTTGTTTTTGCAGCTGATCCAAGGTTCTATCGCTAACGGTTCAATTTCTACGTTATACTGGGTGGGGTGAACCGACTAAAAAGGATAAGTGTCCATATCTATTGAACCAAGCAAGATAGAATCGATTTTATTTTTGCAGATGGTAGGTTTTTATGTGTATATTAATCCACAAGCTGATCCAAGGTTCTATCGCTTACGGTTCAATTTCTACGTCATACTGTGTGGGGTTAACCGACTAAAAGGGATAAGTGTCCATATCTATTGAACCAAGCAAGATAGATCGATTTTGTTTTTGCAGCTGGTCCAAGGTCCTATCGCTAACGGTTCAAATTCTACGTCATACTGGGTGGGGTTAACCGACTAATAGGGATAAGTGTCCATATCTATTGAACCAAGCCAGGTAGAATCGAATTTGTTTTTGCAGATGGTAGGTTTTTATGTGCACATTAATCCACAAGCGGATCCAAGGTTCTATCGCTAACGGTTCAATTTCTACGTCAAACTGGGTGGGGTTAACCGACTAAAAGGGATAAGTGTCCATATCTATTGAACCAAGCAAGACAGAATCGATTTTATTTTTGCAGATGGTAGGTTTTTATGTGTACATTAATCCACAAGCTGATCCAAGGTTCTATCGTTAACGGTTCAATTTCTACGTTAGAGTGGTTGGGGTTAACCGACTAAAAGGGATAAGTGTCCATATCTATTGAACCAAGCAAGATAGAATCGATTTTGTTTTTGCAGATGATAGGTTTTTATGTGTATATTAATCCACAAGCTGATCCAAGGTTCTTTCGTTAACGCTTCAATTTCTACGTCAAAGTGTCCATATCTATTGAACCAAGCAAAATAGAATCGATTTTATTTTTGCAGATTATAGGTTTTTATGTTTATATTAATCCACAAGCTGATCCAAGGTTCTATCGCTAACGGTTCAATTTCTACGTTATACTGGGTGGGGTTAACCGACTAAAAGGGATAAGTGTCCATATCTATTGAACCAAGCAAAATAGAATCGATTTTATTTTTGCAGATGATAGGGTTTTATGTGTATATTAATCCACAGGATTTTGTTTTTGCAGCTGATCCAAGGTTCTATCGCTAGCGGTTCAATTTCTACGTCAAACTGGGTGGGGTTAACCGACTAAAAGGGATAAGTGTCCATATCTATTGAACCAAGCAAGATAGAATCGATTTTGTTTTTGCAAATGATAGGTTTTTATGTGTATATTAATCCACAAGCTGATCCAAGGTTCTTTCGTTAACGCTTCAATTTCTAGGTCAAAGTGGGTAGGGTTAACCGACTAAAAGGGATAAGTGTCCATATCTATTGAACCAAGCAAAATAGAATCGATTTTATTTTTGCAGATTATAGGTTTTTATGTTTATATTAATCCACAAGCTGACCCAAGGTTCTATCGCTAACGGTTCAATTTCTACTTTATACTGGGTGGGGTTAACCGACTAAAAGGGATAAGTGTCCATATCTATTGAACCAAGCAAAATAGAATCGACTTTATTTTGCAGATGATAGGGTTTTATGTGTATATTAATCCACAAGCTGATCCAAGGTTCTATCGCTAACGGTTCAATTTCTACGTTATACTGGGTGGGGTTAACCGACTAAAAGGGATAAGTGTCCATATCTATTGAACCAAGCAAGATAGAATCGATTTTGTTTTTGCAGATGATAGGGTTTTATGTGTACAATAATCCACAAGCTAATCCAAGGTTCTATCTCTAACGGTTCAATTTCTACGTCATACTGGGTGGGGTTAACCGACTAATAGGGATAAGTGTCCATATCTATTGAACCAAGCAAGGTAGAATCGATTTTGTTTTTACAGATGATAGGTTTTTATGTGTATATTAATCCACAAGCTGATTCAAGGTTCTATCGCTAACGGTTCAATTTCTACGTTATACTGGGTGGGGTTAACCGACTAAAAGGGATAAGTGTCCATATCTATTGAACCAAGCAAGATAGAATCGATTTTGTTTTTGTAGATGATAGGTTTTTATGTGTGTATTAATCCACAAGCTGATCCAAGGTTATATCGCTAACGGTTCAATTTCTGCGTCATACTGGGTGTGGTTAACCGACTAATAGGGATAAGTGTCTATATCTATTGAACCAAGCAAGGTAGGATCCAATTTATTTTTGCAGATGGTAGGTTTTTATGTGCATATTAATCCACAAGCTGATCCAAGGTTCTATCGTTAACGGTTCAATTTCTACGTCAAAGTGGTTGGGGTTAACCGACTAAAAGGGATAAGTATCCATATCTATTGAACCAAGCAAGATAGAATCGGATCAATTTTTGCAGATGGTAGGTTTTTATGTGTATATTAATCCACAAGCTGATCCAAGGTTCTATCGCTAACGGTTCAATTTCTACGTTATACTGGGTGGGGTTAACCGACTAAAAGGGATAAGTGTCCATATCTATTGAACCAAGCAAGATAGAATCGATTTTGTTTTTGTAGATGATAGGTTTTTATGTGTGTATTAATCCACAAGCTGATCCAAGGTTATATCGCTAACGGTTCAATTTCTGCGTCATACTGGGTGTGGTTAACCGACTAATAGGGATAAGTGTCTATATCTATTGAACCAAGCAAGGTAGGATCGAATTTATTTTTGCAGATGGTAGGTTTTTATGTGCATATTAATCCACAAGCTGATCCAAGGTTCTATCGCTAACGGTTCAATTTCTACGTTATACTGGGTGGGGTTAACCGACTAAAAGGGATAAGTGTCCATATCTATTGAACTAAGCAGGATAGAATCGATTTTATTTTTGCAGATGGTAAGTTTTTATGTTTATATTAATCTGCAAGCAGATCCAAGGTCCTATCACTAAGGGTTCAATTTCTACGTCATACTGGGTGGGGTTAACCGACTAATAGGGATAAGTGTCCATATCTCTTGAACCAAGCAAGGTAGAATCGAATTTATTTTTGCAGATGATAGGTTTTTATGTGCATATCAATCCACAAGCTGATCCAAGGTTCTATCGCTAACGGTTCAATTTCTACGTCAAACTGGGTGGGGTTAACCGACTAAAAGGGATAAGTGACAATATCTATTGAACCAAGCAAGGTAGAATCGATTTTGTTTTTACAGATGATAGGTTTTTATGTGTATATTAATCCACAAGCTGATCCAAGGTTCTATCGCTAACATTTCAATTTCTACGTTATACTGGGTGGGGTTAACCGACTAAAAGGGATAAGTGTCCATATCTATTGAACCAAGCAAGATAGAATCGATTTTGTTTTTGTAGATGATAGGTTTTTATGTGTGTATTAATCCACAAGCTGATACAAGGTTATATCGCTAACGGTTCAATTTCTGCGTCATACTGGGTGTGGTTAACCGACTAATAGGGATAAGTGCCTATATCTATTGAACCAAGCAAGGTAGGATCGAATTTATTTTTGCAGATGGTAGGTTTTTATGTGCATATTAATCCACAAGCTGATCCAAGGTTCTATCGTTAACGGTTCAATTTCTACGTCAAAGTGGGTGGGGTTAACCGAATAAAAGGGATAAGTATCCATATCTATTGAACCAAGCAAGATAGAATCGAATCAATTTTTGCAGATGGTAGGTTTTTATGTGTATATTAATCCACAAGCTGATCCAAGGTTCTATCGCTAAGGGTTCAATTTCTACGTTATACTGGGTGGGGTTAACCGACTAAAAGGGATAAGTGTCCATATCTATTGAACTAAGCAAGATAGAATCGATTTTATTTTTGCAGATGGTAGGTTTTTATGTGTATATTAATCCACAAGCTGATCCAAGGTTCTATCGCTAACGGTTCAATTTCTACGTCATACTGTGTGTGGTTAACCGACTAAAAGGGATAAGTGTCCATATCTATTGAACCCAGCAAGATAGAATCCATTTTGTTTTTGCAGATGATAGGTTTTTATGTGTGTATTAATCCACAAGCTGATCCAAGGTTCTATCGCTAACGGTTCAATTTCTACGTCATACTGGGTGTGGTTAACCGACTAATAGGGATAAGTGTCTATATCTATTGAACCAAGCAAGGTAGGATCGAATTAATTTTTTCAGATGGTAGGTTTTTATGTGTGTATTAATCCACAAGCTGATCCAAGGTCCTATCGCTAACGGTTTAATTTCTACGTCATACTGGGTGGGGTTAACCGACTAATAGGGATAAGTGTCCATATCTATTGAACCAAGCAAGGTAGAATCGAATTTATTTTTGCAGATGGTAGGTTTTTATGTGCATATCAATCCACAAGCTGATCCAAAGTTCTATCGCTAACGGTTCAATTTCTACGTCAAACTGGGTGGGGTTAACCGACTAAAAGGGATAAGTGTCCATATCTATTGAACCAAGCAAGACAGAATCGATTTTATTTTTGCAGATGGTAGGTTTTTATGTTTATATTAATCCACAAGCTGATCCAAGGTTCTATCGTTAACGGTTCAATTTCTACGTTAGAGTGGTTGGGGTTAATCGACTAAAAGGGATAAGTGTCCATATCTATTGAACCAAGCAAGATAGAA
Organism: Eurosta solidaginis; assembly: GCF_040869045.1. NCBI lineage: Eukaryota > Metazoa > Arthropoda > Insecta > Diptera > Tephritidae > Eurosta > Eurosta solidaginis. Next base: position 1,043,051 of record NW_027136885.1, on the reverse strand, counting down.
TCGATTTTGTTTTTGCAGATGATAGGCTTTTATGTGTATATTAATCCACAAGCTGATCCAAGGTTTTATCGTTAACGGTTCAATTTCTACGTTAGAGTGGTTGGGGTTAATCGAATAAAAGGGATAAGTGTCCATATCTATTGAACCAAGCAAGATAGAATCGATTTTGTTTTTGCCGATGATAGGTTTTTATATGTATATTAATCTACAAGTAGATCCAAGGTCCTATCGCTAACGGTTCAATTTCTACGTCATACTGGGTGGGGTTAACCGACTAATAGGGATAAGTGTCCATATCTATTGAACCAAGCAAGGTAGAATCGAATTTATTTTTGCAGATGGTAGGTTTTTATGTGCATATCAATCCACAAGCTGATCCAAGGTTCTATCGCTAACGGTTCAATTTCTACGTTATACTGGGTGGGGTTAACCGACTAAAAGGGATAAGTGTCCATATCTATTGAACCAAGCAAAATAGAATCGATTTTATTTTTGCAGATGATAGGGTTTTATGTGTATATTAATCCACAGGATTTTGTTTTTGCAGCTGATCCAAGGTCCTATCTCTAACGGTTCAATTTCTACGTCATACTGGGTGGGGTTAACCGACTAATAGGGATAAGTGTCCATATCTATTGAACCAAGCCAGGTAGAATCGAATTTGTTTTTGCAGATGGTAGGCTTTTATGTGCACATTAATCTACAAGCTGATCCAAGGTTCTCTCGTTAACGCTTCAATTTCTACGTCAAAGTGGGTAGGGTTAACCGACTAAAAGGGATAAGTGTCCATATCTATTGAACCAAGCAAGATAGAATCGATTTTGTTTTTGCAGATGATAGGGTTTTATGTGTACAATAATCCACAAGCTAATCCAAGGCTCTATCGCTAACGGTTCAATTTCTACGTCATACTGGGTGGGGTTAACCGACTAATAGGGATAAGTGTCCATATCTATTGAACCAAGCAAGGTAGAATCGATTTTGTTTTTACAGATGATAGGTTTTTATGTGTATATTAATCCACAAGCTGATCCAAGGTTCTATCGCTAACGGTTCAGTTTCTACGTTATACTGGGTGGGGTTAACCGACTAAAAGGGATAAGTGTCCATATCTATTGAACCAAGCAAGATAGAATCGATTTTGTTTTTGCAGATGATAGGGTTTTATGTGTACAATAATCCACAAGCTAATCCAAGGTTCTATCGCTAGCGGTTCAATTTCTACGTCAAACTGGGTGGGGTTAACCGACTAAAAGGGATAAGTGTCCATATCTATTGAACCAAGCAAGATAGAATCGATTTTGTTTTTGCAGATGATAGGTTTTTATGTGTATATTAATCCACAAGCTGATCCAAGGTTCTTTCGTTAACGCTTCAATTTCTAGGTCAAAGTGGGTAGGGTTAACCGACTAAAAGGGATAAGTGTCCATATCTATTGAACCAAGCAAAATAGAATCGATTATATTTTTGCAGATTATAGGTTTTTATGTTTATATTAATCCACAAGCTGAACCAAGGTTCTATCGCTAACGGTTCAATTTCTACTTTATACTGGGTGGGGTTAACCGACTAAAAGGGATAAGTGTCCATATCTATTGAACCAAGCAAAATAGACTCGATTTTATTTTTGCAGATGATAGGCTTTTATGTGTATATTAATCCACAAGCTGATCCAAGGTTCTATCGCTAACGGTTCAATTTCTACGTTATACTGGGTGGGGTTAACCGACTAAAAGGGATAAGTGTCCATATCTATTGAACCAAGCAAGATAGAATCGATTTTGTTTTTGCAGATGATAGGGTTTTATGTGTACAATAATCCACAAGCTAATCCAAGGTTCTATCTCTAACGGTTCAATTTCTACGTCATACTGGGTGGGGTTAACCGACTAATAGGGATAAGTGTCCATATCTATTGAACCAAGCAAGGTAGAATCGATTTTGTTTTTACAGATGATAGGTTTTTATGTGTATATTAATCCACAAGCTGATCCAAGGTTCTATCGCTAACGGTTCAATTTCTACGTTATACTGGGTGGGGTTAACCGACTAAAAGGGATAAGTGTCCATATCTATTGAACCAAGCAAGATAGAATCGATTTTGTTTTTGTAGATGATAGGTTTTTATGTGTGTATTAATCCACAAGCTGATCCAAGGTTATATCGCTAACGGTTCAATTTCTGCGTCATACTGGGTGTGGTTAACCGACTAATAGGGATAAGTGTCTATATCTATTGAACCAAGCAAGGTAGGATCGAATTTATTTTTGCAGATGGTAGGTTTTTATGTGCATATTAATCCACAAGCTGATCCAAGGTTCTATCGTTAACTGTTCAATTTCTACGTCAAAGTGGTTGGGGTTAACCGACTAAAAGGGATAAGTATCCATATCTATTGAACCAAGCAAGATAGAATCGGATCAATTTTTGCAGATGGTAGGTTTTTATGTGTATATTAATCCACAAGCAGACCCAAGGTTCTATCGCTAACGGTTCAATTTCTACGTTATACTGGGTGGGGTTAACCGACTAAAAGGGATAAGTGTCCATATCTATTGAACTAAGGAAGATAGAATCGATTTTATTTTTGCAGATGGTAGGCTTTTATGTGTATATTAATCCACAAGCTGATCCAAGGTCCTATCGCTAACGGTTCAATTTCTGCGTCATACTGGGTGTGGTTAACCGACTAATAGGGATAAGTGTCTATATCTATTGAACCAAGCAAGGTAGGATCGAATTTATTTTTGCAGATGGTAGGTTTTTATGTGCATATTAATCCACAAGCTGATCCAAGGTTCTATCGCTAACGGTTCAATTTCTACGTTATACTGGGTGGGGTTAACCGACTAAAAGGGATAAGTGTCCATATCTATTGAACTAAGCAGGATAGAATCGATTTTATTTTTGCAGATGGTATGTTTTTATGTGTATATTAATCTACGAGCAGATCCAAGGTCCTATCACTAAGGGTTCAATTTCTACGTCATACTGGGTGGGGTTAACCGACTAATAGGGATAAGTGTCCATATCTCTTGAACCAAGCAAGGTAGAATCGAATTTATTTTTGCAGATGATAGGTTTTTATGTGCGTATCAATCCACAAGCTGATCCAAGGTTCTATCGCTAACGGTTCAATTTCTACGTCAAACTGGGTGGGGTTAACCGACTAAAAGGGATAAGTGACAATATCTATTGAACCAAGCAAGGTAGAATCGATTTTGTTTTTACATATGATAGGTTTTTATGTGTATATTAATCCACAAGCTGATCCAAGGTTCTATCGCTAACATTTCAATTTCTACGTTATACTGGGTGGGGTTAACCGACTAAAAGGGATAAGTGTCCATATCTATTGAACCAAGCAAGATAGAATCGATTTTGTTTTTGTAGATGATAGGTTTTTATGTGTGTATTAATCCACAAGCTGATCCAAGGTTATATCGCTAACGGTTCAATTTCTGCGTCATACTGGGTGTGGTTAACCGACTAATAGGGATAAGTGCCTATATCTATTGAACCAAGCAAGGTAGGATCGAATTTATTTTTGCAGATGGTAGGTTTTTATGTGCATATTAATCCACAAGCTGATCCAAGGTTCTATCGTTAACGGTTCAATTTCTACGTCAAAGTGGGTGGGGTTAACCGACTAAAAGGGATAAGTATCCATATCTATTGAACCAAGCAAGATAGAATCGAATCAATTTTTGCAGATGGTAGGTTTTTATGTGTATATTAATCCACAAGCTGATCCAAGGTTCTATCGCTAACGGTTCAATTTCTACGTTATACTGGGTGGGGTTAACCGACTAAAAGGGATAAGTGTCCATATCTATTGAACTAAGCAAGATAGAATCGATTTTATTTTTGCAGATGGTAGGTTTTTATGTGTATATTAATCCACAAGCTGATCCAAGGTTCTATCGCTAACGGTTCAATTTCTACGTCATACTGTGTGTGGTTAACCGACTAAAAGGGATAAGTGTCCATATCTATTGAACCAAGCAAGATAGAATCGATTTTGTTTTTGCAGATGATAGGTTTTTATGTATGTATTAATCCACAAGCTGATCCAAGGTTCTATCGCTAACGGTTCAATTTCTACGTCATACTGGGTGTGGTTAACCGACTAATAGGGATAAGTGTCTATATCTTTTGAACCAAGCAATGTAGGATCGAACTAATTTTTTCAGATGGTAGGTTTTTATGTGTGTATTAATCCACAAGCCGATCCAAGGTCCTATCGCTAACGGTTTAATTTCTACGTCATACTGGGTGGGGTTAACCGACTAATAGGGATAAGTGTCCATATCTATTGAACCAAGCAAGGTAGAATCGAATTTATTTTTGCAGATGGTAGGTTTTTATGTGCATATCAATCCACAAGCTGATCCAAGGTTCTATCGCTAACGGTTCAATTTCTACGTCAAACTGGGTGGGGTTAACCGACTAAAAGGGTTAAGTGTCCATATCTATTGAACCAAGCAAGACAGAATCGATTTTATTTCTGCAGATGGTAGGTTTTTATGTTTATATTAATCCACAAGCTGATCCAAGGTTCTATCGTTAACGGTTCAATTTCTACGTTAGAGTGGTTGGGGTTAATCGACTAAAAGGGATAAGTGTCCATATCTATTGAACCAAGCAAGATAGAATCGATTTTGTTTTTGCAGATGATAGGCTTTTATGTGTATATTAATCCACAAGCTGATCCAAGGTTTTATCGTTAACGGTTCAATTTCTACGTTAGAGTGGTTGGGGTTAATCGACTAAAAGGGATAAGTGTCCATATCTATTGAACCAAGCAAGATAGAATCGATTTTGTTTTTGCCGATGATAGGTTTTTATATGTATATTAATCTACAAGTAGATCCAAGGTCCTATCGCTAACGGTTCAATTTCTACGTCATACTGGGTGGGGTTAACCGACTAATAGGGATAATTGTCCATATCTATTGAACCAAGCAAGGTAGAATCGAATTTATTTTTGCAGATGGTAGGTTTTTATGTGCATATCAATCCACAAGCTGATCCAAGGTTCTATCGCTAACGGTTCAATTTCTACGTCAAACTGGGTGGGGTTAACCGACTAAAAGGGATAAGTGTCCATATCTATTGAACCAAGCAAGACAGAATCGATTTTATTTTTGCAGATGGTAGGTTTTTATGTGTATATTAATCCACAAGCTGATCCAAGGTTCTATCGTTAACGGTCCAATTTCTACGTTAGAGTGGTTGGGGTTAATCGACTAAAAGGGATAAGTGTCCATATTTATTGAACCAAGCAAGATAGAATCGATTTTGTTTTTGCAGATGATAGGTTTTTACGTGTGTATTAATCCACAAGCTGATCCAAGGTTATATCGCTAACGGTTCAATTTCTACGTCATACTGGGTGTGGTTAACCGACTAATAGGGATAAGTGTCTATATCTATTGAACCAAACAAGGTAGGATCGAATTTATTTTTGCAGATGGTAGGTTTTTATGTGCATATTAATCCACAAGCTGATCCGAGGTTCTATCGTTAACGGTTCAATTTCTACGTCAAAGTGGGTGGGGTTAACCGACTAAAAGGGATAAGTATCCATATCTATTGAACCAAGCAAGATAGAATCGGATCAATTTTTGCAGATGGTAGGTTTTTATGTGTATATTAATCCACAAGCTGACACAAGGTTCTATCGCTAACGGTTCAATTTCTACGTTATACTGGGTGGGGTTAACCGACTAAAAGGGATAAGTGTCCATATCTATTGAACTAAGCAAGATCGAATCGATTTTATTTTTGCAGATGGTAGGCTTTTATGTGTATATTAATCCACAAGCTGATCCAAGGTTCTATCGTTAACGGTTCAATTTCTACGTTAGAGTGGTTGGGGTTAATCGACTAAAAGGGATAAGTGTCCATATCTATTGAACCAAGCAAGATAGAATCGATTTTGTTTTTGCAGATGATAGGCTTTTATGTGTATATTAATCCACAAGCTGATCCAAGGTTTTATCGTTAACGGTTCAATTTCTACGTTAGAGTGGTTGGGGTTAATCGACTAAAAGGGATAAGTGTCCATATCTATTGAACCAAGCAAGACAGAATCGATTTTATTTTTGCAGATGGTAGGTTTTTATGTGTATATTAATCCACAAGCTGATCCAAGGTTCTATCGTTAACGGTTCAATTTCTACGTTAGAGTGGTTGGGGTTAATCGACTAAAAGGGATAAGTGTCCATATCTATTGAACCAAGCAAGATAGAATCGATTTTGTTTTTGCAGATGATAGGTTTTTACGTGTGTATTAATCCACAAGCTGATCCAAGGTTATATCGCTAACGGTTCAATTTCTACGTCATACTGGGTGTGGTTAACCGACTAATAGGGATAAGTGTCTATATCTATTGAACCAAACAAGGTAGGATCGAATTTATTTTTGCAAATGGTAGGTTTTTATGTGCATATCAATCCACAAGCTGATCCAAGGTCCTATCGCTAACGGTTCAATTTCTACGTCAAACTGGGTGGGGTTAACCGACTAAAAGGGATAAGTGTCCATATCTATTGAACCAAGCAAGACAGAATCGATTTTATTTTTGCAGATGGTAGGTTCTTATGTGTATATTAATCCACAAGCTGATCCAAGGTTATATCGTTAACGGTTCAATTTCTACGTTAGAGTGGTTGGGGTTAATCGACTAAAAGGGATAAGTGTCCATATCTATTGAACCAAGCAAGATAGAATCGATTTTGTTTTTGCAGATGATAGGTTTTTACGTGTGTATTAATCCACAAGCTGATCCAAAGTTCTATCGCTAACGGTTCAATTTCTACGTTATACTGGGTGGGGTTAACCGACTAAAAGGGATAAGTGTCCATATCTATTGAACTAAGCAAGATAGAATCGATTTTATTTTTGTAGATGATAGGTTTTTATGTGTGTATTAATCCACAAGCTGATCCAAGGTTATATCGCTAACGGTTCACTTTCTGCGTCATACTGGGTGTGGTTAACCGACTAATAGGGATAAGTGTCTATATCTATTGAACCAAGCAAGGTAGGATCTAATTTATTTTTGCAGATGGTAGGTTTTTATGTGCATATTAATCCACAAGCTGATCCAAGGTTCTATCGTTAACGGTTCAATTTCTACGTCAAAGTGGGTGGGGTTAACCGACTAAAAGGGATAAGTATCCATATCTATTGAACCAAGCAAGATAGAATCGGGTCAGTTTTCGCAGATGGTAGGTTTTTATGTGTATATTAATCCTCAAGCTGACCCAAGGTTCTATCGCTAACGGTTCAATTTCTACGTTATACTGGGTGGGGTTAACCGACTAATAGGGATAAGTGTCCATATCTATTGAACCAAGCAAGGTAGAATCGAATTTATTTTTGCAGATGGTAGGTTTTTATGTGCATATTAATCCACAAGCTGATCCAAGGTTCTATCGCTAACGGTTCAATTTCTACGTTATACTGGGTGGGGTTAACCGACTAAAAGGGATAAGTGTCCATATCTATTGAACTAAGCAGGATAGAATCGATTTTATTTTTGCAGATGGTAGGTTTTTATGTGTATATTAATCCACAAGCTGATCCAAGGTTCTATCGCTAACGGTTCAATTTCTACGTCATACTGTGTGTGGTTAACCGACTAAAAGGGATAAGTGTCCATATCTATTGAACCAAGCAAGATAGAATCGATTTTGTTTTTGCAGATGATAGGTTTTTATGTGTGTATTAATCCACAAGCTGATCCAAGGTTCTATCGCTAACGGTTCAATTTCTACGTCATACTGGGTGTGGTTAACCGATTAATAGGGATAAGTGTCTATATCTATTGAACCAAGCAAGGTAGGATCGAATTAATTTTTTCAGATGGTAGGTTTTTATGTGTGTATTAATCCACAAGCTGATCCAAGGTCCTATCGCTAACGGTTTAATTTCTACGTCATACTGGGTGGGGTTAACCGACTAATAGGGATAAGTGTCCATATCTATTGAACCAAGCAAGGTAGAGTCGAATTTATTTTTGCAGATGGTCCAAGGTCCTATCGCTAACGGTTCAAATTCTACGTCATACTGGGTGGGGTTAACCGACTAATAGGGATAAGTGTCCATATCTATTGAACCAAGCCAGGTAGAATCGAATTTGTTTTTGCAGATGGTAGGTTTTTATGTGCACATTAATCCACAAGCGGATCTAAGGTTCTATCGCTAACGGTTCAATTTCTACGTCAAACTGGGTGGGGTTAACCGACTAAAAGGGATAAGTGTCCATATCTATTGAACCAAGCAAGACAGAATCGATTTTATTTTTGCAGATGGTAGGTTTTTATGTGTACATTAATCCACAAGCTGATCCAAGGTTCTATCGTTAACGGTTCAATTTCTACGTTAGAGTGGTTGGGGTTAACCGACTAAAAGGGATAAGTGTCCATATCTATTGAACCAAGCAAGATAGAATCGATTTTGTTTTTGCAGATGATAGGTTTTTATGTGTATATTAATCCACAAGCTGATCCAAGGTTCTTTCGTTAACGCTTCAATTTCTACGTCAAAGTGTCCATATCTATTGAACCAAGCAAAATAGAATCGATTTTATTTTTGCAGATTATAGGTTTTTATGTTTATATTAATCCACAAGCTGATCCAAGGTTCTATCGCTAACGGTTCAATTTCTACGTTATACTGGGTGGGGTTAACCGACTAAAAGGGATAAGTGTCCATATCTATTGAACCAAGCAAAATAGAATCGATTTTATTTTTGCAGATGATAGGGTTTTATGTGTATATTAATCCACAGGATTTTGTTTTTGCAGCTGATCCAAGGTTCTATCGCTAGCGGTTCAATTTCTACGTCAAACTGGGTGGGGTTAACCGACTAAAAGGGATAAGTGTCCATATCTATTGAACCAAGCAAGATAGAATCGATTTTGTTTTTGTAGATGATAGGTTTTTATGTGCACATTAATCCACAAGCTGATCCAAGGTTCTTTCGCTAACGGTTCAATTTCTACGTCAAACTGGGTGGGGTTAACCGACTAAAAGGGATAAGTGACAATATCTATTGAACCAAGCAAGGTAGAATCGATTTTGTTTTTACAGATGATAGGTTTTTATGTGTATATTAATCCACAAGCTGATCCAAGGTTCTATCGCTAACATTTCAATTTCTACGTTATACTGGGTGGGGTTAACCGACTAAAAGGGATAAGTGTCCATATCTATTGAACCAAGCAAGATAGAATCGATTTTGTTTTTGTAGATGATAGGTTTTTATGTGTGTATTAATCCACAAGCTGATACAAGGTTATATCGCTAACGGTTCAATTTCTGCGTCATACTGGGTGTGGTTAACCGACTAATAGGGATAAGTGCCTATATCTATTGAACCAAGCAAGGTAGGATCGAATTTATTTTTGCAGATGGTAGGTTTTTATGTGCATATTAATCCACAAGCTGATCCAAGGTTCTATCGTTAACGGTTCAATTTCTACGTCAAAGTGGGTGGGGTTAACCGAATAAAAGGGATAAGTATCCATATCTATTGAACCAAGCAAGATAGAATCGAATCAATTTTTGCAGATGGTAGGTTTTTATGTGTATATTAATCCACAAGCTGATCCAAGGTTCTATCGCTAAGGGTTCAATTTCTACGTTATACTGGGTGGGGTTAACCGACTAAAAGGGATAAGTGTCCATATCTATTGAACTAAGCAAGATAGAATCGATTTTATTTTTGCAGATGGTAGGTTTTTATGTGTATATTAATCCACAAGCTGATCCAAGGTTCTATCGCTAACGGTTCAATTTCTACGTCATACTGTGTGTGGTTAACCGACTAAAAGGGATAAGTGTCCATATCTATTGAACCCAGCAAGATAGAATCCATTTTGTTTTTGCAGATGATAGGTTTTTATGTGTGTATTAATCCACAAGCTGATCCAAGGTTCTATCGCTAACGGTTCAATTTCTACGTCATACTGGGTGTGGTTAACCGACTAATAGGGATAAGTGTCTATATCTATTGAACCAAGCAAGGTAGGATCGAATTAATTTTTTCAGATGGTAGGTTTTTATGTGTGTATTAATCCACAAGCTGATCCAAGGTCCTATCGCTAACGGTTTAATTTCTACGTCATACTGGGTGGGGTTAACCGACTAATAGGGATAAGTGTCCATATCTATTGAACCAAGCAAGGTAGAATCGAATTTATTTTTGCAGATGGTAGGTTTTTATGTGCATATCAATCCACAAGCTGATCCAAAGTTCTATCGCTAACGGTTCAATTTCTACGTCAAACTGGGTGGGGTTAACCGACTAAAAGGGATAAGTGTCCATATCTATTGAACCAAGCAAGACAGAATCGATTTTATTTTTGCAGATGGTAGGTTTTTATGTTTATATTAATCCACAAGCTGATCCAAGGTTCTATCGTTAACGGTTCAATTTCTACGTTAGAGTGGTTGGGGTTAATCGACTAAAAGGGATAAGTGTCCATATCTATTGAACCAAGCAAGATAGAATCGATTTTGTTTTTGCAGATGATAGGCTTTTATGTGTATATTAATCCACAAGCTGATCCAAAGTTTTATCGTTAACGGTTCAATTTCTACGTTAGAGTGGTTGGGGTTAATCGAATAAAAGGGATAAGTGTCCATATCTATTGAACCAAGCAAGATAGAATCGATTTTGTTTTTGCCGATGATAGGTTTTTATATGTATATTAATCTACAAGTAGATCCAAGGTCCTATCGCTAACGGTTCAATTTCTACGTCATACTGGGTGGGGTTAACCGACTAATAGGGATAAGTGTCCATATCTATTGAACCAAGCAAGGTAGAATCGAATTTATTTTTGCAGATGGTAGGTTTTTATGTGCATATCAATCCACAAGCTGATCCAAGGTTCTATCGCTAACGGTTCAATTTCTACGTTATACTGGGTGGGGTTAACCGACTAAAAGGGATAAGTGTCCATATCTATTGAACCAAGCAAAATAGAATCGATTTTATTTTTGCAGATGATAGGGTTTTATGTGTATATTAATCCACAGGATTTTGTTTTTGCAGCTGATCCAAGGTCCTATCTCTAACGGTTCAATTTCTACGTCATACTGGGTGGGGTTAACCGACTAATAGGGATAAGTGTCCATATCTATTGAACCAAGCCAGGTAGAATCGAATTTGTTTTTGCAGATGGTAGGCTTTTATGTGCACATTAATCTACAAGCTGATCCAAGGTTCTCTCGTTAACGCTTCAATTTCTACGTCAAAGTGGGTAGGGTTAACCGACTAAAAGGGATAAGTGTCCATATCTATTGAACCAAGCAAGATAGAATCGATTTTGTTTTTGCAGATGATAGGGTTTTATGTGTACAATAATCCACAAGCTAATCCAAGGCTCTATCGCTAACGGTTCAATTTCTACGTCATACTGGGTGGGGTTAACCGACTAATAGGGATAAGTGTCCATATCTATTGAACCAAGCAAGGTAGAATCGATTTTGTTTTTACAGATGATAGGTTTTTATGTGTATATTAATCCACAAGCTGATCCAAGGTTCTATCGCTAACGGTTCAGTTTCTACGTTATACTGGGTGGGGTTAACCGACTAAAAGGGATAAGTGTCCATATCTATTGAACCAAGCAAGATAGAATCGATTTTGTTTTTGCAGATGATAGGGTTTTATGTGTACAATAATCCACAAGCTAATCCAAGGTTCTATCGCTAGCGGTTCAATTTCTACGTCAAACTGGGTGGGGTTAACCGACTAAAAGGGATAAGTGTCCATATCTATTGAACCAAGCAAGATAGAATCGATTTTGTTTTTGCAGATGATAGGTTTTTATGTGTATATTAATCCACAAGCTGATCCAAGGTTCTTTCGTTAACGCTTCAATTTCTAGGTCAAAGTGGGTAGGGTTAACCGACTAAAAGGGATAAGTGTCCATATCTATTGAACCAAGCAAAATAGAATCGATTATATTTTTGCAGATTATAGGTTTTTATGTTTATATTAATCCACAAGCTGAACCAAGGTTCTATCGCTAACGGTTCAATTTCTACTTTATACTGGGTGGGGTTAACCGACTAAAAGGGATAAGTGTCCATATCTATTGAACCAAGCAAAATAGACTCGATTTTATTTTTGCAGATGATAGGCTTTTATGTGTATATTAATCCACAAGCTGATCCAAGGTTCTATCGCTAACGGTTCAATTTCTACGTTATACTGGGTGGGGTTAACCGACTAAAAGGGATAAGTGTCCATATCTATTGAACCAAGCAAGATAGAATCGATTTTGTTTTTGCAGATGATAGGGTTTTATGTGTACAATAATCCACAAGCTAATCCAAGGTTCTATCTCTAACGGTTCAATTTCTACGTCATACTGGGTGGGGTTAACCGACTAATAGGGATAAGTGTCCATATCTATTGAACCAAGCAAGGTAGAATCGATTTTGTTTTTACAGATGATAGGTTTTTATGTGTATATTAATCCACAAGCTGATCCAAGGTTCTATCGCTAACGGTTCAATTTCTACGTTATACTGGGTGGGGTTAACCGACTAAAAGGGATAAGTGTCCATATCTATTGAACCAAGCAAGATAGAATCGATTTTGTTTTTGTAGATGATAGGTTTTTATGTGTGTATTAATCCACAAGCTGATCCAAGGTTATATCGCTAACGGTTCAATTTCTGCGTCATACTGGGTGTGGTTAACCGACTAATAGGGATAAGTGTCTATATCTATTGAACCAAGCAAGGTAGGATCGAATTTATTTTTGCAGATGGTAGGTTTTTATGTGCATATTAATCCACAAGCTGATCCAAGGTTCTATCGTTAACGGTTCAATTTCTACGTCAAAGTGGTTGGGGTTAACCGACTAAAAGGGATAAGTATCCATATCTATTGAACCAAGCAAGATAGAATCGGATCAATTTTTGCAGATGGTAGGTTTTTATGTGTATATTAATCCACAAGCAGACCCAAGGTTCTATCGCTAACGGTTCAATTTCTACGTTATACTGGGTGGGGTTAACCGACTAAAAGGGATAAGTGTCCATATCTATTGAACTAAGGAAGATAGAATCGATTTTATTTTTGCAGATGGTAGGCTTTTATGTGTATATTAATCCACAAGCTGATCCAAGGTCCTATCGCTAACGGTTCAATTTCTGCGTCATACTGGGTGTGGTTAACCGACTAATAGGGATAAGTGTCTATATCTATTGAACCAAACAAGGTAGGATCGAATTTATTTTTGCAGATGGTAGGTTTTTATGTGCATATTAATCCACAAGCTGATCCAAGGTTCTATCGCTAACGGTTCAATTTCTACGTTATACTGGGTGGGGTTAACCGACTAAAAGGGATAAGTGTCCATATCTATTGAACTAAGCAGGATAGAATCGATTTTATTTTTGCAGATGGTATGTTTTTATGTGTATATTAATCTACAAGCAGATCCAAGGTCCTATCACTAAGGGTTCAATTTCTACGTCATACTGGGTGGGGTTAACCGACTAATAGGGATAAGTGTCCATATCTCTTGAACCAAGCAAGGTAGAATCGAATTTATTTTTGCAGATGATAGGTTTTTATGTGCGTATCAATCCACAAGCTGATCCAAGGTTCTATCGCTAACGGTTCAATTTCTACGTCAAACTGGGTGGGGTTAACCGACTAAAAGGGATAAGTGACAATATCTATTGAACCAAGCAAGGTAGAATCGATTTTGTTTTTACATATGATAGGTTTTTATGTGTATATTAATCCACAAGCTGATCCAAGGTTCTATCGCTAACATTTCAATTTCTACGTTATACTGGGTGGGGTTAACCGACTAAAAGGGATAAGTGTCCATATCTATTGAACCAAGCAAGATAGAATCGATTTTGTTTTTGTAGATGATAGGTTTTTATGTGTGTATTAATCCACAAGCTGATCCAAGGTTATATCGCTAACGGTTCAATTTCTGCGTCATACTGGGTGTGGTTAACCGACTAATAGGGATAAGTGCCTATATCTATTGAACCAAGCAAGGTAGGATCGAATTTATTTTTGCAGATGGTAGGTTTTTATGTGCATATTAATCCACAAGCTGATCCAAGGTTCTATCGTTAACGGTTCAATTTCTACGTCAAAGTGGGTGGGGTTAACCGACTAAAAGGGATAAGTATCCATATCTATTGAACCAAGCAAGATAGAATCGAATCAATTTTTGCAGATGGTAGGTTTTTATGTGTATATTAATCCACAAGCTGATCCAAGGTTCTATCGCTAACGGTTCAATTTCTACGTTATACTGGGTGGGGTTAACCGACTAAAAGGGATAAGTGTCCATATCTATTGAACTAAGCAAGATAGAATCGATTTTATTTTTGCAGATGGTAGGTTTTTATGTGTATATTAATCCACAAGCTGATCCAAGGTTCTATCGCTAACGGTTCAATTTCTACGTCATACTGTGTGTGGTTAACCGACTAAAAGGGATAAGTGTCCATATCTATTGAACCAAGCAAGATAGAATCGATTTTGTTTTTGCAGATGATAGGTTTTTATGTATGTATTAATCCACAAGCTGATCCAAGGTTCTATCGCTAACGGTTCAATTTCTACGTCATACTGGGTGTGGTTAACCGACTAATAGGGATAAGTGTCTATATCTTTTGAACCAAGCAATGTAGGATCGAACTAATTTTTTCAGATGGTAGGTTTTTATGTGTGTATTAATCCACAAGCCGATCCAAGGTCCTATCGCTAACGGTTTAATTTCTACGTCATACTGGGTGGGGTTAACCGACTAATAGGGATAAGTGTCCATATCTATTGAACCAAGCAAGGTAGAATCGAATTTATTTTTGCAGATGGTAGGTTTTTATGTGCATATCAATCCACAAGCTGATCCAAGGTTCTATCGCTAACGGTTCAATTTCTACGTCAAACTGGGTGGGGTTAACCGACTAAAAGGGATAAGTGTCCATATCTATTGAACCAAGCAAGACAGAATCGATTTTATTTCTGCAGATGGTAGGTTTTTATGTTTATATTAATCCACAAGCTGATCCAAGGTTCTATCGTTAACGGTTCAATTTCTACGTTAGAGTGGTTGGGGTTAATCGACTAAAAGGGATAAGTGTCCATATCTATTGAACCAAGCAAGATAGAATCGATTTTGTTTTTGCAGATGATAGGCTTTTATGTGTATATTAATCCACAAGCTGATCCAAGGTTTTATCGTTAACGGTTCAATTTCTACGTTAGAGTGGTTGGGGTTAATCGACTAAAAGGGATAAGTGTCCATATCTATTGAACCAAGCAAGATAGAATCGATTTTGTTTTTGCCGATGATAGGTTTTTATATGTATATTAATCTACAAGTAGATCCAAGGTCCTATCGCTAACGGTTCAATTTCTACGTCATACTGGGTGGGGTTAACCGACTAATAGGGATAATTGTCCATATCTATTGAACCAAGCAAGGTAGAATCGAATTTATTTTTGCAGATGGTAGGTTTTTATGTGCATATCAATCCACAAGCTGATCCAAGGTTCTATCGCTAACGGTTCAATTTCTACGTCAAACTGGGTGGGGTTAACCGACTAAAAGGGATAAGTGTCCATATCTATTGAACCAAGCAAGACAGAATCGATTTTATTTTTGCAGATGGTAGGTTTTTATGTGTATATTAATCCACAAGCTGATCCAAGGTTCTATCGTTAACGGTCCAATTTCTACGTTAGAGTGGTTGGGGTTAATCGACTAAAAGGGATAAGTGTCCATATCTATTGAACCAAGCAAGATAGAATCGATTTTGTTTTTGCAGATGATAGGTTTTTACGTGTGTATTAATCCACAAGCTGATCCAAGGTTATATCGCTAACGGGTCAATTTCTACGTCATACTGGGTGTGGTTAACCGACTAATAGGGATAAGTGTCTATATCTATTGAACCAAACAAGGTAGGATCGAATTTATTTTTGCAGATGGTAGGTTTTTATGTGCATATTAATCCACAAGCTGATCCGAGGTTCTATCGTTAACGGTTCAATTTCTACGTCAAAGTGGGTGGGGTTAACCGACTAAAAGGGATAAGTATCCATATCTATTGAACCAAGCAAGATAGAATCGGATCAATTTTTGCAGATGGTAGGTTTTTATGTGTATATTAATCCACAAGCTGACACAAGGTTCTATCGCTAACGGTTCAATTTCTACGTTATACTGGGTGGGGTTAACCGACTAAAAGGGATAAGTGTCCATATCTATTGAACTAAGCAAGATCGAATCGATTTTATTTTTGCAGATGGTAGGCTTTTATGTGTATATTAATCCACAAGCTGATCCAAGGTTCTATCGCTAACGGTTCAATTTCTACGTCAAACTGGGTGGGGTTAACCGACTAAAAGGGATAAGTGTCCATATCTATTGAACCAAGCAAGACAGAATCGATTTTATTTTTGCAGATGGTAGGTTTTTATGTGTATATTAATCCACAAGCTGATCCAAGGTTCTATCGTTAACGGTTCAATTTCTACGTTAGAGTGGTTGGGGTTAATCGACTAAAAGGGATAAGTGTCCATATCTATTGAACCAAGCAAGATAGAATCGATTTTGTTTTTGCAGATGATAGGTTTTTACGTGTGTATTAATCCACAAGCTGATCCAAGGTTATATCGCTAACGGTTCAATTTCTACGTCATACTGGGTGTGGTTAACCGACTAATAGGGATAAGTGTCTATATCTATTGAACCAAACAAGGTAGGATCGAATTTATTTTTGCAAATGGTAGGTTTTTATGTGCATATCAATCCACAAGCTGATCCAAGGTCCTATCGCTAACGGTTCAATTTCTACGTCAAACTGGGTGGGGTTAACCGACTAAAAGGGATAAGTGTCCATATCTATTGAACCAAGCAAGACAGAATCGATTTTATTTTTGCAGATGGTAGGTTCTTATGTGTATATTAATCCACAAGCTGATCCAAGGTTATATCGTTAACGGTTCAATTTCTACGTTAGAGTGGTTGGGGTTAATCGACTAAAAGGGATAAGTGTCCATATCTATTGAACCAAGCAAGATAGAATCGATTTTGTTTTTGCAGATGATAGGTTTTTACGTGTGTATTAATCCACAAGCTGATCCAAAGTTCTATCGCTAACGGTTCAATTTCTACGTTATACTGGGTGGGGTTAACCGACTAAAAGGGATAAGTGTCCATATCTATTGAACTAAGCAAGATAGAATCGATTTTATTTTTGTAGATGATAGGTTTTTATGTGTGTATTAATCCACAAGCTGATCCAAGGTTATATCGCTAACGGTTCAATTTCTGCGTCATACTGGGTGTGGTTAACCGACTAATAGGGATAAGTGTCTATATCTATTGAACCAAGCAAGGTAGGATCTAATTTATTTTTGCAGATGGTAGGTTTTTATGTGCATATTAATCCACAAGCTGATCCAAGGTTCTATCGTTAACGGTTCAATTTCTACGTCAAAGTGGGTGGGGTTAACCGACTAAAAGGGATAAGTATCCATATCTATTGAACCAAGCAAGATAGAATCGGGTCAGTTTTCGCAGATGGTAGGTTTTTATGTGTATATTAATCCTCAAGCTGACCCAAGGTTCTATCGCTAACGGTTCAATTTCTACGTTATACTGGGTGGGGTTAACCGACTAATAGGGATAAGTGTCCATATCTATTGAACCAAGCAAGGTAGAATCGAATTTATTTTTGCAGATGGTAGGTTTTTATGTGCATATTAATCCACAAGCTGATCCAAGGTTCTATCGCTAACGGTTCAATTTCTACGTTATACTGGGTGGGGTTAACCGACTAAAAGGGATAAGTGTCCATATCTATTGAACTAAGCAGGATAGAATCGATTTTATTTTTGCAGATGGTAGGTTTTTATGTGTATATTAATCCACAAGCTGATCCAAGGTTCTATCGCTAACGGTTCAATTTCTACGTCATACTGTGTGTGGTTAACCGACTAATAGGGATAAGTGTCCATATCTATTGAACCAAGCAAGGTAGAATCAAATTTATTTTTGCAGATGGTAGGTTTTTATGTGCATATCAATCCACAAGCTGATCCAAGGTTCTATCGCTAACGGTTCAATTTCTACGTCAAAGTGGGTGGGGTTAACCGACTAAAAGGGATAAGTATCCATATCTATTGAACCAAGCAAGATAGAATCGGGTCAGTTTTCGCAGATGGTAGGTTTTTATGTGTACATTAATCCTCAAGCTGACCCAAGGTTCTATCGCTAACGGTTCAATTTCTACGTTATACTGGGTGGGGTTAACCGACTAATAGGGATAAGTGTCCATATCTATTGAACCAAGCAAGGTAGAATCGAATTTATTTTTGCAGATGGTAGGTTTTTATGTGCATATCAATCCACAAGCTGATCCAAGGTTCTATCGCTAACGGTTCAATTTCTACGTCAAACTGGGTGGGGTTAACCGACTAAAAGGGATAAGCGTCCATATCTATTGAACCAAGCAAGACAGAATCGATTTTATTTTTGCAGATGGTAGGTTTTTATGTTTATATTAATCCACAAGCTGATCCAAGGTTCTATCGTTAACGGTTCAATTTCTACGTTAGAGTGGTTGGGGTTAATCGACTAAAAGGGATAAGTGTCCATATCTATTGAACCAAGCAAGATAGAATCGATTTTGTTTTTGCAGATGATAGGCTTTTATGTGTATATTAATCCACAAGCTGATCCAAGGTTTTATCGTTAACGGTTCAATTTCTACGTTAGAGTGGTTGGGGTTAATCGACTAAAAGGGATAAGTGTCCATATCTATTGAACCAAGCAAGATAGAATCGATTTTGTTTTTGCCGATGATAGGTTTTTATATGTATATTAATCTACAAGTAGATCCAAGGTCCTATCGCTAACGGTTCAATTTCTACGTCATACTGGGTGGGGTTAACCGACTAATAGGGATAAGTGTCCATATCTATTGAACCAAGCAAGGTAGAATCGAATTTATTTTTGCAGATGGTAGGTTTTTATGCGCATATCAATCCACAAGCTGATCCAAGGTTCTATCGCTAACGGTTCAATTTCTACGTCAAAGTGGGTGGGGTTAACCGACTAAAAGGGATAAGTATCCATATCTATTGAACCAAGCAAGATAGAATCGGATCAATTTTTGCAGATGGTAGGTTTTTATGTGTATATTAATCCACAAGCTGACCCAAGGTTCTATCGCTAACGGTTCAATTTCTACGTTATACTGGGTGGGGTTAGCCGACTAAAAGGGATAAGTGTCCATATCTATTGAACTAAGCAAGATCGAATCGATTTTATTTTTGCAGATGGTAGGCTTTTATGTGTATATTAATCCACAAGCTGATCCAAGGTTCTATCGCTAACGGTTCAATTTCTACGTCAAACTGGGTGGGGTTAACCGACTAAAAGGGATAAGTGTCCATATCTATTGAACCAAGCAAGATAGAATCGATTTTGTTTTTGCAGATGATAGGGTTTTATGTGTACAATAATCCACAAGCTAATCCAAGGTTCTATCGCTAGCGGTTCAATTTCTACGTCAAACTGGGTGGGGTTAACCGACTAAAAGGGATAAGTGTCCATATCTATTGAACCAAGCAAGATAGAATCGATTTTGTTTTTGCAGATGATAGGTTTTTATGTGTATATTAATCCACAAGCTGATCCAAGGTTCTTTCGTTAACGCTTCAATTTCTAGGTCAAAGTGGGTAGGGTTAACCGACTAAAAGGGATAAGTGTCCATATCTATTGAACCAAGCAAAATAGAATCGATTATATTTTTGCAGATTATAGGTTTTTATGTTTATATTAATCCACAAGCTGAACCAAGGTTCTATCGCTAACGGTTCAATTTCTACTTTATACTGGGTGGGGTTAACCGACTAAAAGGTATAAGTGTCCATATCTATTGTACCAAGCAAAATAGAATCGATTTTATTTTTGCAGATGATAGGGTTTATGTGTATATTAATCCACAAGCTGATCCAAGGTTCTATCGCTAACGGTTCAATTTCTACGTTATACTGGGTGGGGTTAACCGACTAAAAGGGATAAGTGTCCATATCTATTGAACCAAGCAAGATAGAATCGATTTTGTTTTTGCAGATGATAGGGTTTTATGTGTACAATAATCCACAAGCTAATCCAAGGTTCTATCTCTAACGGTTCAATTTCTACGTCATACTGGGTGGGGTTAACCGACTAATAGGGATAAGTGTCCATATCTATTGAACCAAGCAAGGTAGAATCGATTTTGTTTTTACAGATGATAGGTTTTTATGTGTATATTAATCCACAAGCTGATCCAAGGTTCTATCGCTAACGGTTCAATTTCTACGTTATACTGGGTGGGGTTAACCGACTAAAAGGGATAAGCGTCCATATCTATTGAACCAAGCAAGACAGAATCGATTTTATTTTTGCAGATGGTAGGTTTTTATGTTTATATTAATCCACAAGCTGATCCAAGGTTCTATCGTTAACGGTTCAATTTCTACGTTAGAGTGGTTGGGGTTAATCGACTAAAAGGGATAAGTGTCCATATCTATTGAACCAAGCAAGATAGAATCGATTTTGTTTTTGCAGATGATAGGCTTTTATGTGTATATTAATCCACAAGCTGATCCAAGGTTTTATCGTTAACGGTTCAATTTCTACGTTAGAGTGGTTGGGGTTAATCGACTAAAAGGGATAAGTGTCCATATCTATTGAACCAAGCAAGATAGAATCGATTTTGTTTTTGCCGATGATAGGTTTTTATATGTATATTAATCTACAAGTAGATCCAAGGTCCTATCGCTAACGGTTCAATTTCTACGTCATACTGGGTGGGGTTAACCGACTAATAGGGATAAGTGTCCATATCTATTGAACCAAGCAAGGTAGAATCGAATTTATTTTTGCAGATGGTAGGTTTTTATGCGCATATCAATCCACAAGCTGATCCAAGGTTCTATCGCTAACGGTTCAATTTCTACGTCAAAGTGGGTGGGGTTAACCGACTAAAAGGGATAAGTATCCATATCTATTGAACCAAGCAAGATAGAATCGGATCAATTTTTGCAGATGGTAGGTTTTTATGTGTATATTAATCCACAAGCTGACCCAAGGTTCTATCGCTAACGGTTCAATTTCTACGTTATACTGGGTGGGGTTAGCCGACTAAAAGTGATAAGTGTCCATATCTATTGAACTAAGCAAGATCGAATCGATTTTATTTTTGCAGATGGTAGGCTTTTATGTGTATATTAATCCACAAGCTGATCCAAGGTTCTATCGCTAACGGTTCAATTTCTACGTCAAACTGGGTGGGGTTAACCGACTAAAAGGGATAAGTGTCCATATCTATTGAACCAAGCAAGATAGAATCGATTTTGTTTTTGCAGATGATAGGGTTTTATGTGTACAATAATCCACAAGCTAATCCAAGGTTCTATCGCTAGCGGTTCAATTTCTACGTCAAACTGGGTGGGGTTAACCGACTAAAAGGGATAAGTGTCCATATCTATTGAACCAAGTAAGATAGAATCGATTTTGTTTTTGCAGATGATAGGTTTTTATGTGTATATTAATCCACAAGCTGATCCAAGGTTCTTTCGTTAACGCTTCAATTTCTAGGTCAAAGTGGGTAGGGTTAACCGACTAAAAGGGATAAGTGTCCATATCTATTGAACCAAGCAAAATAGAATCGATTATATTTTTGCAGATTATAGGTTTTTATGTTTATATTAATCCACAAGCTGAACCAAGGTTCTATCGCTAACGGTTCAATTTCTACTTTATACTGGGTGGGGTTAACCGACTAAAAGGGATAAGTGTCCATATCTATTGTACCAAGCAAAATAGAATCGATTTTATTTTTGCAGATGATAGGGTTTATGTGTATATTAATCCACAAGCTGATCCAAGGTTCTATCGCTAACGGTTCAATTTCTACGTTATACTGGGTGGGGTTAACCGACTAAAAGGGATAAGTGTCCATATCTATTGAACCAAGCAAGATAGAATCGATTTTGTTTTTGCAGATGATAGGGTTTTATGTGTACAATAATCCACAAGCTAATCCAAGGTTCTATCTCTAACGGTTCAATTTCTACGTCATACTGGGTGGGGTTAACCGACTAATAGGGATAAGTGTCCATATCTATTGAACCAAGCAAGGTAGAATCGATTTTGTTTTTACAGATGATAGGTTTTTATGTGTATATTAATCCACAAGCTGATCCAAGGTTCTATCGCTAACGGTTCAATTTCTACGTTATACTGGGTGGGGTTAACCGACTAAAAGGGATAAGTGTCCATATCTATTGAACCAAGCAAGATAGAATCGATTTTGTTTTTGTAGATGATAGGTTTTTATGTGTGTATTAATCCACAAGCTGATCCAAGGTTATATCGCTAACGGTTCAATTTCTGCGTCATACTGGGTTTGGTTAACCGACTAATAGGGATAAGTGTCTATATCTATTGAACCAAGCAAGGTAGGATCGAATTTATTTTTGCAGATGGTAGGTTTTTATGTGCATATTAATCCACAAGCTGATCCAAGGTTCTATCGCTAACGGTTCAATTTCTACGTCAAACTGGGTGGGGTTAACCGACTAAAAGGGATAAGTGACAATATCTATTGAACCAAGCAAGGTAGAATCGATTTTGTTTTTACATATGATAGGTTTTTATGTGTATATTAATCCACAAGCTGATCCAAGGTTCTATCGCTAACATTTCAATTTCTACGTTATACTGGGTGGGGTTAACCGACTAAAAGGGATAAGTGTCCATATCTATTGAACCAAGCAAGATAGAATCGATTTTGTTTTTGTAGATGATAGGTTTTTATGTGTGTATTAATCCACAAGCTGATCCAAGGTTATATCGCTAACGGTTCAATTTCTGCGTCATACTGGGTGTGGATCGAATTTATTTTTGCAGATGGTAGGTTTTTATGTGCATATTAATCCACAAGCTGATCCAAGGTTCTATCGCTAACGGTTCAATTTCTACGTCAAACTGGGTGGGGTTAACCGACTAAAAGGGATAAGTGACAATATCTATTGAACCAAGCAAGGTAGAATCGATTTTGTTTTTACATATGATAGGTTTTTATGTGTATATTAATCCACAAGCTGATCCAAGGTTCTATCGCTAACATTTCAATTTCTACGTTATACTGGGTGGGGTTAACCGACTAAAAGGGATAAGTGTCCATATCTATTGAACCAAGCAAGATAGAATCGATTTTGTTTTTGTAGATGATAGGTTTTTATGTGTGTATTAATCCACAAGCTGATCCAAGGTTCTATCGTTAACGGTTCAATTTCTACGTCAAAGTGGTTGGGGTTAACCGACTAAAAGGGATAAGTATCCATATCTATTGAACCAAGCAAGATAGAATCGGATCAATTTTTGCAGATGGTAGGTTTTTATGTGTATATTAATCCACAAGCAGACCCAAGGTTCTATCGCTAACGGTTCAATTTCTACGTTATACTGGGTGGGGTTAACCGACTAAAAGGGATAAGTGTCCATATCTATTGAACTAAGGAAGATAGAATCGATTTTATTTTTGCAGATGGTAGGCGTTTATGTGTATATTAATCCACAAGCTGATCCAAGGTCCTATCGCTAACGGTTCAATTTCTGCGTCATACTGGATGTGGTTAACCGACTAATAGGGATAAGTGTCTATATCTATTGAACCAAGCAAGGTAGGATCGAATTTATTTTTGCAGATGGTAGGTTTTTATGTGCATATTAATCCACAAGCTGATCCAAGGTTCTATCGCTAACGGTTCAATTTCTACGTTATACTGGGTGGGGTTAACCGACTAAAAGGGATAAGTGTCCATATCTATTGAACTAAGCAGGATAGAATCGATTTTATTTTTGCAGATGGTAAGTTTTTATGTGTATATTAATCTACAAGCAGATCCAAGGTCCTATCACTAAGGGTTCAATTTCTACGTCATACTGGGTGGGGTTAACCGACTAATAGGGATAAGTGTCCATATCTCTTGAACCAAGCAAGGTAGAATCGAATTTATTTTTGCAGATGATAGGTTTTTATGTGCATATCAATCCACAAGCTGATCCAAGGTTCTATCGCTAACGGTTCAATTTCTACGTCAAACTGGGTGGGGTTAACCGACTAAAAGGGATAAGTGACAATATCTATTGAACCAAGCAAGGTAGAATCGATTTTGTTTTTACATATGATAGGTTTTTATGTGTATATTAATCCACAAGCTGATCCAAGGTTCTATCGCTAACATTTCAATTTCTACGTTATACTGGGTGGGGTTAACCGACTAAAAGGGATAAGTGTCCATATCTATTGAACCAAGCAAGATAGAATCGATTTTGTTTTTGTAGATGATAGGTTTTTATGTGTGTATTAATCCACAAGCTGATCCAAGGTTATATCGCTAACGGTTCAATTTCTGCGTCATACTGGGTGTGGTTAACCGACTAATAGGGATAAGTGCTATATCTATTGAACCAAGCAAGGTAGGATCGAATTTATTTTTGCAGATGGTAGGTTTTTATGTGCATATTAATCCACAAGCTGATCCAAGGTTCTATCGTTAACGGTTCAATTT
Organism: Eurosta solidaginis; assembly: GCF_040869045.1. NCBI lineage: Eukaryota > Metazoa > Arthropoda > Insecta > Diptera > Tephritidae > Eurosta > Eurosta solidaginis. The sequence goes on along the minus strand of NW_027136885.1, from coordinate 1,018,401 downwards.
CTACGTCAAAGTGGGTGGGGTTAACCGACTAAAAGGGATAAGTATCCATATCTATTGAACCAAGCAAGATAGAATCGAATCAATTTTTGCAGATGGTAGGTTTTTATGTGTATATTAATCCACAAGCTGATCCAAGGTTCTATCGCTAACGGTTCAATTTCTATGTTATACTGGGTGGGGTTAACCGACTAAAAGGGATAAGTGTCCATATCTATTGAACTAAGCAAGATAGAATCGATTTTATTTTTGCAGATGGTAGGTTTTTATGTGTATATTAATCCACAAGCTGATCCAAGGTTCTATCGCTAACGGTTCAATTTCTACGTCATACTGTGTGTGGTTAACCGACTAAAAGGGATAAGTGTCCATATCTATTGAACCAAGCAAGATAGAATCGATTTTGTTTTTGCAGATGATAGGTTTTTATGTGTGTATTAATCCACAAGCTGATCCGAGGTTCTATCGCTAACGGTTCAATTTCTACGTCATACTGGGTGTGGTTAGCCGACTAATAGGGATAAGTGTCTATATCTATTGAACCAAGCAAGGTAGGATCGAATTAATTTTTTCAGATGGTAGGTTTTTATGTGTGTATTAATCCACAAGCTGATCCAAGGTCCTATCGCTAACGGTTTAATTTCTACGTCATACTGGGTGGGGTTAACCGACTAATAGGGATAAGTGTCCATATCTATTGAACCAAGCAAGGTAGAATCGAATTTATTTTTGCAGATGGTAGGTTTTTATGTGCATATCAATCCACAAGCTGATCCAAGGTTCTATCGCTAACGGTTCAATTTCTACGTCAAACTGGGTGGGGTTAACCGACTAAAAGGGATAAGTGTCCATATCTATTGAACCAAGCAAGACAGAATCGATTTTATTTTTGCAGATGGTAGGTTTTTATGTTTATATTAATCCACAAGCTGATCCAAGGTTCTATCGTTAACGGTTCAATTTCTACGTTAGAGTGGTTGGGGTTAATCGACTAAAAGGGATAAGTGTCCATATCTATTGAACCAAGCAAGATAGAATCGATTTTGTTTTTGCAGATGATAGGCTTTTATGTGTATATTAATCCACAAGCTGATCCAAGGTTTTATCGTTAACGGTTCAATTTCTACGTTAGAGTGGTTGGGGTTAATCGACTAAAAGGGATAAGTGTCCATATCTATTGAACCAAGCAAGATAGAATCGATTTTGTTTTTGCCGATGATAGGTTTTTATATGTATATTAATCTACAAGTAGATCCAAGGTCCTATCGCTAACGGTTCAATTTCTACGTCATACTGGGTGGGGTTAACCGACTAATAGGGATAAGTGTCCATATCTATTGAACCAAGCAAGGTAGAATCGAATTTATTTTTGCAGATGGTAGGTTTTTATGTGCATATCAATCCACAAGCTGATCCAAGGTTCTATCGCTAACGGTTCAATTTCTACGTCAAACTGGGTGGGGTTAACCGACTAAAAGGGATAAGTGTCCATATCTATTGAACCAAGCAAGACAGAATCGATTTTATTTTTGCAGATGGTAGGTTTTTATGTGTATATTAATCCACAAGCTGATCCAAGGTTCTATCGTTAACGGTTCAATTTCTACGTTAGAGTGGTTGGGGTTAATCGACTAAAAGGGATAAGTGTCCATATCTATTGAACCAAGCAAGATAGAATCGATTTTGTTTTTGCAGATGATAGGTTTTTACGTGTGTATTAATCCACAAGCTGATCCAAGGTTATATCGCTAACGGTTCAATTTCTACGTCATACTGGGTGTGGTTAACCGACTAATAGGGATAAGTGTCTATATCTATTGAACCAAACAAGGTAGGATCGAATTTATTTTTGCAGATGGTAGGTTTTTATGTGCATATTAATCCACAAGCTGATCCGAGGTTCTATCGTTAACGGTTCAATTTCTACGTCAAAGTGGGTGGGGTTAACCGACTAAAAGGGATAAGTATCCATATCTATTGAACCAAGCAAGATAGAATCGGATCAATTTTTGCAGATGGTAGGTTTTTATGTGTATATTAATCCACAAGCTGACCCAAGGTTCTATCGCTAACGGTTCAATTTCTACGTTATACTGGGTGGGGTTAACCGACTAAAAGGGATAAGTGTCCATATCTATTGAACTAAGCAAGATCGAATCGATTTTATTTTTGCAGATGGTAGGCTTTTATGTGTATATTAATCCACAAGCTGATCCAAGGTTCTATCGCTAACGGTTCAATTTCTACGTCAAACTGGGTGGGGTTAACCGACTAAAAGGGATAAGTGTCCATATCTATTGAACCAAGCAAGACAGAATCGATTTTATTTTTGCAGATGGTAGGTTTTTATGTGTATATTAATCCACAAGCTGATCCAAGGTTCTATCGTTAACGGTTCAATTTCTACGTTAGAGTGGTTGGGGTTAATCGACTAAAAGGGATAAGCGTCCATATCTATTGAACCAAGCAAGATAGAATCGATTTTGTTTTTGCAGTTGATAGGTTTTTACGTGTGTATTAATCCACAAGCTGATCCAAGGTTATATCGCTAACGGTTCAATTTCTACGTCATACTGGGTGTGGTTAACCGACTAATAGGGATAAGTGTCTATATCTATTGAACCAAACAAGGTAGGATCGAATTTATTTTTGCAAATGGTAGGTTTTTATGTGCATATCAATCCACAAGCTGATCCAAGGTCCTATCGCTAACGGTTCAATTTCTACGTCAAACTGGGTGGGGTTAACCGACTAAAAGGGATAAGTGTCCAAATCTATTGAACCAAGCAAGACAGAATCGATTTTATTTTTGCAGATGGTAGGTTCTTATGTGTATATTAATCCACAAGCTGATCCAAGGTTATATCGTTAACGGTTCAATTTCTACGTTAGAGTGGTTGGGGTTAATCGACTAAAAGGGATAAGTGTCCATATCTATTGAACCAAGCAAGATAGAATCGATTTTGTTTTTGCAGATGATAGGTTTTTACGTGTGTATTAATCCACAAGCTGATCCAAGGTTCTATCGCTAACGGTTCAATTTCTACGTTATACTGGGTGGGGTTAACCGACTAAAAGGGATAAGTGTCCATATCTATTGAACTAAGCAAGATAGAATCGATTTTATTTTTGTAGATGATAGGTTTTTATGTGTGTATTAATCCACAAGCTGATCCAAGGTTATATCGCTAACGGTTCAATTTCTGCGTCATACTGGGTGTGGTTAACCGACTAATAGGGATAAGTGTCTATATCTATTGAACCAAGCAAGGTAGGATCTAATTTATTTTTGCAGATGGTAGGTTTTTATGTGCATATTAATCCACAAGCTGATCCAAGGTTCTATCGTTAACGGTTCAATTTCTACGTCAAAGTGGGTGGGGTTAACCGACTAAAAGGGATAAGTATCCATATCTATTGAACCAAGCAAGATAGAATCGGATCAATTTTCGCAGATGGTAGGTTTTTATGTGTATATTAATCCTCAAGCTGTCCCAAGGTTCTATCGCTAACGGTTCAATTTCTACGTTATACTGGGTGGGGTTAACCGACTAATAGGGATAAGTGTCCATATCTATTGAACCAAGCAAGGTAGAATCGAATTTATTTTTGCAGATGGTAGGTTTTTATGTGCATATTAATCCACAAGCTGATCCAAGGTTCTATCGCTAACGGTTCAATTTCTACGTTATACTGGGTGGGGTTAACCGACTAAAAGGGATAAGTGTCCATATCTATTGAACTAAGCAGGATAGAATCGATTTTATTTTTGCAGATGGTAGGTTTTTATGTGTATATTAATCTACAAGCAGATCCAAGGTCCTATCGCTAACGGTTCAATTTCTACGTCATACTGGGTTGGGTTAACCGACTAATAGGGATAAGTGTCCATGTTTATTGAACCAAGCAAGGTAGAATCGAATTTATTTTTACAGATGATAGGTTTTTATGTGCATATCAATCCACAAGCTGATCCAAGGTTCTATCGCAAACGGTTCAATTTCTACGTCAAACTGGGTGGGGGTAACCGACTAAAAGGGATAAGTGTCCATATCTATTGAACCAAGCAAGGTAGAATCGATTTTGTTTTTACAGATGATAGGTTTTTACGTGTATATTAATCCACAAGCCGATCCAACGTTCTATCGCTAACGGTTCAATTTCTACGTTATACTGGGTGGGGTTAACCGACTAAAAGGGATAAGTGTCCATATCTATTGAACCAAGCAAGATAGAATCGATTTTGTTTTTGTAGATGATAGGTTTTTATGTGTGTATTAATCCACAAGCTGATCCAAGGTTATATCGCTAACGGTTCAATTTCTGCGTCATACTGGGTGTGGTTAACCGACTAATAGGGATAAGTGTCTATATCTATTGAACCAAGCAAGGTAGGATCGAATTTATTTTTGCAGATGGTAGGTTTTTATGTGCATATTAATCCACAAGCTGATCCAAGGTTCTATCGTTAACGGTTCAATTTCTACGTCAAAGTGGGTGGGGTTAACCGACTAAAAGGGATAAGTATCCATATCTATTGAACCAAGCAAGATAGAATCGAATCAATTTTTGCAGATGGTAGGTTTTTATGTGTATATTAATCCACAAGCTGATCCAAGGTTCTATCGCTAACGGTTCAATTTCTACGTTATACTGGGTGGGGTTAACCGAATAAAAGGGATAAGTGTCCATATCTATTGAACTAAGCAAAATAGAATCGATTTTATTTTTGCAGATGGTAGGTTTTTATGTGTATATTAATCCACAAGCTGATCCAAGGTTCTATCGCTAACGGTTCAATTTCTACGTCATACTGTGTGTGGTTAACCGACTAAAAGGGATAAGTGTCGATATCTATTGAACCAAGCAAGATAGAATCGATTTTGTTTTTGCAGATGATAGGTTTTTATGCGTGTATTAATCCACAAGCTGATCCAAGGTTCTATCGCTAACGGTTCAATTTCTACGTCATACTGGGTGTGGTTAACCGACTAATACGGATAAGTGTCTATATCTATTGAACCAAGCAAGGTAGGATCGAATTTATTTTTTCAGATGGTAGGTTTTTATGTGTGTATTAATCCACAAGCTGATCCAAGGTTCTATCGCTAACGGTTCAATTTCTACGTTATACTGGGTGGGGTTAACCGACTAAAAGGGATAAGTGTCCATTTCTATTGAACCAAGCAAGATAGAATCGATTTTGTTTTTGCCGATGTTAGTTTTTATGTGTATATTAATCTACAAGTAGATCCAAGGTCCTATCGCTAACGGTTTAATTTCTACGTCATACTAGGTGGGGTTAACCGACTAATAGGGATAAGTGTCCATATCTATTGAACCAAGCAAGGTAGAATCGAATTTATTTTTGCAGATGGTAGGTTTTTATGTGCATATCAATCCACAAGCTGATCCAAGGTTCTATCGCTAACGGTTCAATTTCTACGTCAAACTGGGTGGGGTTAACCGACTAAAAGGGATAAGTGTCCATATCTATTGAACCAAGCAAGACAGAATCGATTTTATTTTTGCAGATGGTAGGTTTTTATGTGTATATTAATCCACAAGCTGATCCAAGGTTCTATCGTTAACGGTTCAATTTCTACGTTAGAGTGGTTGGGGTTAATCGACTAAAAGGGATAAGTGTCCATATCTATTGAACCAAGCAAGATAGAATCGATTTATTTTTTGCAGATGATAGGCTTTTATGTGTATATTAATCCACAAGCTGATCCAAGGTTCTATCGTTAACGGTTCAATTTCTACGTTAGAGTGGTTGGGGTTAATCGACTAAAAGGGATAAGTGTCCATATCTATTGAACCAAGCAAGATAGAATCGATTTTGTTTTTGCCGATGATAGGTTTTTATGTGTATATTAATCTACAACTAGATCCAATGTCCTATCGCTAACGGTTCAATTTCTACGTCATACTGGGTGGGGTTAACCGACTAATAGGGATAAGTGTCCTTATCTATTGAACCAAGCAAGGTAGAATCGAATTTATTTTTGCAGATGGTAGGTTTTTATGTGCATATCAATCCACAAGCTGATCCAAGGTTCTATCGCTAACGGTTCAATTTCTACGTCAAACTGGGTGGGGTTAACCGACTAAAAGGGATAAGTGTCCATATCTATTGAACCAAGCAAGACAGAATCGATTTTGTTTTTGCAGATGATAGGTTTTTATGTGTATATTAATCCACAAGCTGATCCAAGGTTCTTTCGTTAACGCTTCAATTTCTACGTCAAAGTGTCCATATCTATTTAACCAAGCAAAATAGAATCGATTTTATTTTTGCAGATTATAGGTTTTTATGTTTATATTAATCCACAAGCTGATCCAAGGTTCTATCGCTAACGGTTCAATTTCTACGTTATACTGGGTGGGGTTAACCGACTAAAAGGGATAAGTGTCCATATCTATTGAACCAAGCAAAATAGAATCGATTTTATTTTTGCAGATGATAGGGTTTTATGTGTATATTAATCCACAGGATTTTGTTTTTGCAGCTGATCCAAGGTCCTATCGCTAACGGTTCAATTTCTACGTCATACTGGGTGGGGTTAACCGACTAATAGGGATAAGTGTCCATATCTATTGAACCAATCCAGGTAGAATCGAATTTGTTTTTGCAGATGGTAGGTTTTTATGTGCACATTAATCCACAAGCTGATCCAAGGTTCTTTCGTTAACGCTTCAATTTCTACGTCAAAGTGGGTGGGGTTAACCGACTAAAAGGGATAAGTGTCCATATCTATTGAACCAAGCAAGATAGAATCGATTTTGTTTTTGCAGATGATAGGGTTTTATGTGTACAATAATCCACAAGCTAATCCAAGGTTCTATCGCTAGCGGTTCAATTTCTACGTCAAACTGGGTGGGGTTAACCGACTAAATGGGATAAGTGTCCATATCTATTGAACCAAGCAAGATAGAATCTATTTTGTTTTTGCAGATGATAGGGTTTTATGTGTACAATAATCCACAAGCTAATCCAAGGTTCTATCGCTAACGGTTCAATTTCTACGTTATACTGGGTGGGGTTAACCGACTAAAAGGGATAAGTGTCCATATCTATTGAACCAAGCAAAATAGAATCGATTTTATTTTTGCAGATGATAGGGCTTTATGTGTATATTAATCCACAAGCTGATCCAAGGTTCTATCGCTAACGGTTCAATTTCTACGTTATACTGGGTTGGGTTAACCGACTAAAAGGGATAAGTGTCCATATCTATTGAACCAAGCAAAATAGAATCGATTTTATTTTTGCAGATGATAGGGTTTTATGTGTATATTAATCCACAAGCTGATCCAAGGTTCTATCGCTAACGGTTCAATTTCTACGTCATACTGGGTGGAGTTAACCGACTAATAGGGATAAGTGTCCATATCTATTGAACCAAGCAAGGTAGAATCGATTTTGTTTTTACAGGTGATAGGTTTTTATGTGTATATTAATCCACAAGCTGATCCAAGGTTCTATCGCTAACGGTTCAATTTCTACGTTATACTGGGTGGGGTTAACCGACTAAAAGGGATAAGTGTCCACATCTATTGAACCAAGCAAGACAGAGTCGATTTTATTTTTGCAGATGGTAGGTTTTTATGTGTATATTAATCCACAAGCTGATCCAAGGTTCTATCGTTAACGGTTCAATTTCTACGTTAGAGTGGTTGGGGTTAATCGACCAAAAAGGGATAAGTGTCCATATCTATTGAACCAAGCAAGATATAATCGATTTTGTTTTTGCAGATGATAGGTTTTTATGTGTATATTAATCCACAAGCTGATCCAAGGTTCTTTCGTTAACGCTTCAATTTCTACGTCAAAGTGGGTAGGGTTAACCGACTAAAAGGGATAAGTGTCCATATCTATTGAACCAAGCAAAATAGAATCGATTTTATTTTTGCAGATTATAGGTTTTTATGTTTATATTAATCCACAAGCTGATCCAAGGTTCTATCGCTAACGGTTCAATTTCTACGTTATACTGGGTGGGGTTAACCGACTAAAAGGGGTAAGTGTCCATATCTATTGAACCAAGCAAAATAGAATCGATTTTTTTTTGCAGATGATAGGGTTTTATGTGTATATTAATCCACAAGCTGATACAAGGCTCTATCTTTAATGGTTAAATTTCTACGTCATAGTGGGTGGGGTTAACCGACTAAAAGGGATAAGTATACATATCTATTGAACCCAGCAAGATAGAAACGAGTTTATGTTTGCAGATGGAAGTTTTTTATGTGTATATTAATCCACAAGCTGATCCAAGATTCTATCGTTAACGGTTCAATTTCTACGTTATACTGGGTGGGGTTAACCGACTAAATGGGATAAGTGTCCATATCTATTGAACCAAGCAAGATAGAATCGATTTTGTTTTTGCAGATGATAGGGTTTTATGTGTACAATAATCCACAAGCTGATCCAAGGCTCTATCTTTAATGGTTCAATTTCTACGTCATAGTGGGTGGGGTTAACCGACTAAAAGGGATAAGTATACATATCTATTGAACCCAGCAAGATAGAATCGAATTTATGTTTGCAGTTGGTAGTTTTTTATGTGTATATTAATCCACTAGCTGATCCAAGGTTCTATCGTTAACGGTTCAATTTCTAAGTTATACTGGGTGGGGTTAACCGACTAAAAGGGATAAGTGTCCATATCTATTGAACCAAGCAAGATAGAATCGATTTTATTTTTGCAAATGATAGGGTTTTATGTGTATATTAACCCACAAGCTGATCCAAGGCTCTATCTTTAATGGTTCAATTTCTACGTCATAGTGGGTGGGGTTAACCGACTTAAAGGGATAAGTATACATATCTATTGAACCAAGCAAGATAGAATCGATTTTATTTTTGCAAATGATAGGGGTTTATGTGTATATTAATCCACAAGCTGATCCAAGGCTCTATCTTTAATGGTTCAATTTCTACGTCATAGTGGGTGGGGTTAACCGACTAAAAGGGATAAGTATACATATCTATTGAACCCAGCAAAATAGAATCGAATTTATGTTTGCAGATGGTAGTTTTTTATGTGTATATTAATCCACAAGCTGATCCAAGGTTCTATCGTTAACGGTTCAATTTCTAAGTTATACTGGGTTGGGTTAACCGACTAAAAGGGATAAGTGTCCATATCTATTGAACCAAGCAAGATAGAATCGATTTTCTTTTTGCAGATGATAGGTTTTTATGTGTATATTAATCCACAAGCTGATCCAAGGTTCTTTCGTTAACGCTTCAATTTCTACGTCAAAGTGGGTAGGGTTAACCGACTAAAAGGGATAAGTGTCTATATGTATTGAACCAAGCAAAATATAATCGATTTTATTTTTGCAGATTATAGGTTTTTATGTATATATTAATCCACAAGCTGATCCAAGGTTCTATCGTTAACGGTTCAATTTCTACGTCAGAGTGGTTGGGGTTAACCGACTAAAAGGGATAAGTGTCCATATCTATTGAACCAAGCAAGATAGAATCGATTTTGTTTTTGCAGATGATAGGTTTTTATGTGCATATTAATCCACAAGCTGATCCAAGGTTCTATCGTTAACGGTTCAATTTCTACGTTAGAGTGGTTGGGGTAACCGACTAAAAGGGATAAGTGTCCAAATCTATTGAACCAAGCAAGATAGAATCGATTTTGTGTTTGCAGATTATAGGTTTTTATGTGTATATTAATCCACAAGCTGATCCAAGTTTCTTTCGTTAACGCTTCAATTTCTACGTCAAAGTGGGTAGGGCTAACCTTCTAATAGGGATAAGTGTCCATATCTATTGAACCAAGCAAGATAGAATCGATTTCGTTTTTGCAGATTATAGGTTTTTATGTGTATATTAATCCACAAGCTGATCCAAGGTTCTATCGTTAACGGTTCAATTTCTACGTCAAAGTGGATGGGGTTAACCGACTAAAAGGGTTAAGTGTTCATATCTATTGAACCAAGCAAGATAGAATCGATTTTTGCAGATGGTAGGTTTTTATGTGTGTATTAATCCACAAGCTAATCCAAGGTTCTATCGCTAACGGTTCAATTTCTACGTCAAACTGGGTGGGGTTAACCGACTAAAAGGGATAAGTGTCCATATCTGTTGAACCAAACAAAATAGAATCGATTTTATTTTTGCAGATTATAGGTTTTCATGTGTATATTAATCCACAAGCTGATCCAAGGTTCTATCGTTAACGGTTCAATTTCTACGTTAGAGTGGTTGGGGTAACCGACTAAAAGGGATAAGTGTCCAAATCTATTGAACCAAGCAAGATATAATCGATTTTGTGTTTGCAGATTATAGGTTTTTATGTGTGTATTAATCCACATGCTGATCCAAGTTTCTTTCATTAACGCTTCAATTTCTACGTCAAAGTGGGTAGGGCTAACCTTCTAAAAGGGAAAATGTCCATATCTATTGAACCAAGCAAGATAGAATCGATTTTGTTTTTGCAGATGATAGGGTTTTATGCGTACAATAATCCACAAGCTGATCCAAGGCTCTATCTTTAATGGTTCAATTTCTACGTCATAGTGGGTGGGGTTAACCGACTAAAAGGGATAAGTATACATATCTATTGAACCCAGCAAGATAGAATCGAATTTATGTTTGCAGATGGTAGTTTTTTATGTGTATATTAATCCACTAGCTGATCCAAGGTTCTATCGTTAACGGTTCAATTTCTAAGTTATACTGGGTGGGGTTAACCGACTAAAAGGGATAAGTGTCCATATCTATTGAACCAAGCAAGATAGAATCGATTTTATTTTTGCAAATGATAGGGTTTTATGTGTATATTAACCCACAAGCTGATCCAAGGCTCTATCTTTAATGGTTCAATTTCTACGTCATAGTGGGTGGGGTTAACCGACTTAAAGGGATAAGTATACATATCTATTGAACCAAGCAAGATAGAATCGATTTTATTTTTGCAAATGATAGGGGTTTATGTGTATATTAATCCACAAGCTGATCCAAGGCTCTATCTTTAATGGTTCAATTTCTACGTCATAGTGGGTGGGGTTAACCGACTAAAAGGGATAAGTATACATATCTATTGAACCCAGCAAGATAGAATCGAATTTATGTTTGAAGATGGTAGTTTTTTATGTGTATATTAATCCACAAGCTGATCCAAGGTTCTATCGTTAACGGTTCAATTTCTAAGTTATACTGGGTTGGGTTAACCGACTAAAAGGGATAAGTGTCCATATCTATTGAACCAAGCAAGATAGAATCGATTTTCTTTTTGCAGATGATAGGTTTTTATGTGTGTATTAATCCACAAGCTGATCCAAGGTTCTTTCGTTAACGCTTCAATTTCTACGTCAAAGTGGGTAGGGTTAACCGACTAAAAGGGATAAGTGTCTATATGTATTGAACCAAGCAAAATAGAATCGATTTTATTTTTGCAGATTATAGGTTTTTATGTATATATTAATCCACAAGCTGATCCAAGGTTCTATCGTTAACGGTTCAATTTCTACGTCAGAGTGGTTGGGGTTAACCGACTAAAAGGGATAAGTGTCCATATCTATTGAACCAAGCAAGATAGAATCGATTTTGTTTTTGCAGATGATAGGTTTTTATGTGCATATTAATCCACAAGCTGATCCAAGGTTCTATCGTTAACGGTTCAATTTCTACGTTAGAGTGGTTGGGGTAACCGACTAAAAGGGATAAGTGTCCAAATCTATTGAACCAAGCAAGATAGAATCGATTTTGTGTTTTCAGATTATAGGTTTTTATGTGTATATTAATCCACAAGCTGATCCAAGTTTCTTTCGTTAACGCTTCAATTTCTACGTCAAAGTGGGTAGGGCTAACCTTCTAATAGGGATAAGTGTCCATATCTATTGAACCAAGCAAGATAGAATCGATTTCGTTTTTGCAGATTATAGGTTTTTATGTGTATATTAATCCACAAGCTGATCCAAGGTTCTATCGTTAACGGTTCAATTTCTACGTCAAAGTGGATGGGGTTAACCGACTAAAAGGGTTAAGTGTTCATATCTATTGAACCAAGCAAGATAGAATCGATTTTTGCAGATGGTAGGTTTTTATGTGTGTATTAATCCACAAGCCAATCCAAGGTTCTATCGCTAACGGTTCAATTTCTACGTCAAACTGGGTTGGGTTAACCGACTAAAAGGGATAAGTGTCCATATCTGTTGAACCAAGCAAAATAGAATCGATTTTATTTTTGCAGATTATAGGTTTTCATGTGTATATTAATCCACAAGCTGATCCAAGGTTCTATCGTTAACGGTTCAATTTCTACGTTAGAGTGGTTGGGGTAACCGACTAAAAGGGATAAGTGTCCAAATCTATTGAACCAAGCAAGATAGAATCGATTTTGTGTTTGCAGATTATAGGTTTTTATGTGTATATTAATCCACATGCTGATCCAAGTTTCTTTCGTTAACGCTTCAATTTCTACATCAAAGTGGGTAGGGCTAACCTTCTAAAAGGGATAAGTGTCCATATCTATTGAACCAAGCAAGATAGAATCGATTTCGTTTTTGCAGATTATAGGTTTTTATGTGTATATTAATCCACAAGCAGATCCAAGGTTCTATCGTTAACGGTTCAATTTCTACGTCAAAGTGGATGGGGTTAACCGACTAAAAGGGTTAAGTGTCCATATCTATTGAACCAAGCAAGATAGAATCGATTTTATTTTTGCAGATGGTAGGTTTTTATGTGTGTATTAATCCACAAGCTAATCCAAGGTTCTATCGCTAACGGTTCAATTTCTACGTTATACTGGGTGGGGTTAACCGACTAAAAGGTATAAGTGTCCATATCTATTGAACCAAGCAAGATAGAATCGATTTTATTTTTGCAGATGGTAGGTTTTTATGTGTATATTAATCCACAAGCTGATCCAGGATTCTATCGCTAACGGTTCAATTTCTACGTCATACTGTGTGGGGTTAACCGACGAAAAGGGATATGTGTCAATATCTATTGAACCAAGCAAGAGAGAATCGATTTTGTTTTTGCAGGTGATAGGTTTTTTGTGTATATTAATCCACAAGCTTATCCAAGGTCCTATCGCTAACGGTTTAATTTCTACGTCATACTGGGTGGGGTTAACCGACTAAAAGGGATAAGTGTCCATATCTATTGAACCAAGCAAGATAGAATCGATTTTGTTTTTGCAGCTGATCCAAGGTTCTATCGCTAACGGTTCAATTTCTACATTATACTGGGTGGGGTGAACCGACTAAAAAGGATAAGTGTCCATATCTATTGAACCAAGCAAGATAGAATCGATTTTATTTTTGCAGATTATAGGTTTTTATGTTTATATTAATCCACAAGCTGATCCAAGGTTCTATCGTTAACGGTTCAATTTCTACGTTATAGTGGTTGGGGTTAACCGACCAAAAGGGATAAGTGTCCATATCTATTGAACCAAGCAAGATAGAATCGATTTTGTTTTTGCAGCTGATCCAAGGTTCTATCGCTAACGGTTCAATTTCTACGTTATACTGGGTGGGGTGAACCGACTAAAAAGGATAAGTGTCCATATCTATTGAACCAAGCAAGATAGAATCGATTTTATTTTTGCAGATGGTAGGTTTTTATGTGTGTATTAATCCACAAGCTAATCCAAGGTTCTATCGCTAACGGTTCAATTTCTACGTTATACTGGGTGGGGTTAACCGACTAAAAGGGATAAGTGTCCATATCTATTGAACCAAGCAAGATAGAATCGATTTTATTTTTGCAAATGATAGGGTTTTACGTGTATATTAATCCACAAGCTGATCCAAGGCTCTATCTTTAATGGTTCAATTTCTACGTCATAGTGGGTGGGGTTAACCGACTTAAAGGGATAAGTATACATATCTATTGAACCAAGCAAGATAGAATCGATTTTATTTTTGCAAATGATAGGGTTTTATGTGTATATTAATCCACAAGCTGATCAAAGGCTCTATCTTTAATGGTTCAATTTCTACGTCATAGTGGGTGGGGTTAACCGACTAAAAGGGATAAGTATACATATCTATTGAACCCAGCAAGATAGAATCGAATTTATGTTTGCAGATGGTAGTTTTTTATGTGTATATTAATCCACAAGCTGATCCAAGGTTCTATCGTTAACGGTTCAATTTCTAAGTTATACTGGGTGGGGTTAACCGACTAAAAGGGATAAGTGTCCATATCTATTGAACCAAGCAAAATAGAATCGATTTTCTTTTTGCAGATGATAGGCTTTTATGTGTATATTAATCCACAAGCTGATCCAAGGTTCTTTCGTTAACGCTTCAATTTCTACGTCAAAGTGGGTAGGGTTAACCGACTAAAAGGGATAAGTGTCTATATGTATTGAACCAAGCAAAATAGAATCGATTTTATTTTTGCAGATTATAGGTTTTTATGTATATATTAATCCACAAGCTGATCCAAGGTTCTATCGTTAACGGTTCAATTTCTACGTCAGAGTGGTTGGGGTTAACCGACTAAAAGGGATAAGTGTCCATATCTATTGAACCAAGCAAGATAGAATCGATTTTGTTTTTACAGATGATAGGTTTTTATGTGCATATTAATCCGCAAGCTGATCCAAGGTTCTATCGTTAACGGTTCAATTTCTACGTTAGAGTGGTTGGGGTAACCGACTAAAAGGGATAAGTGTCCAAATCTATTGAACCAAGCAAGATAGAATCGATTTTGTGTTTGCAGATTATAGGTTTTTATGTGTATATTAATCCACAAGCTGATCCAAGTTTCTTTCGTTAACGCTTCAATTTCTACGTCAAAGTGGGTAGGGCTAACCTTCTAAAAGGGATAAGTGTCCATATCTATTGAACCAAGCAAGATAGAATCGATTTCGTTTTTGCAGATTATAGGTTTTTATGTGTATATTAATCCACAAGCTGATCCAAGGTTCTATCGTTAACGGTTCAATTTCTACGTCAAAGTGGATGGGGTTAACCGACTAAAAGGGTTAAGTGTTCATATCTATTGAACCAAGCAAGATAGAATCGATTTTATTTTTGCAGATGGTAGGTTTTTATGTGTGTATTAATCCACAAGCTAATCCAAGGTTCTATCGCTAACGGTTCAATTTCTACGTCAAACTGGGTGGGGTTAACCGACTAAAAGGGATAAGTGTCCATATCTGTTGAACCAAGCAAAATAGAATCGATTTTATTTTTGCAGATTATAGGTTTTCATGTGTATATTAATCCACAAGCTGATCCAAGGTTCTATCGTTAACGGTTCAATTTCTACGTTAGAGTGGTTGGGGTAACCGACTAAAAGGGATAAGTGTCCAAATCTATTGAACCAAGCAAGATAGAATCGATTTTGTGTTTGCAGATTATAGGTTTTTATGTGTATATTAATCCACAAGCTGATCCAAGTTTCTTTCGTTAACGCTTCAATTTCTACGTCAAAGTGGGTAGGGCTAACCTTCTAAAAGGGATAAGTGTCCATATCTATTGAACCAAGCAAGATAGAATCGATTTCGTTTTTGCAGATTATAGGTTTTTATCTGTATATTAATCCACAAGCTAATCCAAGGTTCTATCGCTAACGGTTCAATTTCTACGTCAAACTGGGTGGGGTTAACCGACTAAAAGGGATAAGTGTCCATATCTGTTGAACCAAGCAAAATAGAATCGATTTTATTTTTGCAGATTATAGGTTTTCATGTGTATATTAATCCACAAGCTGATCCAAGGCTCTATCGTTAACGGTTCAATTTCTACCTACGTTAGAGTGGTTGGGGTAACCGACTAAAAGGGATAAGTGTCCAAATCTATTGAACCAAGCAAGATAGAATCGATTTTGTGTTTGCAGATTATAGGTTTTTATGTGTATATTAATCCACAAGCTGATCCAAGTTTCTTTCGTTAACGCTTCAATTTCTACGTCAAAGTGGGTAGGGCTAACCTTCTAAAAGGGATAAGTGTCCATATCTATTGAACCAAGCAAGATAGAATCGATTTCGTTTTTGCAGATTATAGGTTTTTATGTGTATATTAATCCACAAGCTGATCCAAGGTTCTATCGTTAACGGTTCAATTTCTACGTCAAAGTGGATGGGGTTAACCGACTAAAAGGGTTAAGTGTCCATATCTATTGAACCAAGCAAGATAGAATCGATTTTATTTTTGCAGATGGTAGGTTTTTATGTGTGCATTAATCCACAAGCTAATCCAAGGTTCTATCGCTAACGGTTTAATTCCTACGTTATACTGGGTGGGGTTAACCGACTAAAAGGTATAAGTGTCCATATCTATTGAACCAAGCAAGATAGAATCGATTTTATTTTTGCAGATGGTAGGTTTTTATGTGTATATTAATCCACAAGCTGATCCAGGATTCTATCGCTAACGGTTCAATTTCTACGTCATACTGTGTGGGGTTAACCGACGAAAAGGGATATGTGTCCATATCTATTGAACCAAGCAAGAGAGAATCGATTTTGTTTTTGCAGGTGATAGGTTTTTTGTGTATATTAATCCACAAGCTTATCCAAGGTCCTATCGCTAACGGTTTAATTTCTACGTCATACTGGGTGGGGTTAACCGACTAAAAGGGATAAGTGTCCATATCTATTGAACCAAGCAAGATAGAATCGATTTTGTTTTTGCAGCTGATCCAAGGTTCTATCGCTAACGGTTCAATTTCTACATTATACTGGGTGGGGTGAACCGACTAAAAATGATAAGTGTCCATATCTATTGAACCAAGCAAGATAGAATCGATTTTATTTTTGCAGATTATAGGTTTTTATGTTTATATTAATCCACAAGCTGATCCAAGGTTCTATCGTTAACGGTTCAATTTCTACGTTATAGTGGTTGGGGTTAACCGACCAAAAGGGATAAGTGTCCATATCTATTGAACCAAGCAAGATAGAATCGATTTTGTTTTTGCAGCTGATCCAAGGTTCTATCCCTAACGGTTCAATTTCTACGTTATACTGGGTGGGGTGAACCGACTAAAAAGGATAAGTGTCCATATCTATTGAACCAAGCAAGATAGAATCGATTTTATTTTTGCAGATGGTAGGTTTTTATGTGTGTATTAATCCACAAGCTAATCCAAGGTTCTATCGCTAACGGTTCAATTTCTACGTTATACTGGGTGGGGTTAACCGACTAAAAGGGATAAGTGTCCATATCTATTGAACCAAGCAAGATAGAATCGATTTTATTTTTGCAAATGATAGGGATTTATGTGTATATTAATCCACAAGCTGATCCAAGGTCCTATCGCTAACGGTTTAATTTCTACGTCATACTGGGTGGGGTTAACCGACTAAAAGGGATAAGTGTCCATATCTATTGAACCAAGCAAGATAGAATCGATTTTGTTTTTGCAGCTGATCCAAGGTTCTATCGCTAACGGTTCAATTTCTACATTATACTGGGTGGGGTGAACCGACTAAAAAGGATAGGTGTCCATATCTATTGAACCAAGCAAGATAGAATCGATTTTATTTTTGCAGATTATAGGTTTTTATGTTTATATTAATCCACAAGCTGATCCAAGGTTCTATCGTTAACGGTTCAATTTCTACGTCAAAGTGGATGGGGTTAACCGACTAAAAGGGTTAAGTGTTCATATCTATTGAACCAAGCAAGATAGAATCGATTTTATTTTTGCAGATGGTAGGTTTTTATGTGTGTATTAATCCACAAGCTAATCCAAGGTTCTATCGCTAACGGTTCAATTTCTACGTTATACTGGGTGGGGTTAACCGACTAAAAGGTATAAGTGTCCATATCTATTGAACCAAGCAAGCTAGAATCGATTTTATTTTTGCAGATGGTAGGTTTTTATGTGTATATTAATCCACAAGCTGATCCAGGATTCTATCGCTAACGGTTCAATTTCTACGTCATACTGTGTGGGGTTAACCGACGAAAAGGGATATGTGTCCATATCTATTGAACCAAGCAAGAGAGAATCGATTTTGTTTTTGCAGGTGATAGGTTTTTTGTGTATATTAATCCACAAGCTTATCCAAGGTCCTATCGCTAACGGTTTAATTTCTACGTCATACTGGGTGGGGTTAACCGACTAAAAGGGATAAGTGTCCATATCTATTGAACCAAGCAAGATAGAATCGATTTTGTTTTTGCAGCTGATCCAAGGTTCTATCGCTAACGGTTCAATTTCTACATTATACTGGGTGGGGTGAACCGACTAAAAAGGATAAGTGTCCATATCTATTGAACCAAGCAAGATAGAATCGATTTTATTTTTGCAGATTATAGGTTTTTATGTTTATATTAATCCACAAGCTGATCCAAGGTTCTATCGTTAACGGTTCAATTTCTACGTTATAGTGGTTGGGGTTAACCGACCAAAAGGGATAAGTGTCCATATCTATTGAACCAAGCAAGATAGAATCGATTTTGTTTTTGCAGCTGATCCAAGGTTCTATCGCTAACGGTTCAATTTCTACGTTATACTGGGTGGGGTTAACCGACTAAAAGGTATAAGTGTCCATATCTATTGAACCAAGCAAGATAGAATCGATTTTATTTTTGCAGATGGTAGGTTTTTATGTGTATATTAATCCACAAGCTGATCCAGGATTCTATCGCTAACGGTTCAATTTCTACGTCATACTGTGTGGGGTTAACCGACGAAAAGGGATATGTGTCCATATCTATTGAACCAAGCAAGAGAGAATCGATTTTGTTTTTGCAGGTGATAGGTTTTTTGTGTATATTAATCCACAAGCTTATCCAAGGTCCTATCGCTAACGGTTTAATTTCTACGTCATACTGGGTGGGGTTAACCGACTAAAAGGGATAAGTGTCCATATCTATTGAACCAAGCAAGAAAGAATCGATTTTGTTTTTGCAGCTGATCCAAGGTTCTATCGCTAACGGTTCAATTTCTACATTATACTGGGTGGGGTGAACCGACTAAAAAGGATAAGTGTCCATATCTATTGAACCAAGCAAGATAGAATCGATTTTATTTTTGCAGATTATAGGTTTTTATGTTTATATTAATCCACAAGCTGATCCAAGGTTCTATCGTTAGCGGTTCAATTTCTACGTTATAGTGGTTGGGGTTAACCGACCAAAAGGGATAAGTGTCCATATCTATTGAACCAAGCAAGATAGAATCGATTTTGTTTTTGCAGCTGATCCAAGGTTCTATCCCTAACGGTTCAATTTCTACGTTATACTGGGTGGGGTGAACCGACTAAAAAGGATAAGTGTCCATATCTATTGAACCAAGCAAGATAGAATCGATTTTATTTTTGCAGATGGTAGGTTTTTATGTGTGTATTAATCCACAAGCTAATCCAAGGTTCTATCGCTAACGGTTCAATTTCTACGTTATACTGGGTGGGGTTAACCGACTAAAAGGGATAAGTGTCCATATCTATTGAACCAAGCAAGATAGAATCGATTTTATTTTTGCAAATGATAGGGATTTATGTGTATATTAATCCACAAGCTGATCCAAGGTCCTATCGCTAACGGTTTAATTTCTACGTCATACTGGGTGGGGTTAACCGACTAAAAGGGATAAGTGTCCATATCTATTGAACCAAGCAAGATAGAATCGATTTTGTTTTTGCAGCTGATCCAAGGTTCTATCGCTAACGGTTCAATTTCTACATTATACTGGGTGGGGTGAACCGACTAAAAAGGATAGGTGTCCATATCTATTGAACCAAGCAAGATAGAATCGATTTTATTTTTGCAGATTATAGGTTTTTATGTTTATATTAATCCACAAGCTGATCCAAGGTTCTATCGTTAACGGTTCAATTTCTACGTCAAAGTGGATGGGGTTAACCGACTAAAAGGGTTAAGTGTTCATATCTATTGAACCAAGCAAGATAGAATCGATTTTATTTTTGCAGATGGTAGGTTTTTATGTGTGTATTAATCCACAAGCTAATCCAAGGTTCTATCGCTAACGGTTCAATTTCTACGTTATACTGGGTGGGGTTAACCGACTAAAAGGTATAAGTGTCCATATCTATTGAACCAAGCAAGCTAGAATCGATTTTATTTTTGCAGATGGTAGGTTTTTATGTGTATATTAATCCACAAGCTGATCCAGGATTCTATCGCTAACGGTTCAATTTCTACGTCATACTGTGTGGGGTTAACCGACGAAAAGGGATATGTGTCCATATCTATTGAACCAAGCAAGAGAGAATCGATTTTGTTTTTGCAGGTGATAGGTTTTTTGTGTATATTAATCCACAAGCTTATCCAAGGTCCTATCGCTAACGGTTTAATTTCTACGTCATACTGGGTGGGGTTAACCGACTAAAAGGGATAAGTGTCCATATCTATTGAACCAAGCAAGATAGAATCGATTTTGTTTTTGCAGCTGATCCAAGGTTCTATCGCTAACGGTTCAATTTCTACATTATACTGGGTGGGGTGAACCGACTAAAAAGGATAAGTGTCCATATCTATTGAACCAAGCAAGATAGAATCGATTTTATTTTTGCAGATTATAGGTTTTTATGTTTATATTAATCCACAAGCTGATCCAAGGTTCTATCGTTAACGGTTCAATTTCTACGTTATAGTGGTTGGGGTTAACCGACCAAAAGGGATAAGTGTCCATATCTATTGAACCAAGCAAGATAGAATCGATTTTGTTTTTGCAGCTGATCCAAGGTTCTATCGCTAACGGTTCAATTTCTACGTTATACTGGGTGGGGTTAACCGACTAAAAGGTATAAGTGTCCATATCTATTGAACCAAGCAAGATAGAATCGATTTTATTTTTGCAGATGGTAGGTTTTTATGTGTATATTAATCCACAAGCTGATCCAGGATTCTATCGCTAACGGTTCAATTTCTACGTCATACTGTGTGGGGTTAACCGACGAAAAGGGATATGTGTCCATATCTATTGAACCAAGCAAGAGAGAATCGATTTTGTTTTTGCAGGTGATAGGTTTTTTGTGTATATTAATCCACAAGCTTATCCAAGGTCCTATCGCTAACGGTTTAATTTCTACGTCATACTGGGTGGGGTTAACCGACTAAAAGGGATAAGTGTCCATATCTATTGAACCAAGCAAGATAGAATCGATTTTGTTTTTGCAGCTGATCCAAGGTTCTATCGCTAACGGTTCAATTTCTACATTATACTTGGTGGGGTGAACCGACTAAAAAGGATAAGTGTCCATATCTATTGAACCAAGCAAGATAGAATCGATTTTATTTTTGCAGATTAGAGGTTTTTATGTTTATATTAATCCACAAGCTGATCCAAGGTTCTATCGTTAACGGTTCAATTTCTACGTCAAAGTGGATGGTGTTAACCGACTAAAAGGGTTAAGTGTTCATATCTATTGAACCAAGCAAGATAGAATCGATTTTATTTTTGCAGATGGTAGGTTTTTATGTGTGTATTAATCCACAAGCTAATCCAAGGTTCTATCGCTAACGGTTCAATTTCTACGTCAAACTGGGTGGGGTTAACCGACTAAAAGGGATAAGTGTCCATATCTGTTGAACCAAGCAAAATAGAATCGATTTTATTTTTGCAGATTATAGGTTTTCATGTGTATATTAATCCACAAGCTGATCCAAGGTTCTATCGTTAACGGTTCAATTTCTACGTTAGAGTGGTTGGGGTAACCGACTAAAAGGGATAAGTGTCCAAATCTATTGAACCAAGCAAGATAGAATCGATTTTGTGCTTGCAGATTATAGGTTTTTATGTGTATATTAATCCACAAGCTGATCCAAGTTTCTTTCGTTAACGCTTCAATTTCTACGTCAAAGTGGGTAGGGCTAACCTTCTAAAAGGGATAAGCGTCCATATCTATTGAACCAAGCAAGATAGAATCGATTTCGTTTTTGCAGATTATAGGTTTTTATGTGTATATTAATCCACAAGCTGATCCAAGGTTCTATCGTTAACGGTTCAATTTCTACGTCAAAGTGGATGGGGTTAACCGACTAAAAGGGTTAAGTGTCCATATCTATTGAACCAAGCAAGATAGAATCGATTTTATTTTTGCAGATGGTAGGTTTTTATGTGTGTATTAATCCACAAGCTAATCCAAGGTTCTATCCCTAACGGTTCAATTTCTACGTTATACTGGGTGGGGTTAACCGACTAAAAGGTATAAGTGTCCATATCTATTGAACCAAGCAAGATAGAATCGATTTTATTTTTGCAGATGGTAGGTTTTTATGTGTATATTAATCCACAAGCTGATCCAGGATTCTATCGCTAACGGTTCAATTTCTACGTCATACTGTGTGGGGTTAACCGACGAAAAGGGATATGTGTCCATATCTATTGAACCAAGCAAGAGAGAATCGATTTTGTTTTTGCAGGTGATAGGTTTTTGTGTATATTAATCCACAAGCTTATCCAAGGTCCTATCGCTAACGGTTTAATTTCTACGTCATACTGGGTGGGGTTAACCGACTAAAAGGGATAAGTGTCCATATCTATTGAACCAAGCAAGATAGAATCGATTTTGTTTTTGCAGCTGATCCAAGGTTCTATCGCTAACGGTTCAATTTCTACGTTATACTGGGTGGGGTGAACCGACTAAAAAGGATAAGTGTCCATATCTATTGAACCAAGCAAGATAGAATCGATTTTATTTTTGCAGATTATAGGTTTTTATATTTATATTAATCCACAAGCTGATCCAAGGTTCTATCGTTAACGGTTCAATTTCTACGTTATAGTGGTTGGGGTTAACCGACCAAAAGGGATAAGTGTCCATATCTATTGAACCAAGCAAGATAGAATCGATTTTGTTTTTGCAGCTGATCCAAGGTTCTATCGCTAACGGTTCAATTTCTACGTTATACTGGGTGGGGTGAACCGACTAAAAAGGATAAGTGTCCATATCTATTGAACCAAGCAAGATAGAATCGATTTTATTTTTGCAGATGGTAGGTTTTTATGTGTATATTAATCCACAAGCTGATCGAAGTTTCTATCGCTTACGGTTCAATTTCTACGTCATACTGTGTGGGGTTAACCGACTAAAAGGGATAAGTGTCCATATCTATTGAACCAAGCAAGACAGAATCGATTTTATTTTTGCAGATGGTAGGTTTTTATGTGTACATTAATCCACAAGCTGATCCAAGGTTCTTTCGTTAACGCTTCAATTTCTACGTCAAAGTGTCCATATCTATTGAACCAAGCAAAATAGAATAGATTTTATTTTTGCAGATTATAGGTTTTTATGTTTATATTAATCCACAAGCTGATCCAAGGTTCTTTCGTTAACGCTTCAATTTCTACGTCAAAGTGTCCATATCTATTGAACCAAGCAAAATAGAATAGATTTTATTTTTGCAGATTATAGGTTTTTATGTTTATATTAATCCACAAGCTGATCCAAGGTTCTATCGCTAACGGTTCAATTTCTACGTTATACTGGGTGGGGTTAACCGACTAAAAGGGATAAGTGTCCATATCTATTGAACCAAGCAAAATAGAATCGATTTTATTTTTGCAGATGATAGGGTTTTATGTGTATATTAATCCACAGGATTTTGTTTTTGCAGCTGGTCCAAGGTCCTATCGCTAACGGTTCAATTTCTACGTCATACTGGGTGGGGTTAACCGACTAATAGGGATAAGTGTCCATATCTATTGAACCAAGCCAGGTAGAATCGAATTTGTTTTTGCAGATGGTAGGTTTTTATGTGCACATTAATCCACAAGCTGATCCAAGGTTCTATCGCTAACGGTTCAATTTCTACGTCAAACTGGGTGGGGTTAACCGACTAAAAGGGATAAGTGTCCATATCTATTGAACCAAGCAAGACAGAATCGATTTTATTTTTGCAGATGGTAGGTTTTTATGTGTACATTAATCCACAAGCTGATCCAAGGTTCTATCGTTAGCGGTTCAATTTCTACGTTAGAGTGGTTGGGGTTAACCGACTAAAAGGGATAAGTGTCCATATCTATTGAACCAAGCAAGATAGAATCGATTTTGTTTTTGCAGATGATAGGTTTTTATGTGTATATTAATCCACAAGCTGATCCAAGGTTCTTTCGTTAACGCTTCAATTTCTACGTCAAAGTGTCCATATCTATTGAACCAAGCAAAATAGAATAGATTTTATTTTTGCAGATTATAGGTTTTTATGTTTATATTAATCCACAAGCTGATCCAAGGTTCTATCGCTAACGGTTCAATTTCTACGTTATACTGGGTGGGGTTAACCGACTAAAAGGGATAAGTGTCCATATCTATTGAACCAAGCAAAATAGAATCGATTTTATTTTTGCAGATGATAGGGTTTTATGTGTATATTAATCCACAGGATTTTGTTTTTGCAGCTGATCCAAGGTCCTATCGCTAACGGTTCAATTTCTACGTCATACTGGGTGGGGTTAACCGACTAATAGGGTTAAGTGTCCATATCTATTGAACCAAGCCAGGTAGAATCGAATTTGTTTTTGCAGATGGTAGGTTTTTATGTGCACATTAATCCACAAGCTGATCCAAGGTTCTTTCGTTAACGCTTCAATTTCTACGTCAAAGTGGGTAGGGTTAACCGACTAAAAGGGATAAGTGTCCATATCTATTGAACCAAGCAAAATAGAATCGATTTTATTTTTGCAGATTATAGGTTTTTATGTTTATATTAATCCACAAGCTGATCCAAGGTTCTATCGCTAACGGTTCAATTTCTACGTTATACTGGGTGGGGTTAACCGACTAAAAGGGATAAGTGTCCATATCTATTGAAGCAAGCAAGATAGAATCGATTTTGTTTTTGCAGATGATAGGGTTTTATGTGTACAATAATCCACAAGCTAATCCAAGGTTCTATCGCTAGCGGTTCAATTTCTACGTCAAACTGGGTGGGGTTAATCGACTAAAAGGGATAAGTTTCCATATCTATTGAACCGAGCAAGATAGAATCGATTTTGTTTTTGCAGATGATAGGTTTTTATGTGTATATTAATCCACAAGCTGATCCAAGGTTCTTTCGTTAACGCTTCAATTTCTACGTCAAAGTGGGTAGGGTTAACCGACTAAAAGGGATAAGTGTCCATATCTATTGAACCAAGCAAAATAGAATCGATTTTATTTTTGCAGATTATAGGTTTTTATGTTTATATTAATCCACAAGCTGACCCAAGGTTCTATCGCTAACGGTTCAATTTCTACGTTATACTGGGTGGGGTTAACCGACTAAAAGGTATAAGTGTCCATATCTATTGAACCAAGCAAGATAGAATCGATTTTGTTTTTGCAGATGATAGGGTTTTATGTGTAAAATAATCCACAAGCTAATCCAAGGTTCTATCGCTAGCGGTTCAATTTCTACGTCAAACTGGGTGGGGTTAACCGTCTAAAAGGGATAAGTGTCCATATCTATTGAACCAAGCAAAATAGAATCGATTTTATTTTTGCAGGTTATAGGTTTTTATGTTTATATTAATCCACAAGCTGATCCAAGGTTCTATCGCTAACGGTTCAATTTCTACGTTATACTGGGTGGGGTTAACCGACTAAAAGGGATAAGTGTCCATATCTATTGAACCAAGCAAGATAGAATCGATTTTGTTTTTGCAGCTGATCCAAGGTTCTATCGCTAACGGTTCAATTTCTACATTATACTGGGTGGGGTGAACCGACTAAAAAGGATAAGTGTCCATATCTATTGAACCAAGCAAGATAGAATCGATTATATTTTTGCAGATTATAGGTTTTTATGTTTATATTAATCCACAAGCTGATCCAAGGTTCTATCGTTAACGGTTCAATTTCTACGTTATAGTGGTTGGGGTTAACCGACCAAAAGGGATAAGTGTCCATATCTATTGAACCAAGCAAGATAGAATCGATTTTGTTTTTGCAGCTGATCCAAGGTTCTATCGCTAACGGTTCAATTTCTACGTTATACTGGGTGGGGTGAACCGACTAAAAAGGATAAGTGTCCATATCTATTGAACCAAGCAAGATAGAATCGATTTTATTTTTGCAGATGGTAGGTTTTTATGTGTATATTAATCCACAAGCTGATCCAAGGTTCTATCGCTAACGGTTCAATTTCTACGTCATACTGTGTGGGGTTAACCGACTAAAAGGGATAAGTGTCCATATCTATTGAACCAAGCAAGATAGAATCGATTTTGTGTTTGCAGCTGATCCAAGGTCCTATCGCTAACGGTTCAATTTCTACGTCATACTGGGTGGGGTTAACCGACTAATAGGGATAAGTGTCCATATCTATTGAACCAAGCCAGGTAGAATCGAATTTATTTTTGCAGATGGTAGGTTTTTATGTGCACATTAATCCACAAGCTGATCCAAGGTTCTATCGCTAACGGTTCAATTTCTACGTCAAACTGGGTGGGGTTAACCGACTAAAAGGGATAAGTGTCCATATCTATTGAACCAAGCAAGACAGAATCGATTTTATTTTTGCAGATGGTAGGTTTTTATGTGTACATTAATCCACAAGCTGATCCAAGGTTCTATCGTTAACGGTTCAATTTCTACGTTAGAGTGGTTGGGGTTAACCGACTAAAAGGGATAAGTGTACATATCTATTGAACCAAGCAAGATAGAATCGATTTTGTTTTTGCAGATGATAGGTTTTTATGTGTATATTAATCCACAAGCTTATCCAAAGTTCTTTCGTTAACGCTTCAATTTCTACGTCAAAGTGTCCATATCTATTGAAGCAAGCAAAATAGAATCGATTTTATTTTTGCATATTATAGGTTTTTATGTTTATATTAATCCACAAGCTGATCCAAGGTTCTATCGCTAACGGTTCAATTTCTACGTTATACTGGGTGGGGTTAACCGACTAAAAGGGATAAGTGTCCATATCTATTGAACCAAGCAAAATAGAATCGATTTTATTTTTGCAGATGATAGGGTTTTATGTGTATATTAATCCACAGGATTTTGTTTTTGCAGCTGATCCAAGGTCCTATCGCTAACGGTTCAATTTCTACGTCATACTGGGTGGGGTTAACCGACTAATAGGGATAAGTGTCCATATCTATTGAACCAAGCCAGGTAGAATCGAATTTGTTTTTGCAGATGGTAGGTTTTTATGTGCATATCAAT
Source organism: Eurosta solidaginis (assembly GCF_040869045.1). Taxonomy (NCBI): domain Eukaryota; kingdom Metazoa; phylum Arthropoda; class Insecta; order Diptera; family Tephritidae; genus Eurosta; species Eurosta solidaginis. The sequence continues at coordinate 991,333 of NW_027136885.1, read as the reverse complement.
CCACAAGCTGATCCAAGGTTCTATCGCTAACGGTTCAATTTCTACGTCAAACTGGGTGGGGTTAACCGACTAAAAGGGATAAGTGTCCATATCTATTGAACCAAGCAAGAGAGAATCGATTTTGTTTTTGCAGGTGATAGGTTTTATGTGTATATTAATCCACAAGCTGATCCAAGGTCCTATCGCTAACGGTTTAATTTCTACGTCATACTGGGTGGGGTTAACCGACTAAAAGGGATAAGTGTCCATATCTATTGAACCAAGCAAGATAGAATCGATTTTGTTTTTGCAGCTGATCCAAGGTTCTATCGCTAACGGTTCAATTTCTACATTATACTGGGTGGGGTGAACCGACTAAAAAGGATAAGTGTCCATATCTATTGAACCAAGCAAGATAGAATCGATTTTACTTTGCAGATTATAGGTTTTTATGTGTATATTAATCCACAAGCTGATCCAAGGTTCTATCGTTAACGGTTCAATTTCTACGTTATAGTGGTTGGGGTTAACCGACCAAAAGGGATAAGTGTCCATATCTATTGAACCAAGCAAGATAGAATCGATTTTGTTTTTGCAGCTGATCCAAGGTTCTATCGCTAACGGTTCAATTTCTACGTTATACTGGGTGGGGTGAACCGACTAAAAAGGATAAGTGTCCATATCTATTGAACCAAGCAAGATAGAATCGATTTTATTTTTGCAGATGGTAGGTTTTTATGTGTATATTAATCCACAAGCTGATCCAAGGTTCTATCGCTTACGGTTCAATTTCTACGTAATACTGTGTGGGGTTAACCGACTAAAAGGGATAAGTGTCCATATCTATTGAACCAAGCAAGATAGAATCGATTTTGTTTTTGCAGCTGGTCCAAGGTCCTATCGCTAACGGTTCAATTTCTACGTCATACTGGGTGGGGTTAACCGACTAATAGGGATAAGTGTCCATATCTATTGAACCAAGCCAGGTAGAATCGAATTTGTTTTTGCAGATGGTAGGTTTTTATGTGCACATTAATCCACAAGCTGATCCAAGGTTCTATCGCTAACGGTTCAATTTCTACGTCAAACTGGGTGGGGTTAACCGACTAAAAGGGATAAGTGTCCATATCTATTGAACCAAGCAAGACAGAATCGATTTTGTTTTTGCAGATGGTAGGTTTTTATGTGTACATTAATCCACAAGCTGATCCAAGGTTCTATCGTTAACGGTTCAATTTCTACGTTAGAGTGGTTGGGGTTAACCGACTAAAAGGGATAAGTGTCCATATCTATTGAACCAAGCAAGATAGAATCGATTTTGTTTTTGCAGCTGATCCAAGGTTCTATCGCTAACGGTTCAATTTCTACGTCATACTGTGTGGGGTTAACCGACTAAAAGGGATAATTGTCCATATCTATTGAACCAAGCAAGATAGAATCGATTTTGTTTTTGCAGCTGGTCCAAGGTCCTATCGCTAACGGTTCAATTTCTACGTCATACTGGGTGGGGTTAACCGACTAATAGGGATAAGTGTCCATATCTATTGAACCAAGCAAGGTAGAATCGATTTTGTTTTTACAGATGAGAGGTTTTTATGTGTGTATTAATCCACAAGCGGATCCAAGGTTCTATCGCTAACGGTTCAATTTCTACGTCAAACTGGGTGAGGTTAACCGACTAAAAGGGATAAGTGTCCATATCTATTGAACCAAGCAAGACAGAATCGATTTTATTTTTGCAGATGGTAGGTTTTTATGTGTACATTAATCCGCAAGCTGATCCAAGGTTCTATCGTTAACGGTTCAATTTCTACGTTAGAGTGGTTGGGGTTAACCGACTAAAAGGGATAAGTGTCCATATCTATTGAACCAAGCAAGATAGAATCGATTTTGTTTTTGCAGATGATAGGTTTTTATGTTTATATTAATCCACAAGCTGATCCAAGGTTATTTCGTTAACGCTTCAATTTCTACGTCAAAGTGTCCATATCTATTGAACCAAGCAAAATAGAATCGATTTTATTTTTGCAGATTATAGGTTTTTATGTTTATATTAATCCACAAGCTGATCCAAGGTTCTATCGCTAACGGTTCAATTTCTACGTTACACTGGGTGGGGTTAACCGACTAAAAGGGATAAGTGTCCATATCTATTGAACCAAGCAAAATAGAATCGATTTTATTTTTGCAGATGATAGGGTTTTATGTGTATATTAATCCACAGGATTTTGTTTTTGCAGCTGATCCAAGGTCCTATCGCTAACGGTTCAATTTCTACGTCATACTGGGTGGGGTTAACCGACTAATAGGGATAAGTGTCCATATCTATTGAACCAAGCCAGGTAGAATCGAATTTGTTTTTGCAGATGGTAGGTGTTTATGTGCACATTAATCCACAAGCTGATCCAAGGTTCTTTCGTTAACGCTTCAATTTCTACGTCAAAGTGGGTAGGGTTAACCGACTAAAAGGGATAAGTGTCCATATCTATTGAACCAAGCAAGATAGAATCGATTTTGTTTTTGCAGATGATAGGGTTTTATGTGTACAATAATCCACAAGCTAATCCAAGGTTCTATCGCTAACGGTTCAATTTCTACGTCATACTGGGTGGGGTTAACCGACTAATAGGGATAAGTGTCCATATCTATTGAACCAAGCAAGGTAGAATCGATTTTGTTTTTACAGATGATAGGTTTTTATGTGTATATTAATCCACAAGCTGATCCAAGGTTCTATCGCTAACGGTTCAGTTTCTACGTTATACTGGGTGGGGTTAACCGACTAAAAGGGATAAGTGTCCATATCTATTGAACCAAGCAAAATAGAATCGATTTTATTTTTGCAGATGATAGGGTTTTATGTGTATATTAATCCACAGGATTTTGTTTTTGCAGCTGATCCAAGGTCCTATCGCTAACGGTTCAATTTCTACGTCATACTGGGTGGGGTTAACCGACTAATAGGGATAAGTGTCCATATCTATTGAACCAAGCCAGGTAGAATCGAATTTGTTTTTGCAGATGGTAGGTTTTTATGTGCACATTAATCCACAAGCTGGTCCAAGGTCCTATCGCTAACGGTTCAATTTCTACGTCATACTGGGTGGGGTTAACCGACTAATAGGGATAAGTGTCCATATCTATTGAACCAAGCAAGGTAGAATCGATTTTGTTTTTACAGATGATAGGTTTTTATGTGTATATTAATCCACAAGCTGATCCAAGGTTCTTTCGTTAACGCTTCAATTTCTACGTCAAAGTGTCCATATCTATTGAACCAAGCAAAATAGAATAGATTTTATTTTTGCAGATTATAGGTTTTTATGTTTATATTAATCCACAAGCTGATCCAAGGTTCTTTCGTTAACGCTTCAATTTCTACGTCAAAGTGTCCATATCTATTGAACCAAGCAAAATAGAATAGATTTTATTTTTGCAGATTATAGGTTTTTATGTTTATATTAATCCACAAGCTGATCCAAGGTTCTATCGCTAACGGTTCAATTTCTACGTTATACTGGGTGGGGTTAACCGACTAAAAGGGATAAGTGTCCATATCTATTGAACCAAGCAAAATAGAATCGATTTTATTTTTGCAGATGATAGGGTTTTATGTGTATATTAATCCACAGGATTTTGTTTTTGCAGCTGGTCCAAGGTCCTATCGCTAACGGTTCAATTTCTACGTCATACTGGGTGGGGTTAACCGACTAATAGGGATAAGTGTCCATATCTATTGAACCAAGCCAGGTAGAATCGAATTTGTTTTTGCAGATGGTAGGTTTTTATGTGCACATTAATCCACAAGCTGATCCAAGGTTCTATCGCTAACGGTTCAATTTCTACGTCAAACTGGGTGGGGTTAACCGACTAAAAGGGATAAGTGTCCATATCTATTGAACCAAGCAAGACAGAATCGATTTTATTTTTGCAGATGGTAGGTTTTTATGTGTACATTAATCCACAAGCTGATCCAAGGTTCTATCGTTAGCGGTTCAATTTCTACGTTAGAGTGGTTGGGGTTAACCGACTAAAAGGGATAAGTGTCCATATCTATTGAACCAAGCAAGATAGAATCGATTTTGTTTTTGCAGATGATAGGTTTTTATGTGTATATTAATCCACAAGCTGATCCAAGGTTCTTTCGTTAACGCTTCAATTTCTACGTCAAAGTGTCCATATCTATTGAACCAAGCAAAATAGAATAGATTTTATTTTTGCAGATTATAGGTTTTTATGTTTATATTAATCCACAAGCTGATCCAAGGTTCTATCGCTAACGGTTCAATTTCTACGTTATACTGGGTGGGGTTAACCGACTAAAAGGGATAAGTGTCCATATCTATTGAACCAAGCAAAATAGAATCGATTTTATTTTTGCAGATGATAGGGTTTTATGTGTATATTAATCCACAGGATTTTGTTTTTGCAGCTGATCCAAGGTCCTATCGCTAACGGTTCAATTTCTACGTCATACTGGGTGGGGTTAACCGACTAATAGGGTTAAGTGTCCATATCTATTGAACCAAGCCAGGTAGAATCGAATTTGTTTTTGCAGATGGTAGGTTTTTATGTGCACATTAATCCACAAGCTGATCCAAGGTTCTTTCGTTAACGCTTCAATTTCTACGTCAAAGTGGGTAGGGTTAACCGACTAAAAGGGATAAGTGTCCATATCTATTGAACCAAGCAAAATAGAATCGATTTTATTTTTGCAGATTATAGGTTTTTATGTTTATATTAATCCACAAGCTGATCCAAGGTTCTATCGCTAACGGTTCAATTTCTACGTTATACTGGGTGGGGTTAACCGACTAAAAGGGATAAGTGTCCATATCTATTGAAGCAAGCAAGATAGAATCGATTTTGTTTTTGCAGATGATAGGGTTTTATGTGTACAATAATCCACAAGCTAATCCAAGGTTCTATCGCTAGCGGTTCAATTTCTACGTCAAACTGGGTGGGGTTAATCGACTAAAAGGGATAAGTTTCCATATCTATTGAACCGAGCAAGATAGAATCGATTTTGTTTTTGCAGATGATAGGTTTTTATGTGTATATTAATCCACAAGCTGATCCAAGGTTCTTTCGTTAACGCTTCAATTTCTACGTCAAAGTGGGTAGGGTTAACCGACTAAAAGGGATAAGTGTCCATATCTATTGAACCAAGCAAAATAGAATCGATTTTATTTTTGCAGATTATAGGTTTTTATGTTTATATTAATCCACAAGCTGACCCAAGGTTCTATCGCTAACGGTTCAATTTCTACGTTATACTGGGTGGGGTTAACCGACTAAAAGGTATAAGTGTCCATATCTATTGAACCAAGCAAGATAGAATCGATTTTGTTTTTGCAGATGATAGGGTTTTATGTGTAAAATAATCCACAAGCTAATCCAAGGTTCTATCGCTAGCGGTTCAATTTCTACGTCAAACTGGGTGGGGTTAACCGTCTAAAAGGGATAAGTGTCCATATCTATTGAACCAAGCAAAATAGAATCGATTTTATTTTTGCAGGTTATAGGTTTTTATGTTTATATTAATCCACAAGCTGATCCAAGGTTCTATCGCTAACGGTTCAATTTCTACGTTATACTGGGTGGGGTTAACCGACTAAAAGGGATAAGTGTCCATATCTATTGAACCAAGCAAGATATAATCGATTTTGTTTTTGCAGCTGATCCAAGGTTCTATCGCTAACGGTTCAATTTCTACATTATACTGGGTGGGGTGAACCGACTAAAAAGGATAAGTGTCCATATCTATTGAACCAAGCAAGATAGAATCGATTATATTTTTGCAGATTATAGGTTTTTATGTTTATATTAATCCACAAGCTGATCCAAGGTTCTATCGTTAACGGTTCAATTTCTACGTTATAGTGGTTGGGGTTAACCGACCAAAAGGGATAAGTGTCCATATCTATTGAACCAAGCAAGATAGAATCGATTTTGTTTTTGCAGCTGATCCAAGGTTCTATCGCTAACGGTTCAATTTCTACGTTATACTGGGTGGGGTGAACCGACTAAAAAGGATAAGTGTCCATATCTATTGAACCAAGCAAGATAGAATCGATTTTATTTTTGCAGATGGTAGGTTTTTATGTGTATATTAATCCACAAGCTGATCCAAGGTTCTATCGCTAACGGTTCAATTTCTACGTCATACTGTGTGGGGTTAACCGACTAAAAGGGATAAGTGTCCATATCTATTGAACCAAGCAAGATAGAATCGATTTTGTGTTTGCAGCTGATCCAAGGTCCTATCGCTAACGGTTCAATTTCTACGTCATACTGGGTGGGGTTAACCGACTAATAGGGATAAGTGTCCATATCTATTGAACCAAGCCAGGTAGAATCGAATTTATTTTTGCAGATGGTAGGTTTTTATGTGCACATTAATCCACAAGCTGATCCAAGGTTCTATCGCTAACGGTTCAATTTCTACGTCAAACTGGGTGGGGTTAACCGACTAAAAGGGATAAGTGTCCATATCTATTGAACCAAGCAAGACAGAATCGATTTTATTTTTGCAGATGGTAGGTTTTTATGTGTACATTAATCCACAAGCTGATCCAAGGTTCTATCGTTAACGGTTCAATTTCTACGTTAGAGTGGTTGGGGTTAACCGACTAAAAGGGATAAGTGTACATATCTATTGAACCAAGCAAGATAGAATCGATTTTGTTTTTGCAGATGATAGGTTTTTATGTGTATATTAATCCACAAGCTTATCCAAAGTTCTTTCGTTAACGCTTCAATTTCTACGTCAAAGTGTCCATATCTATTGAACCAAGCAAAATAGAATCGATTTTATTTTTGCAGATTATAGGTTTTTATGTTTATATTAATCCACAAGCTGATCCAAGGTTCTATCGCTAACGGTTCAATTTCTACGTTATACTGGGTGGGGTTAACCGACTAAAAGGGATAAGTGTCCATATCTATTGAACCAAGCAAAATAGAATCGATTTTATTTTTGCAGATGATAGGGTTTTATGTGTATATTAATCCACAGGATTTTGTTTTTGCAGCTGATCCAAGGTACTATCGCTAACGGTTCAATTTCTACGTCATACTGGGTGGGGTTAACCGACTAATAGGGATAAGTGTCCATATCTATTGAACCAAGCCAGGTAGAATCGAATTTGTTTTTGCAGATGGTAGGTTTTTATGTGCATATCAATCCACAAGCTGATCCAAGGTTCTATCGCTAACGGTTCAATTTCTACGTCAAACTGGGTGGGGTTAACCGACTAAAAGGGATAAGTGTCCATATCTATTGAACCAAGCAAGAGAGAATCGATTTTGTTTTTGCAGGTGATAGGTTTTATGTGTATATTAATCCACAAGCTGATCCAAGGTCCTATCGCTAACGGTTTAATTTCTACGTCATACTGGGTGGGGTTAACCGACTAAAAGGGATAAGTGTCCATATCTATTGAACCAAGCAAGATAGAATCGATTTTGTTTTTGCAGCTGATCCAAGGTTCTATCGCTAACGGTTCAATTTCTACATTATACTGGGTGGGGTGAACCGACTAAAAAGGATAAGTGTCCATATCTATTGAACCAAGCAAGATAGAATCGATTTTACTTTGCAGATTATAGGTTTTTTATGTGTATATTAATCCACAAGCTGATCCAAGGTTCTATCGTTAACGGTTCAATTTCTACGTTATAGTGGTTGGGGTTAACCGACCAAAAGGGATAAGTGTCCATATCTATTGAACCAAGCAAGATAGAATCGATTTTGTTTTTGCAGCTGATCCAAGGTTCTATCGCTAACGGTTCAATTTCTACGTTATACTGGGTGGGGTGAACCGACTAAAAAGGATAAGTGTCCATATCTATTGAACCAAGCAAGATAGAATCGATTTTATTTTTGCAGATGGTAGGTTTTTATGTGTATATTAATCCACAAGCTGATCCAAGGTTCTATCGCTTACGGTTCAATTTCTACGTAATACTGTGTGGGGTTAACCGACTAAAAGGGATAAGTGTCCATATCTATTGAACCAAGCAAGATAGAATCGATTTTGTTTTTGCAGCTGGTCCAAGGTCCTATCGCTAACGGTTCAATTTCTACGTCATACTGGGTGGGGTTAACCGACTAATAGGGATAAGTGTCCATATCTATTGAACCAAGCCAGGTAGAATCGAATTTGTTTTTGCAGATGGTAGGTTTTTATGTGCACATTAATCCACAAGCTGATCCAAGGTTCTATCGCTAACGGTTCAATTTCTACGTCAAACTGGGTGGGGTTAACCGACTAAAAGGGATAAGTGTCCATATCTATTGAACCAAGCAAGACAGAATCGATTTTGTTTTTGCAGATGGTAGGTTTTTATGTGTACATTAATCCACAAGCTGATCCAAGGTTCTATCGTTAACGGTTCAATTTCTACGTTAGAGTGGTTGGGGTTAACCGACTAAAAGGGATAAGTGTCCATATCTATTGAACCAAGCAAGATAGAATCGATTTTGTTTTTGCAGCTGATCCAAGGTTCTATCGCTAACGGTTCAATTTCTACGTCATACTGTGTGGGGTTAACCGACTAAAAGGGATAAGTGTCCATATCTATTGAACCAAGCAAGATAGAATCGATTTTGTTTTTGCAGCTGGTCCAAGGTCCTATCGCTAACGGTTCAATTTCTACGTCATACTGGGTGGGGTTAACCGACTAATAGGGATAAGTGTCCATATCTATTGAACCAAGCAAGGTAGAATCGATTTTGTTTTTACAGATGAGAGGTTTTTATGTGTGTATTAATCCACAAGCGGATCCAAGGTTCTATCGCTAACGGTTCAATTTCTACGTCAAACTGGGTGAGGTTAACCGACTAAAAGGGATAAGTGTCCATATCTATTGAACCAAGCAAGACAGAATCGATTTTATTTTTGCAGATGGTAGGTTTTTATGTGTACATTAATCCGCAAGCTGATCCAAGGTTCTATCGTTAACGGTTCAATTTCTACGTTAGAGTGGTTGGGGTTAACCGACTAAAAGGGATAAGTGTCCATATCTATTGAACCAAGCAAGATAGAATCGATTTTGTTTTTGCAGATGATAGGTTTTTATGTTTATATTAATCCACAAGCTGATCCAAGGTTATTTCGTTAACGCTTCAATTTCTACGTCAAAGTGTCCATATCTATTGAACCAAGCAAAATAGAATCGATTTTATTTTTGCAGATTATAGGTTTTTATGTTTATATTAATCCACAAGCTGATCCAAGGTTCTATCGCTAACGGTTCAATTTCTACGTTACACTGGGTGGGGTTAACCGACTAAAAGGGATAAGTGTCCATATCTATTGAACCAAGCAAAATAGAATCGATTTTATTTTTGCAGATGATAGGGTTTTATGTGTATATTAATCCACAGGATTTTGTTTTTGCAGCTGATCCAAGGTCCTATCGCTAACGGTTCAATTTCTACGTCATACTGGGTGGGGTTAACCGACTAATAGGGATAAGTGTCCATATCTATTGAACCAAGCCAGGTAGAATCGAATTTGTTTTTGCAGATGGTAGGTTTTTATGTGCACATTAATCCACAAGCTGATCCAAGGTTCTTTCGTTAACGCTTCAATTTCTACGTCAAAGTGGGTAGGGTTAACCGACTAAAAGGGATAAGTGTCCATATCTATTGAACCAAGCAAGATAGAATCGATTTTGTTTTTGCAGATGATAGGGTTTTATGTGTACAATAATCCACAAGCTAATCCAAGGTTCTATCGCTAACGGTTCAATTTCTACGTCATACTGGGTGGGGTTAACCGACTAATAGGGATAAGTGTCCATATCTATTGAACCAAGCAAGGTAGAATCGATTTTGTTTTTACAGATGATAGGTTTTTATGTGTATATTAATCCACAAGCTGATCCAAGGTTCTATCGCTAACGGTTCAGTTTCTACGTTATACTGGGTGGGGTTAACCGACTAAAAGGGATAAGTGTCCATATCTATTGAACCAAGCAAGATAGAATCGATTTTGTTTTTGCAGATGATAGGGTTTTATGTGTACAATAATCCACAAGCTAATCCAAGGTTCTATCGCTAGCGGTTCAATTTCTACGTCAAACTGGGTGGGGTTAACCGACTAAAAGGGATAAGTGTCCATATCTATTGAACCAAGCAAGATAGAATCGATTTTGTTTTTGCAGATGATAGGTTTTTATGTGTATATTAATCCACAAGCTGATCCAAGGTTCTTTCGTTAACGCTTCAATTTCTAGGTCAAAGTGGGTAGGGTTAACCGACTAAAAGGGATAAGTGTCCATATCTATTGAACCAAGCAAAATAGAATCGATTTTATTTTTGCAGATTATAGGTTTTTATGTTTATATTAATCCACAAGCTGACCCAAGGTTCTATCGCTAACGGTTCAATTTCTACTTTATACTGGGTGGGGTTAACCGACTAAAAGGGATAAGTGTCCATATCTATTGAACCAAGCAAAATAGAATCGATTTTATTTTTGCAGATGATAGGGTTTTATGTGTATATTAATCCACAAGCTGATCCAAGGTTCTATCGCTAACGGTTCAATTTCTACGTTATACTGGGTGGGGTTAACCGACTAAAAGGGATAAGTGTCCATATCTATTGAACCAAGCAAGATAGAATCGATTTTGTTTTTGCAGATGATAGGGTTTTATGTGTACAATAATCCACAAGCTAATCCAAGGTTCTATCTCTAACGGTTCAATTTCTACGTCATACTGGGTGGGGTTAACCGACTAATAGGGATAAGTGTCCATATCTATTGAACCAAGCAAGGTAGAATCGATTTTGTTTTTACAGATGATAGGTTTTTATGTGTATATTAATCCACAAGCTGATCCAAGGTTCTATCGCTAACGGTTCAATTTCTACGTTATACTGGGTGGGGTTAACCGACTAAAAGGGATAAGTGTCCATATCTATTGAACCAAGCAAGATAGAATCGATTTTGTTTTTGCAGATGATAGGTTTTTATGTGTGTATTAATCCACAAGCTGATCTAAGGTTCTATCGCTAACGGTTCAATTTCTACGTCATGCTGGGTGTGGTTAACCGACTAATAGGGATAAGTGTCTATATCTATTGAACCAAGCAAGGTAGGATCGAATTTATTTTTTCAGATGGTAGGTTTTTATGTGTGTATTAATCCACAAGCTGATCCAAGGTCCTATCGCTAACCGTTTAATTTCTACGTCATACTGGGTGGGGTTAACCGACTAATAGGGATAAGTGTCCATATCTATTGAACCAAGCAAGGTAGAATCGAATTTATTTTTGCAGATGGTAGGTTTTTATGTGCATATCAATCCACAAGCTGATCCAAGGTTCTATCTCTAACGGTTCAATTTCTACGTCAAACTGGGTGGGGTTAACCGACTAAAAGGGATAAGTGTCCATATCTATTGAACCAAGCAAGACAGAATCGATTTTATTTTTGCAGATGGTAGGTTTTTATGTTTATATTAATCCACAAGCTGATCCAAGGTTCTATCGTTAACGGTTCAATTTCTACGTTAGAGTGGTTGGGGTTAATCGACTAAAAGGGGTAAGTGTCCATATCTATTGAACCAAGCAAGATAGAATCGATTTTGTTTTTGCAGATGATAGGCTTTTATGTGTATATTAATCCACAAGCTGATCCAAGGTTTTATCGTTAACGGTTCAATTTCTACGTTAGAGTGGTTGGGGTTAATCGACTAAAAGGGATAAGTGTCCATATCTATTGAACCAAGCAAGATAGAATCGATTTTGTTTTTGCCGATGATAGGTTTTTATGTGTATATTAATCTACAGGTAGATCCAAGGTCATATCGCTAACGGTTCAATTTCTACGTCATACTGGGTGGGGTTAACCGACTAATAGGGATAAGTGTCCATATCTATTGAACCAAGCAAGGTAGAACCGAATTTATTTTTGCAGATGGTAGGTTTTTATGTGCATATCAATCCACAAGCTGATCCAAGGTTCTATCGCTAACGGTTCAATTTCTACGTCAAACTGGGTGGGGTTAACCGACTAAAAGGGATAAGTGTCCATATCTATTGAACCAAGCAAGACAGAATCGATTTTATTTTTGCAGATGGTAGGTTTTTATGTGTATATTAATCCACAAGCTGATCCAAGGTTCTATCGTTAACGGTTCAATTTCTACGTTAGAGTGGTTGGGGTTAATCGACTAAAAGGGATAAGTGTCCATATCTATTGAACCAAGCAAGATAGAATCGATTTTGTTTTTGCAGATGATAGGTTTTTACGTGTGTATTAATCCACAAGCTGATCCAAGGTTATATCGCTAACGGTTCAATTTCTACGTCATACTGGGTGTGGTTAACCGACTAATAGGGATAAGTGTCTATATCTATTGAACCAAACAAGGTAGGATCGAATTTATTTTTGCAGATGGTAGGTTTTTATGTGCATATTAATCCACAAGCTGATCCGAGGTTCTATCGTTAACGGTTCAATTTCTACGTCAAAGTGGGTGGGGTTAACCGACTAAAAGGGATAAGTATCCATATCTATTGAACCAAGCTAGATAGAATCGGATCAATTTTTGCAGATGGTAGGTTTTTATGTGTATATTAATCCACAAGCTGATCCAAGGTTCTATCGCTAACGGTTCAATTTCTACGTTATACTGGGTGGGGTTAACCGACTAAAAGGGATAAGTGTCCATATCTATTGAACTAAGCAAGATCGAATCGATTTTATTTTTGCAGATGGTAGGCTTTTATGTGTATATTAATCCACAAGCTGATCCAAGGTTCTATCGCTAACGGTTCAATTTCTACGTCAAGCTGGGTGGGGTTAACCGACTAAAAGGGATAAGTGTCCATATCTATTGAACCAAGCAAGACAGAATCGATTTTATTTTTGCAGATGGTAGGTTTTTATGTGTATATTAATCCACAAGCTGATCCAAGGTTCTATCGTTAACGGTTCAATTTCTACGTTAGAGTGGTTGGGGTTAATCGACTAAAAGGGATAAGTGTCCATATCTATTGAACCAAGCAAGATAGAATCGATTTTGTTTTTGCAGATGATAGGTTTTTACGTGTGTATTAATCCACAAGCTGATCCAAGGTTATATCGCTAACGGTTCAATTTCTACGTCATACTGGGTGTGGTTAACCGACTAATAGGGATAAGTGTCTATATCTATTGAACCAAACAAGGTAGGATCGAATTTATTTTTGCAAATGGTAGGTTTTTATGTGCATATCAATCCACAAGCTGATCCAAGGTTCTATCGCTAACGGTTCAATTTCTACGTCAAACTGGGTGGGGTTAACCGACTAAAAGGGATAAGTGTCCATATCTATTGAACCAAGCAAGACAGAATCGATTTTATTTTTGCAGATGGTAGGTTTTTATGTGTATATTAATCCACAAGCTGATCCAAGGTTCTATCGTTAACGGTTCAATTTCTACGTTAGAGTGGTTGGGGTTAATCGACTAAAAGGGATAAGTGTCCATATCTATTGAACCAAGCAAGATAGAATCGATTTTGTTTTTGTAGATGATAGGTTTTTATGTGTGTATTAATCCACAAGCTGATCCAAGGTTATATCGCTAACGGTTCAATTTCTGCGTCATACTGGGTGTGGTTAACAGACTAATAGGGATAAGTGCCTATATCTATTGAACCAAGCAAGGTAGGATCGAATTTATTTTTGCAGATGGTAGGTTTTTATGTGCGTATTAATCCACAAGCTGATCCAAGGTTCTATCGTTAACGGTTCAATTTCTACGTCAAAGTGGGTGGGGTTAACCGACTAAAAGGGATAAGTATCCATATCTATTGAACCAAGCAAGATAGAATCGGATCAATTTTTGCAGATGGTAGGTTTTTATGTGTATATTAATCCACAAGCAGATCCAAGGTTCTATCGCTAACGGTTCAATTTCTACGTTATACTGGGTGGGGTTAACCGACTAAAAGGGATAAGTGTCCATATCTATTGAACTAAGCAAGATAGAATCGATTTTATTTTTGCAGATGGTAGGCTTTTATGTGTATATTAATCCACAAGCTGATCCAAGGTCCTATCGCTAACGGTTCAATTTCTGCGTCATACTGGGTGTGGTTAACCGACTAATAGGGATAAGTGTCTATATCTATTGAACCAAGCAAGGTAGGATCGAATTTATTTTTGCAGATGGTAGGTTTTTATGTGCATATTAATCCACAAGCTGATCCAAGGTTCTATTGCTAACGGTTCAATTTCTACGTTATACTGGGTGGGGTTAACCGACTAAAAGGGATAAGTGTCCATATCTATTGAACCAAGCAAGAGAGAATCGATTTTGTTTTTGCAGGTGATAGGTTTTATGTGTATATTAATCCACAAGCTGATCCAAGGTCCTATCTCTAACGGTTTAATTTCTACGTCATACTGGGTGGGGTTAACCGACTAAAAGGGATAAGTGTCCATATCTATTGAACCAAGCAAGATAGAATCGATTTTGTTTTTGCAGCTGATCCAAGGTTCTATCGCTAACGGTTCAATTTCTACATTATACTGGGTGGGGTGAACCGACTAAAAAGGATAAGTGTCCATATCTATTGAACCAAGCAAGATAGAATCGATTTTACTTTGCAGATTATAGGTTTTTATGTGTATATTAATCCACAAGCTGATCCAAGGTTCTATCGTTAACGGTTCAATTTCTACGTTATAGTGGTTGGGGTTAACCGACCAAAAGGGATAAGTGTCCATATCTATTGAACCAAGCAAGATAGAATCGATTTTGTTTTTGCAGCTGATCCAAGGTTCTATCGCTAACGGTTCAATTTCTACGTTATACTGGGTGAGGTGAACCGACTAAAAAGGATAAGTGTCCATATCTATTGAACCAAGCAAGATAGAATCGATTTTATTTTTGCAGATGGTAGGTTTTTATGTGTATATTAATCCACAAGCTGATCCAAGGTTCTATCGCTTACGGTTCAATTTCTACGTCATACTGTGTGGGGTTAACCGACTAAAAGGGATAAGTGTCCATATCTATTGAACCAAGCAAGATAGAATCGATTTTGTTTTTGCAGCTGGTCCAAGGTCCTATCGCTAACGGTTCAATTTCTACGTCATACTGGGTGGGGTTAACCGACTAATAGGGATAAGTGTCCATATCTATTGAACCAAGCCAGGTAGAATCGAATTTGTTTTTGCAGATGGTAGGTTTTTATGTGCACATTAATCCACAAGCGGATCCAAGGTTCTATCGCTAACGGTTCAATTTCTACGTCAAACTGGGTGAGGTTAACCGACTAAAAGGGATAAGTGTCCATATCTATTGAACCAAGCAAGACAGAATCGATTTTATTTTTGCAGATGGTAGGTTTTTATGTGTACATTAATCCACAAGCTGATCCAAGGTTCTATCGTTAACGGTTCAATTTCTACGTTAGAGTGGTTGGGGTTAACCGACTAAAAGGGATAAGTGTCCATATCTATTGAACCAAGCAAGATAGAATCGATTTTGTTTTTGCAGATGATAGGTTTTTATGTTTATATTAATCCACAAGCTGATCCAAGGTTCTTTCGTTAACGCTTCAATTTCTACGTCAAAGTGTCCATATCTATTGAACCAAGCAAAATAGAATCGATTTTATTTTTGCAGATTATAGGTTTTTATGTTTATATTAATCCACAAGCTGATCCAAGGTTCTATCGCTAACGGTTCAATTTCTACGTTACACTGGGTGGGGTTAACCGACTAAAAGGGATAAGTGTCCATATCTATTGAACCAAGCAAAATAGAATCGATTTTATTTTTGCAGATGATAGGGTTTTATGTGTATATTAATCCACAGGATTTTGTTTTTGCAGCTGATCCAAGGTCCTATCGCTAACGGTTCAATTTCTACGTCATACTGGGTGGGGTTAACCGACTAATAGGGATAAGTGTCCATATCTATTGAACCAAGCCAGGTAGAATCGAATTTGTTTTCGCAGATGGTAGGTTTATATGTGCACATTAATCCACAAGCTGATCCAAGGTTCTTTCGTTAACGCTTCAATTTCTACGTCAAAGTGGGTAGGGTTAACCGACTAAAAGGGATAAGTGTCCATATCTATTGAACCAAGCAAGATAGAATCGATTTTATTTTTGCAGATGATAGGGTTTTATGTGTACAATAATCCACAAGCTAATCCAAGGTTCTATCGCTAACGGTTCAATTTCTACGTCATACTGGGTGGGGTTAACCGACTAATAGGGATAAGTGTCCATATCTATTGAACCAAGCAAGGTAGAATCGATTTTGTTTTTACAGATGATAGGTTTTTATGTGTATATTAATCCACAAGCTGATCCAAGGTTCTATCGCTAACGGTTCAGTTTCTACGTTATACTGGGTGGGGTTAACCGACTAAAAGGGATAAGTGTCCATATCTATTGAACCAAGCAAGATAGAATCGATTTTGTTTTTGCAGATGATAGGGTTTTATGTGTACAATAATCCACAAGCTAATCCAAGGTTCTATCGCTAGCGGTTCAATTTCTACGTCAAACTGGGTGGGGTTAACCGACTAAAAGGGATAAGTGTCCATATCTATTGAACCAAGCAAGATAGAATCGGTTTTTTTTTTTGCAGATGATAGGTTTTTATGTGTATATTAATCCACAAGCTGATCCAAGGTTCTTTCGTTAACGCTTCAATTTCTAGGTCAAAGTGGGTAGGGTTAACCGACTAAAAGGGATAAGTGTCCATATCTATTGAACCAAGCAAAATAGAATCGATTTTATTTTTGCAGATTATAGGTTTTTATGTTTATATTAATCCACAAGCTGACCCAAGGTTCTATCGCTAACGGTTCAATTTCTACTTTATACTGGGTGGGGTTAACCGACTAAAAGGGATAAGTGTCCATATCTATTGAACCAAGCAAAATAGAATCGATTTTATTTTTGCAGATGATAGGGTTTTATGTGTATATTAATCCACAAGCTGATCCAAGGTTCTATCGCTAACGGTTCAATTTCTACGTTATACTGGGTGGGGTTAACCGACTAAAAGGGATAAGTGTCCATATCTATTGAACCAAGCAAGATAGAATCGATTTTGTTTTTGCAGATGATAGGGTTTTATGTGTACAATAATCCACAAGCTAATCCAAGGTTCTATCTCTAACGGTTCAATTTCTACGTCATACTGGGTGGGGTTAACCGACTAATAGGGATAAGTGTCCATATCTATTGAACCAAGCAAGGTAGAATCGATTTTGTTTTTACAGATGATAGGTTTTTATGTGTATATTAATCCACAAGCTGATCCAAGGTTCTGTCGCTAACGGTTCAATTTCTACGTTATACTGGGTGGGGTTAACCGACTAAAAGGGATAAGTGTCCATATCTATTGAACCAAGCAAGATAGAATCGATTTTGTTTTTGCAGATGATAGGTTTTTATGTGTGTATTAATCCACAAGCTGATCTAAGGTTCTATCGCTAACGGTTCAATTTCTACGTCATACTGGGTGTGGTTAACCGACTAATAGGGATAAGTGTCTATATCTATTGAACCAAGCAAGGTAGGATCGAATTTATTTTTTCAGATGGTAGGTTTTTATGTGTGTATTAATCCACAAGCTGATCCAAGGTCCTATCGCTAACCGTTTAATTTCTACGTCATACTGGGTGGGGTTAACCGACTAATAGGGATAAGTGTACATATCTATTGAACCAAGCAAAGTAGAATCGAATTTATTTTTGCAGATGGTAGGTTTTTATGTGCATATCAATCCACAAGCCGATCCAAGGTTCTATCGCTAACGGTTCAATTTCTACGTCAAACTGGGTGGGGTTAACCGACTAAAAGGGATAAGTGTCCATATCTATTGAACCAAGCAAGACAGAATCGATTTTATTTTTGCAGATGGTAGGTTTTTATGTTTATATTAATCCACAAGCTGATCCAAGGTTCTATCGTTAACGGTTCAATTTCTACGTTAGAGTGGTTGGGGTTAATCGACTAAAAGGGATAAGTGTCCATATCTATTGAACCAAGCAAGATAGAATCGATTTTGTTTTTGCAGATGATAGGCTTTTATGTGTATATTAATCCACAAGCTGATCCAAGGTTTTATCGTTAACGGTTCAATTTCTACGTTAGAGTGGTTGGGGTTAATCGACTAAAAGGGATAAGTGTCCATATCTATTGAACCAAGCAAGATAGAATCGATTTTGTTTTTGCCGATGATAGGTTTTTATGTGTATATTAATCTACAGGTAGATCCAAGGTCCTATCGCTAACGGTTCAATTTCTACGTCATACTGGGTGGGGTTAACCGACTAATAGGGATAAGTGTCCATATCTATTGAACCAAGCAAGGTAGAACCGAATTTATTTTTGCAGATGGTAGGTTTTTATGTGCATATCAATCCACAAGCTGATCCAAGGTTCTATCGCTAACGGTTCAATTTCTACGTCAAACTGGGTGGGGTTAACCGACTAAAAGGGATAAGTGTCCATATCTATTGAACCAAGCAAGACAGAATCGATTTTATTTTTGCAGATGGTAGGTTTTTATGTGTATATTAATCCACAAGCTGATCCAAGGTTCTATCGTTAACGGTTCAATTTCTACGTTAGAGTGGTTGGGGTTAACCGACTAAAAGGGATAAGTGTCCATATCTATTGAACCAAGCAAGACAGAATCGATTTTGTTTTTGCAGATGATAGGGTTTTATGTGTACAATAATCCACAAGCTAATCCAAGGTTCTATCGCTAACGGTTCAATTTCTACGTCATACTGGGTGGGGTTAACCGACTAATAGGGATAAGTGTCCATATCTATTGAACCAAGCAAGGTAGAATCGATTTTGTTTTTACAGATGATAGGTTTTTATGTGTATATTAATCCACAAGCTGATCCAAGGTTCTATCGCTAACGGTTCAGTTTCTATGTTATACTGGGTGGGGTTAACCGACTAAAAGGGATAAGTGTCCATATCTATTGAACCAAGCAAGATAGAATCGATTTTGTTTTTGCAGATGATAGGGTTTTATGTGTACAATAATCCACAAGCTAATCCAAGGTTCTATCGCTAGCGGTTCAATTTCTACGTCAAACTGGGTGGGGTTAACCGAATAAAAGGGATAAGTGTCCATATCTATTGAACCAAGCAAGATAGAATCGATTTTGTTTTTGCAGATGATAGGTTTTTATGTGTATATTAATCCACAAGCTGATCCAAGGTTCTTTCGTTAACGCTTCAATTTCTAGGTCAAAGTGGGTAGGGTTAACCGACTAAAAGGGATAATTGTCCATATCTATTGAACCAAGCAAAATAGAATCGATTTTATTTTTGCAGATTATAGGTTTTTATGTTTATATTAATCCACAAGCTGACCCAAGGTTCTATCGCTAACGGTTCAATTTCTACTTTATACTGGGTGGGGTTAACCGACTAAAAGGGATAAGTGTCCATATCTATTGAACCAAGCAAAATAGAATCGATTTTATTTTTGCAGATGATAGGGTTTTATGTGTATATTAATCCACAAGCTGATCCAAGGTTCTATCGCTAACGGTTCAATTTCTACGTTATACTGGGTGGGGTTAACCGACTAAAAGGGATAAGTGTCCATATCTATTGAACCAAGCAAGATAGAATCGATTTTGTTTTTGCAGATGATAGGGTTTTATGTGTACAATAATCCACAAGCTAATCCAAGGTTCTATCTCTAACGGTTCAATTTCTACGTCATACTGGGTGGGGTTAACCGACTAATAGGGATAAGTGTCCATATCTATTGAACCAAGCAAGGTAGAATCGATTTTGTTTTTAGAGATGATAGGTTTTTATGTGTATATTAATCCACAAGCTGATCCAAGGTTCTATCGCTAACGGTTCAATTTCTACGTTATACTGGGTGGGGTTAACCGACTAAAAGGGATAAGTGTCCATATCTATTGAACCAAGCAAGATAGAATCGATTTTGTTTTTGCAGATGATAGGTTTTTATGTGTGTATTAATCCACAAGCTGATCTAAGGTTCTATCGCTAACGGTTCAATTTCTACGTCATACTGGGTGTGGTTAACCGACTAATAGGGATAAGTGTCTATATCTATTGAACCAAGCAAGGTAGGATCGAATTTATTTTTTCAGATGGTAGGTTTTTATGTGTGTATTAATCCACAAGCTGATCCAAGGTCCTATCGCTAACCGTTTAATTTCTACGTCATACTGGGTGGGGTTAACCGACTAATAGGGATAAGTGTCCATATCTATTGAACCAAGCAAGGTAGAATCGAATTTATTTTTGCAGATGGTAGGTTTTTATGTGCATATCAATCCACAAGCTGATCCAAGGTTCTATCGCTAACGGTTCAATTTCTACGTCAAACTGGGTGGGGTTAACCGACTAAAAGGGATAAGTGTCCATATCTATTGAACCAAGCAAGACAGAATCGATTTTATTTTTGCAGATGGTAGGTTTTTATGTTTATATTAATCCACAAGCTGATCCAAGGTTCTATCGTTAACGGTTCAATTTCTACGTTAGAGTGGTTGGGGTTAATCGACTAAAAGGGATAAGTGTCCATATCTATTGAACCAAGCAAGATAGAATCGATTTTGTTTTTGCAGATGATAGGCTTTTATGTGTATATTAATCCACAAGCTGATCCAAGGTTTTATCGTTAACGGTTCAATTTCTACGTTAGAGTGGTTGGGGTTAATCGACTAAAAGGGATAAGTGTCCATATCTATTGAACCAAGCAAGATAGAATCGATTTTGTTTTTGCAGATGATAGGCTTTTATGTGTATATTAATCCACAAGCTGATCCAAGGTTTTATCGTTAACGGTTCAATTTCTACGTTAGAGTGGTTGGGGTTAATCGACTAAAAGGGATAAGTGTCCATATCTATTGAACCAAGCAAGATAGAATCGATTTTATTTTTGCAGATGGTAGGTTTTTATGTGTATATTAATCTACAGGTAGATCCAAGGTCCTATCGCTAACGGTTCAATTTCTACGTCATACTGGGTGGGGTTAACCGACTAATAGGGATAAGTGTCCATATCTATTGAACCAAGCAAGGTAGAACCGAATTTATTTTTGCAGATGGTAGGTTTTTATGTGCATATCAATCCACAAGCTGATCCAAGGTTCTATCGCTAACGGTTCAATTTCTACGTCAAACTGGGTGGGGTTAACCGACTAAAAGGGATAAGTGTCCATATCAATTGAACCAAGCAAGACAGAATCGATTTTATTTTTGCAGATGGTAGGTTTTTATGTGTATATTAATCCACAAGCTGATCCAAGGTTCTATCGTTAACGGTTCAATTTCTACGTTAGAGTGGTTGGGGTTAATCGACTAAAAGGGATAAGTGTCCATATCTATTGAACCAAGCAAGATAGAATCGATTTTGTTTTTGCAAATGATAGGTTTTTACGTGTGTATTAATCCACAAGCTGATCCAAGGTTATATCGCTAACGGTTCAATTTCTACGTCATACTGGGTGTGGTTAACCGACTAATAGGGATAAGTGTCTATATCTATTGAACCAAACAAGGTAGGATCGAATTTATTTTTGCAGATGGTAGGTTTTTATGTGCATATTAATCCACAAGCTGATCCGAGGTTCTATCGTTAACGGTTCAATTTCTTCGTCAAAGTGGGTGGGGTTAACCGACTAAAAGGGATAAGTATCCATATCTATTGAACCAAGCAAGATAGAATCGGATCAATTTTTGCAGATGGTAGGTTTTTATGTGTATATTAATCCACAAGCTGACCCAAGGTTCTATCGCTAACGGTTCAATTTCTACGTTATACTGGGTGGGGTTAACCGACTAAAAAGGATAAGTGTCCATATCTATTGAACTAAGCAAGATCGAATCGATTTTATTTTTGCAGATGGTAGGCTTTTATGTGTGTATTAATCCACAAGCTGATCCAAGGTTCTATCGCTAACGGTTCAATTTCTACGTCAAGCTGGGTGGGGTTAACCGACTAAAAGGGATAAGTGTCCATATCTATTGAACCAAGCAAGACAGAATCGATTTTATTTTTGCAGATGGTAGGTTTTTATGTGTATTTTAATCCACAAGCTGATCCAAGGTTCTATCGTTAACGGTTCAATTTCTACGTTAGAGTGGTTGGGGTTAATCGACTAAAAGGGATAAGTGTCCATATCTATTGAACCAAGCAAGATAGAATCGATTTTGTTTTTGCAGATGATAGGTTTTTACGTGTGTATTAATCCACAAGCTGATCCAAGGTTATATCGCTAACGGTTCAATTTCTACGTCATACTGGGTGTGGTTAACCGACTAATAGGGATAAGTGTCTATATCTATTGAACCAAACAAGGTAGGATCGAATTTATTTTTGCAAATGGTAGGTTTTTATGTGCATATCAATCCACAAGCTGATCCAAGGTTCTATCGCTAACGGTTCAATTTCTACGTCAAACTGGGTGGGGTTAACCGACTAAAAGGGATAAGTGTCCATATCTATTGAACCAAGCAAGACAGAATCGATTTTATTTTTGCAGATGGTAGGTTTTTATGTGTATATTAATCCACAAGCTGATCCAAGGTTCTATCGTTAACGGTTCAATTTCTACGTTAGAGTGGTTGGGGTTAATCGACTAAAAGGGATAAGTGTCCATATCTATTGAACCAAGCAAGATAGAATCGATTTTGTTTTTGTAGATGATAGGTTTTTATGTGTGTATTAATCCACAAGCTGATCCAAGGTTATATCGCTAACGGTTCAATTTCTGCGTCATACTGGGTTTGGTTAACAGACTAATAGGGATAAGTGTCTATATCTATTGAACCAAGCAAGGTAGGATCGAATTTATTTTTGCAGATGGTAGGTTTTTATATGCATATTAATCCACAAGCTGATCCAAGGTTCTATCGTTAACGGTTCAATTTCCACGTCAAAGTGGGTGGGGTTAACCGACTAAAAGGGATAAGTATCCATATTTATTGAACCAAGCAAGATAGAATCGGATCAATTTTTGCAGATGGTAGGTTTTTATGTGTATATTAATCCACAAGCAGACCCAAGGTTCTATCGCTAACGGTTCAATTTCTACGTTATACTGGGTGGGGTTAACCGACTAAAAGGGATAAGTGTCCATATCTATTGAACTAAGCAAGATAGAATCGATTTTATTTTTGCAGATGGTAGGCTTTTATGTGTATATTAATCCACAAGCTGATCCAAGGTCCTATCGCTTACGGTTCAATTTCTGCGTCATACTGGGTGTGGTTAACCGACTAATAGGGATAAGTGTCTATATCTATTGAACCAAGCAAGGTAGGATCGAATTTATTTTTGCAGATGGTAGGTTTTTATGTGCGTATTAATCCACAAGCTGATCCAAGGTTCTATCGCTAACGGTTCAATTTCTACGTTATACTGGGTGGGGTTAACCGACTAAAAGGGATAAGTGTCCATATCTATTGAACTAAGCAAGATAGAATCGATTTTATTTTTGCAGATGGTAGGCTTTTATGTGTATATTAATCCACAAGCTGATCCAAGGTCCTATCGCTAACGGTTCAATTTCTGCGTCATACTGGGTGTGGTTAACCGACTAATAGGGATAAGTGTCTATATCTATTGAACCAAGCAAGGTAGGATCGAATTTATTTTTGCAGATGGTAGGTTTTTATGTGCGTATTAATCCACAAGCTGATCCAAGGTTCTATCGCTAACGGTTCAATTTCTACGTTATACTGGGTGGGGTTAACCGACTAAAAGGGATAAGTGTCCATATCTATTGAAACAAGCAAGGTAGAATCGAATTTATTTTTGCAGATGGTAGGTTTTTATGTGCATATTAATCCACAAGCTGATCCAAGGTTCTATCGCTAACGGTTCAATTTCTACGTTATACTGGGTGGGGTTAACCGACTAAAAGGGATAAGTGTCCATATCTATTGAACTAAGCAGGATAGAATCGATTTTATTTTTGCAGATGGTAGGTTTTTATGTGTATATTAATCTACAAGCAGATCCAAGGTCCTATCGCTAACGGTTCAATTTCTACGTCATACTGGGTGGGGTTAACCGACTAATAGGGATAAGTGTCCATGTCTATTGAACCAAGCAAGGTAGAATCGAATTTATTTTTACAGATGATAGGTTTTTATGTGCGCATCAATCCACAAGCTGATCCAAGGTTCTATCGCTAACGGTTCAATTTCTACGTCAAACTGGGTGGGGTTAACCGACTAAAAGGGATAAGTGTCCATATCTATTGAACCAAGCAAGGTAGAATCGATTTTGTTTTTACAGATGATAGGCTTTTATGTGTATATTAATCCACAAGCTGATCCAAGGTTCTATCGCTAACGGTTCAATTTCTACGTTATACTGGGTGGGGTTAACCGACTAAAAGGGATAAGTGTCCATATCTATTGAACCAAGCAAGATAGAATCGATTTTGTTTTTGTAGATGATAGGTTTTTATGTGTGTATTAATCCACAAGCTGATCCAAGGTTATATCGCTAACGGTTCAATTTCTGCGTCATACTGGGTGTGGTTAACCGACTAATAGGGATAAGTGTCTATATCTATTGAACCAAGCAAGGTAGGATCGAATTTATTTTTGCAGATAGTAGGTTTTTATGTGCATATTAATCCACAAGCTGATCCAAGGTTCTATCGTTAACGGTTCAATTTCTACGTCAAAGTGGGTGGGGTTAACCGACTAAAAGGGATAAGTATCCATATCTATTGAACCTAGCAAGATAGAATCGAATCAATTTTTGCAGATGGTAGGTTTTTATGTGTATATTAATCCACAAGCTGATCCAAGGTTCTATCGCTAACGGTTCAATTTCTACGTTATACTGGGTGGGGTTAACCGACTAAAAGGGATAAGTGTTCATATCTATTGAACTAAGCAAGATAGAATCGATTTTATTTTTGCAGATGGTAGGTTTTTATGTGTATATTAATCCACAAGCTGATCCAAGGTTCTATCGCTAACTGTTCAATTTCTACGTTATACTGGGTGGGGTTAACCGACTAAAAGGGATAAGTGTCCATATCTATTGAACTAAGCAAGATAGAATCGATTTTATTTTTGCAGATGGTAGGTTTTTATGTGTGTATTAATCCACAAGCTGATCCAAGGTTCTATCGCTAACGGTTCAATTTCTACGTCATACTGTGTGTGGTTAACCGACTAAAATGGATAAGTGTCCATATCTATTGAACCAAGCAAGATAGAATCGATTTATTTTTTGCAGATGATAGGCTTTTATGTGTATATTAATCCACAAGCTGATCCAAGGTTCTATCGTTAACGGTTCAATTTCTACGTTAGAGTGGTTGGGGTTAATCGACTAAAAGGGATAAGTGTCCATATCTATTGAACCAAGCAAGATAGAATCGATTTTGTTTTTGCCGATGATAGGTTTTTATGTGTATATTAATCTACAAGTAGATCCAAGGTCCTATCGCTAACGGTTCAATTTCTACGTCATACTGGGTGGGGTTAACCGACTAATAGGGATAAGTGTCCTTATCTATTGAACCAAGCAAGGTAGAATCGAATTTATTTTTGCAGATGGTAGGTTTTTATGTGCATATCAATCCGCAAGCTGACCCAAGGTTCTATCGCTAACGGTTCAATTTCTACGTCAAACTGGGTGGGGTTAACCGACTAAAAGGGATAAGTGTCCATATCTATTGAACCAAGCAAGACAGAATCGATTTTATTTTTGCAGATGGTAGGTTTTTATGTGTATATTAATCCACAAGCTGATCCAAGGTTCTATCGTTAACGGTTCAATTTCTACGTTAGAGTGGTTGGGGTTAATCGACTAAAAGGGATAAGTGTCCATATCTATTGAACCAAGCAAGATAGAATCGATTTTGTTTTTGCAGATGATAGGTTTTTACGTGTGTATTAATCCACAAGCTGATCCAAGGTTATATCGCTAACGGTTCAATTTCTACGTCATACTGGGTGTGGTTAACCGACTAATAGGGATAAGTGTCTATATCTATTGAACCAAACAAGGTAGGATCGAATTTATTTTTGCAGATGGTAGGGTTTTATGTGCATATTAATCCACAAGCTGATCCGAGGTTCTATCGTTAACGGTTCAATTTCTACGTCAAAGTGGGTGGGGTTAACCGACTAAAAGGGATAAGTATCCATATCTATTGAACCAAGCAAGATAGAATCGAATTAATTTTTGCAGATGGTAGGTTTTTATGTGTATATTAATCCACAAGCTGATCCAAGGTTCTATCGCTAACGGTTCAATTTCTACGTCATACTGGGTGTGGTTAACCGACTAATAGGGATAAGTGTCTATATCTATTGAACCAAGCAAGGTAGGATTGAATTTATTTTTTCAGATGGTAGGTTTTTATGTGCATATTAATCCACAAGCTCATCCAAGGTTCTATCGCTAACAGTTCAATTTCTACGTTATACTGGGTGGGGTTAACCGACTAAAAGGGATAAGTGTCCATATCTATTGAACCAAGCAAGACAGAATCGATTTTATTTTTGCAGATGGTAGGTTTTTATGTGTGTATTAATCCGCAAGCTGATCCAAGGTTCTATCGTTAACGGTTCAATTTCTACGTTAGAGTGGTTGGGATTAATCGACTAAAAGGGATAAGTGTCCATATCTATTGAACCAAGCAAGATAGAATCGATTTTGTTTTTGCAGATGATAGGTTTTTACGTGTGTATTAATCCACAAGCTGATCCAAGGTTATATCGCTAACGGTTCAATTTCTACGTCATACTGGGTGTGGTTAACCGACTAATAGGGATAAGTGTCTAAATCTATTGAACCAAACAAGGTAGGATCGAATTTATTTTTGCAGATGGTAGGTTTTTATGTGCATATTTATCCACAAGCTGATCCGAGGTTCTATCGTTAACGGTTCAATTTCTACGTCAAAGTGGGTGGGGTTAACCGACTAAAAGGGATAAGTATCCATATCTATTGAACCAAGCAAGATAGAATCGAATTAATTTTTGCAGATGTTAGGTTTTTATGTGTACATTAATCCACAAGCTGATCCAAGGTTCTATCGCTAACGGTTCAATTTCTACGTTATACTAGGTGGGGTTAACCGACTAAAAGGGATAAGTGTCCATATCTATTGAACCAAGCAAGATAGAATCGATTTTGTTTTTGTAGATAATAGGTTTTTATGTGTGTATTAATCCACAAGCTGATCCAAGGTTATATCGCTAACGGTTCAATTTCTGCGTCATACTGGGTGTGGTTAACCGACTAATAGGGATAAGTGTCTATATCTATTGAACCAAGCAAGGTAGGATCGAATTTATTTTTGCAGATGGTAGGTTTTTGTGTGCATATTAATCCACAAGATGATCCAAGGTTCTATCGTTAACGGTTCAATTTCTACGTCAAAGTGGGTGTGGTTAACCGACTAAAAGGGATAAGTATCCATATCTATTGAACCAAGTAAGATAGAATCGAATTTTATTTTTGCAGATGGTAGGTTTTTATGTGTATATTAATCTACAAGCTGATCCAAGGTCCTATCGCTAACGGTTCAATTTCTACGTCATACTGGGTGGGGTTAACCGACTAATAGGGATAAGTGTCCATATCTATTGAACCAAGCAAGGTAGAATCGAATTTATTTTTGCAGATGATAGGTTTTTATGTGTGTATTAATCCACAAGCTGATCCAAGGTTATATCGCTAACGGTTCAATTTCTATGTCATACTGGGTGTGGTTAACCGACTAATAGGGATAAGTGTCTATATCTATTGAACCAAGCAAGGTAGGATCGAATTTATTTTTGCAGATGGTAGGTTTTTATGTGCATATTAATCCACAAGCTGATCCAAGGTTCCATCGCTAACGGTTCAATTTCTACGTTATACTGGGTGGGGTTAACCGACTAAAAGGGATAAGTGTCCATTTCTATTGAACCAAGCAAGATAGAATCGATTTTGTTTTTGCCGATGTTAGTTTTTATGTGTATATTAATATACAAGTAGATCCAAGGTCCTATCGCTAACGGTTTAATTTCTACGTCATACTGGGTGGGGTTAACCGACTAATAGGGATAAGTGTCCATATCTATTGAACCAAGCAAGGTAGAATCGAATTTATTTTTGCAGATGGTAGGTTTTTATGTGCATATCAATCCACAAGCTGATCCAAGGTTCTATCGCTAACGGTTCAATTTCTACGTCAAACTGGGTGGGGTTAACCGACTAAAAGGGATAAGTGTCCATATCTATTGAACCAAGCAAGACAGAATCGATTTTATTTTTGCAGATGGTAGGTTTTTATGTGTATATTAATCCACAAGCTGATCCAAGGTTCTATCGTTAACGGTTCAATTTCTACGTTAGAGTGGTTGGGGTTAATCGACTAAAAGGGATAAGTGTCCATATCTATTGAACCAAGCCAGATAGAATCGATTTATTTTTTGCAGATGATAGGCTTTTATGTGTGTATTAATCCACAAGCTGATCCAAGGTTCTATCGTTAACGGTTCAATTTCTACGTTAGAGTGGTTGGGGTTAATCGACTAAAAGGGATAAGTGTCCATATCTATTGAACCAAGCAAGATAGAATCGATTTTGTTTTTGCCAATGATAGGTTTTTATG
The DNA here is from genome assembly GCF_040869045.1 of Eurosta solidaginis. NCBI lineage: Eukaryota > Metazoa > Arthropoda > Insecta > Diptera > Tephritidae > Eurosta > Eurosta solidaginis. The sequence goes on along the minus strand of NW_027136885.1, from coordinate 962,724 downwards.
TGTATATTAATCTACAAGTAGATCCAAGGTCCTATCGCTAACGGTTCAATTTCTACGTCATACTGGGTGGGGTTAACCGACTAATAGGGATAAGTGTCCATATCTATTGAACCAAGCAAGGTAGAATCGAATTTGTTTTTGCAGATGGTAGGTTTTTATGTGCATATCAATCCACAAGCTGATCCAAGGTTCTATCACTAACGGTTCAATTTCTACGTCAAACTGGGTGGGGTTAACCGACTAAAAGGGATAAGTGTCCATATCTATTGAACCAAGCAAGACAGAATCGATTTTATTTTTGCAGATGGTAGGTTTTTATGTGTATATTAATCCACAAGCTGATCCAAGGTTCTATCGTTAACGGTTCAATTTCTACGCTAGGGTGGTTGGGGTTAATCGACTAAAAGGGATAAGTGTCCATATCTATTGAACCAAGCAAGATAGAATCGATTTTGTTTTTGCAGATGATAGGTTTTTACGTGTGTATTAATCCACAAGCTGATCCAAGGTTATATCGCTAATGGTTCAATTTCTACGTCATACTGGGTGTGGTTAACCGACTAATAGGGATAAGTGTCTATATCTATTGAACCAAACAAGGTATGATCGAATTTATTTTTGCAGATGGTAGGTTTTTATGTGCATATTAATCCACAAGCTGATCCGAGGTTCTATCGTTAACGGTTCAATTTCTACGTCAAAGTGGGTGGGGTTAACCGACTAAAAGGGATAAGTATCCATATCTATTGAACCAAGCAAGATAGAATCGGATCAATTTTTGCAGATGGTAGGTTTTTATGTGTATATTAATCCACAAGCTGATCCAAGGTTCTATCGGTAACGGTTCAATTTCTACGTTATACTGGGTGGGGTTAACCGACTAAAAGGGATAAGTGTCCATATCTATTGAACTAAGCAAGATAGAATCGATTTTATTTTTGCAGATGGTAGGCTTTTATGTGCACATTAATCCACAAGCTGATCCAAGGTTCTATCGCTAACGGTTCAATTTCTACGTCAAACTGGGTGGGGTTAACCGACTAAAAGGGATAAGTGTCCATATCTATTGAACCAAGCAAGACAGAATCGATTTTATTTTTGCAGATGGTAGGTTTTTATGTGTATATTAATCCACAAGCTGATCCAAGGTTCTATCGTTAACGGTTCAATTTCTACGTTAGAGTGGTTGGGGTTAATCGACTAAAAGGGATAAGTGTCCATATCTATTGAACCAAGCAAGATAGAATCGATTTTGTTTTTGCAGATGATAGGTTTTTACGTGTGTATTAATCCACAAGCTGATCCAAGGTTATATCGCTAACGGTTCAATTTCTACGTCATACTGGGTGTGGTTAACCGACTAATAGGGATAAGTGTCTATATCTATTGAACCAAACAAGGTAGGATCGAATTTATTTTTGCAGATGGTAGGTTTTTATGTGCATATCAATCCACAAGCTGATCCAAGATTCTATCGCTAACGGTTCAATTTCTACGTCAAACTGGGTGGGGTTAACCGACTAAAAGGGATAAGTGTCCATATCTATTGAACCAAGCAAGACAGAATCGATTTTATTTTTGCAGATGGTAGGTTTTTATGTGTATATTAATCCACAAGCTGATCCAAGGTTCTATCGTTAACGGTTCAATTTCTACGTTAGAGTGGTTGGGGTTAATCGACTAAAAGGGATAAGTGTCCATATCTATTGAACCAAGCAAGATAGAATCGATTTTGTTTTTGCAGATGATAGGTTTTTACGTGTGTATTAATCCACAAGCTGATCCAAGGTTCTATCGCTAACGGTTCAATTTCTACGTTATACTGGGTGGGGTTAACCGACTAAAAGGGATAAGTGTCCATATCTATTGAACTAAGCAAGATAGAATCGATTTTATTTTTGTAGATGATAGGTTTTTATGTGTGTATTAATCCACAAGCTGACCCAAGGTTATATCGCTAACGGTTCAATTTCTGCGTCATACTGGGTGTGGTTAACCGACTAATAGGGATAAGTGTCTATATCTATTGAACCAAGCAAGGTAGGATCGAATTTATTTTTGCAGATGGTAGGGTTTTATGTGCATATCAATCCACAAGCTGATCCAAGGTTCTATCGCTAACGGTTCAATTTCTACGTCAAACTGGGTGTGGTTAACCGACTAAAAGGGATAAGTGTCCATATCTATTGAACTAAGCAGGATAGAATCGATTTTATTTTTGCAGATGGTAGGTTTATATGTGTATATTAATCTACAAGCTGATCCAAGGTCCTATCGCTAACGGTTCAATTTCTACGTCATACTGGGTGGGGTTAACCGACTAATAGGGATAAGTGTCCATATCTATTGAACCAAGCAAGGTAGAATCGAATTTATTTTTGCAGATGATAGGTTTTTATGTGTGTATTAATCCACAAGCTGATCCAAGGTTATATCGCTAACGGTTCAATTTCTATGTCATACTGGGTGTGGTTAACCGACTAATAGGGATAAGTGTCTATATCTATTGAACCAAGCAAGGTAGGATCGAATTTATTTTTGCAGATGGTAGGTTTTTATGTGCATATTAATCCACAAGCTGATCCAAGGTTCCATCGCTAACGGTTCAATTTCTACGTTATACTGGGTGGGGTTAACCGACTAAAAGGGATAAGTGTCCATTTCTATTGAACCAAGCAAGATAGAATCGATTTTGTTTTTGCCGATGTTAGTTTTTATGTGTATATTAATATACAAGTAGATCCAAGGTCCTATCGCTAACGGTTTAATTTCTACGTCATACTGGGTGGGGTTAACCGACTAATAGGGATAAGTGTCCATATCTATTGAACCAAGCAAGGTAGAATCGAATTTATTTTTGCAGATGGTAGGTTTTTATGTGCATATCAATCCACAAGCTGATCCAAGGTTCTATCGCTAACGGTTCAATTTCTACGTCAAACTGGGTGGGGTTAACCGACTAAAAGGGATAAGTGTCCATATCTATTGAACCAAGCAAGACAGAATCGATTTTATTTTTGCAGATGGTAGGTTTTTATGTGTATATTAATCCACAAGCTGATCCAAGGTTCTATCGTTAACGGTTCAATTTCTACGTTAGAGTGGTTGGGGTTAATCGACTAAAAGGGATAAGTGTCCATATCTATTGAACCAAGCAAGATAGAATCGATTTATTTTTTGCAGATGATAGGCTTTTATGTGTGTATTAATCCACAAGCTGATCCAAGGTTCTATCGTTAACGGTTCAATTTCTACGTTAGAGTGGTTGGGGTTAATCGACTAAAAGGGATAAGTGTCCATATCTATTGAACCAAGCAAGATAGAATCGATTTTGTTTTTGCCAATGATAGGTTTTTATGTGTATATTAATCTACAAGTAGATCCAAGGTCCTATCGCTAACGGTTCAATTTCTACGTCATACTGGGTGGGGTTAACCGACTAATAGAGATAAGTGTCCATATCTATTGAACCAAGCAAGGTAGAATCGAATTTATTTTTGCAGATGGTAGGTTTTTATGTGCATATCAATCCACAAGCTGATCCAAGGTTCTATCGCTAACGGTTCAATTTCTACGTCAAACTGGGTGGGGTTAACCGACTAAAAGGGATAAGTGTCCATATCTATTGAACCAAGCAAGACAGAATCGATTTTATTTTTGCAGATGGTAGGTTTTTATGTGTATATTAATCCACAAGCTGATCCAAGGTTCTATCGTTAACGGTTCAATTTCTACGCTAGGGTGGTTGGGGTTAATCGACTAAAAGGGATAAGTGTCCATATCTATTGAACCAAGCAAGATAGAATCGATTTTGTTTTTGCAGATGATAGGTTTTTACGTGTGTATTAATCCACAAGCTGATCCAAGGTTATATCGCTAATGGTTCAATTTCTACGTCATACTGGGTGTGGTTAACCGACTAATAGGGATAAGTGTCTATATCTATTGAACCAAACAAGGTAGGATCGAATTTATTTTTGCAGATGGTAGGTTTTTATGTGCATATTAATCCACAAGCTGATCCGAGGTTCTATCGTTAACGGTTCAATTTCTACGTCAAAGTGGGTGGGGTTAACCGACTAAAAGGGATAAGTATCCATATCTATTGAACCAAGCAAGATAGAATCGGATCAATTTTTGCAGATGGTAGGTTTTTATGTGTATATTAATCCAAAAGCTGATCCAAGGTTCTATCGGTAACGGTTCAATTTCTACGTTATACTGGGTGGGGTTAACCGACTAAAAGGGATAAGTGTCCATATCTATTGAACTAAGCAAGATAGAATCGATTTTATTTTTGCAGATGGTAGGCTTTTATGTGCACATTAATCCACAAGCTGATCCAAGGTTCTATCGCTAACGGTTCAATTTCTACGTCAAACTGGGTGGGGTTAACCGACTAAAAGGGATAAGTGTCCATATCTATTGAACCAAGCAAGACAGAATCGATTTTATTTTTGCAGATGGTAGGTTTTTATGTGTATATTAATCCACAAGCTGATCCAAGGTTCTATCGTTAACGGTTCAATTTCTACGTTAGAGTGGTTGGGGTTAATCGACTAAAAGGGATAAGTGCCCATATCTATTGAACCAAGCAAGATAGAATCGATTTTGTTTTTGCAGATGATAGGTTTTTACGTGTGTATTAATCCACAAGCTGATCCAAGGTTATATCGCTAACGGTTCAATTTCTACGTCATACTGGGTGTGGTTAACCGACTAATAGGGATAAGTGTCTATATCTATTGAACCAAACAAGGTAGGATCGAATTTATTTTTGCAGATGGTAGGTTTTTATGTGCATATCAATCCACAAGCTGATCCAAGGTTCTATCGCTAACGGTTCAATTTCTACGTCAAACTGGGTGGGGTTAACCGACTAAAAGGGATAAGTGTCCATATCTATTGAACCAAGCAAGACAGAATCGATTTTATTTTTGCAGATGGTAGGTTTTTATGTGTATATTAATCCACAAGCTGATCCAAGGTTCTATCGTTAACGGTTCAATTTCTACGTTAGAGTGGTTGGGGTTAATCGACTAAAAGGGATAAGTGTCCATATCTATTGAACCAAGCAAGATAGAATCGATTTTGTTTTTGCAGATGATAGGTTTTTACGTGTGTATTAATCCACAAGCTGATCCAAGGTTCTATCGCTAACGGTTCAATTTCCACGTTATACTGGGTGGGGTTAACCGACTAAAAGGGATAAGTGTCCATATCTATTGAACTAAGCAAGATAGAATCGATTTTATTTTTGTAGATGATAGGTTTTTATGTGTGTATTAATCCACAAGCTGACCCAAGGTTATATCGCTAACGGTTCAATTTCTGCGTCATACTGGGTGTGGTTAACCGACTAATAGGGATAAGTGTCTATATCTATTGAACCAAGCAAGGTAGGATCGAATTTATTTTTGCAGATGGTAGGTTTTTATGTTCATATTAATCCACAAGCTGATCCAAGGTTCTATCGTTAACGGTTCAATTTCTACGTCAAAGTGGGTGGGGTTAACCGACTAAAAGGGATAAGTATCCATATCTATTGAACCAAGCAAGATAGAATCGGATCAATTTTTGCAGATGGTAGGTTTTTATGTGTATATTAATCCACAAGCTGACCCAAGGTTCTATCGCTAACGGTTCAATTTCTACGTTATACTGGGTGGGGTTAACCGACTAAAAGGGATAAGTGTCCATATCTATTGAAATAAGCAAGATAGAATCCATTTTATTTTTGCAGATGGTAGGCTTTTATGTGTGTATTAATCCACAAGCTGATCCAAGGTCCTATCGCTAACGGTTCAATTTCTGCGTCATACTGGGTGTGGTTAACCGACTAATAGGGATAAGTGTCTATATCTATTGAACCAAGCAAGGTAGGATCGAATTTATTTTTGCAGATGGTAGGGTTTTATGTGCATATCAATCCACAAGCTGATCCAAGGTTCTATCGCTAACGGTTCAATTTCTACGTCAAACTGGGTGGGGTTAACCGACTAAAAGGGATAAGTGTCCATATCTATTGAACTAAGCAGGATAGAATCGAATTTATTTTTGCAGATGGTAGGTTTTTATGTGCATATCAATCCACAAGCTGATCCAAGGTTCTATCGCTAACGGTTCAATTTCTACGTCAAACTGGGTGGGGTTAACCGACTAAAAGGGATAAGTGTCCATATCTATTGAACCAAGCAAGACACAATCCACAAGCTGATCCAAGGTTCTATCGTTAACGGTTCAATTTCTATGTTAGAGTGGTTGGGGTTAATCGACTAAAAGGGATAAGTGTCCATATCTATTGAACCAATCAAGATAGAATCGATTTATTTTTTGCAGATGATAGGCTTTTATGTGTGTATTAATCCACAAGCTGATCCAAGGTTCTATCGTTAACGGTTCAATTTCTACGTTAGAGTGGTTGGGGTTAATCGACTAAAAGGGATAAGTGTCCATATCTATTGAACCAAGCAAGATAGAATCGATTTTGTTTTTGCCAATGATAGGTTTTTATGTGTATATTAATCTACAAGTAGATCCAAGGTCCTATCGCTAACGGTTCAATTTCTACGTCATACTGGGTGGGGTTAACCGACTAATAGGGATAAGTGTCCATATCTATTGAACCAAGCAAGGTAGAATCGAATTTATTTTTGCAGATGGTAGGTTTTTATGTGCATATCAATCCACAAGCTGACCCAAGGTTCTATCGCTAACGGTTCAATTTCTACGTCAAACTGGGTGGGGTTAACCGACTAAAAGGGATAAGTGTCCATATCTATTGAACCAAGCAAGACAGAATCGATTTTATTTTTGCAGATGGTAGGTTTTTATGTGTATATTAATCCACAAGCTGATCCAAGGTTCTATCGTTAACGGTTCAATTTCTACGTTAGAGTGGTTGGGGTTAATCGACTAAAAGGGATAAGTGTCCATATCTATTGAACCAAGCAAGATAGAATCGATTTTGTTTTTGCAGATGATAGGTTTTTACGTGTGTATTAATCCACAAGCTGATCCAAGGTTATATCGCTAACGGTTCAATTTCTACGTCATACTGGGTGTGGTTAACCGACTAATAGGTATAAGTGTCTATATCTATTGAACCAAACAAGGTAGGATCGAATTTATTTTTGCAGATGGTAGGTTTTTGTGTGTATATTAATCCACAAGCTGATCCAAGGTTCTATCGCTAACGGTTCAATTTCTACGTCATACTGGGTGTGGTTAACCGACTAATAGGGATAAGTGTCTATATCTATTGAACCAAGCAAGGTAGGATCGAATTTATTTTTTTAGATGGTAGGTTTTTATGTGCATATTAATCCACAAGCTCATCCAAGGTTCTATCGCTAACGGTTCAATTTCTACGTCAAACTGGGTGGGGTTAACCGACTAAAAGGGATAAGTGTCCATATCTGTTGAACCTAGCAAGACAGAATCGATTTTATTTTTGCAGATGGTAGGTTTTTATGTGTGTATTAATCCACAAGCTGATCCAAGGTTCTATCGCTAACGGTTCAATTTCTACGTCATACTGTGTGTGGTTAACCGACTAAAAGGGATAAGTGTCCATATCTATTGAACCAAGCAAGATAGAATCGATTTTGTTTTTGCAGATGATAGGTTTTTATGTGTATATTAATCCACAAGCTGATCCAAGGTTCTATCGCTAACGGTTCAATTTCTATGTCATACTGTGTGTGGTTAACCGACTAAAAGGGATAAGTGTCCATATCTATTGAACCAAGCAAGATAGAATCGATTTTGTTTTTGCAGATGATAGGCTTTTATGTGTGTATTAATCCACAAGCTGATCCAAGGTTCTATCGCTAACGGTTCAATTTCTACGTCATACTGGGTTTGGTTAACCGACTAATAGGGATAAGTGTCTATATCTATTGAACCAAGCAAGATAGAATCGATTTTGTTTTTGCAGATGATAGGTTTTTATGTGTATATTAATCCACAAGCTGATCCAAGGTTCTATCGCTAACGGTTCAATTTCTACGTCATACTGTGTGTGGTTAACCGACTAAAAGGGATAAGTGTCCATATCTATTGAACCAAGCAAGATAGAATCGATTTTGTTTTTGCAGATGATAGGTTTTTATGTGTGTATTAATCCACAAGCTGATCCAAGGTTCTATCGCTAACGGTTCAATTTCTACGTCATACTGGGTGTGGTTAACCGACTAATAGGGATAAGTGTCTATATCTATTGAACCAAGCAAGGTAGGATCGAATTTATTTTTTCAGATGGTAGGTTTTTATGTGCATATTAATCCACAAGCTCATCCAAGGTTCTATCGCTAACGGTTCAATTTCTACGTCAAACTGGGTGGGGTTAACCGACTAAAAGGGATAAGTGTCCATATCTGTTGAACCAAGCAAGGTAGGATCGAATTTATTTTTTCAGATGGTAGGTTTTTATGTGCATATTAATCCACAAGCTCATCCAAGGTTCTATCGCTAACGGTTCAATTTCTACGTCAAACTGGGTGGGGTTAACCGACTAAAAGGGATAAGTGTCCATATCTATTGAACCATGCAAGATAGAATCGATTTTGTTTTTGCAGATGATAGGGTTTTATGTGTATATTAATCCACAAGCTGATCCAAGGTTCTATCGCTAACGGTTCAATTTCTACGTCATACTGTGTGTGGTTAACCGACTAAAAGGGATAAGTGTCCATATCTATTGAACCAAGCAAGATAGAATCGATTTTGTTTTTGCAGATGATAGGCTTTTATGTGTGTATTAATCCACAAGCTGATCCAAGGTTCTATCGCTAACGGTTCAATTTCTACGTCATACTGGGTTTGGTTAACCGACTAATAGGGATAAGTGTCTATATCTATTGAACCAAGCAAGATAGAATCGATTTTGTTTTTGCAGATGATAGGTTTTTATGTGTGTATTAATCCACAAGCTGATCCAAGGTTCTATCGCTAACGGTTCAATTTCTACGTCATACTGGGTGTGGTTAACCGACTAATAGGGATAAGTGTCTATATCTATTGAACCAAGCAAGGTAGGATCGAATTTATTTTTTCAGATGGTAGGTTTTTATGTGCGTATTAATCCACAAGCTCATCCAAGGTTCTATCGCTAACGGTTCAATTTCTACGTCAAACTGGGTGGGGTTAACAGACTAAAAGGGATAAGTGTCCATATCTGTTGAACCTAGCAAGACAGAATCGATTTTATTTTTGCAGATGGTAGGTTTTTATGTGTGTATTAATCCACAAGCTGATCCAAGGTTCTATCGTTAACGGTTCAATTTATACGTCATACTGTGTGGGGTTAACCGACTAAAAGGGATAAATGTCCATATCTATTGAACCAAGCAAAATATAATCGATTTTATTTTTGCAGGTTATAGGTTTTTATGTGTATATTAATCCACCAGCTGATCCAAGGTTCTATCGTTAACGGTTCAATTTCTACGTCAAAGTGGGTAGGGTTAACCGACTAATAGGGATAAGTGTCCATATCTATTGAACCAAGCAAGGTAGAATCGATTTTATTTTTGCAGATGGTAGGTTTTTATGTGCATATCAATCCACAAGCTGATCGAAGGTTCTATCGCTAACGGTTCAGTTTCTACGTCAAACTGGGTGGGGTTAACCGACTAAAAGGGATAAGTGTCCATATCTATTGAACCAAGCAAGATAGAATCGATTTTATTTTTGCAAATGATAAGGTTTTATGTGTATATTAATCCACAAGCTGATCCAAGGCTCTGTCTTTAATGGTTCAATTTCTACGTCATAGTGGGTGGGGTTAACCGACTAAAAGGGATAAGAATACATATCTATTGAACCCAGCAAGATAGAATCGAATTTATGTTTGCAGATGGTAGTTTTTTATGTGTATATTAATCCACAAGCTGATCCAAGGTTCTATCGTTAACGGTTCAATTTCTAAGTTATACTGGGTGGGGTTAACCGACTAAAATGGATAAGTGTCCATATCTATTGAACCAAGCAAGATAGAATCGATTTTGTTTTTGCAGATGATAGGTTTTTATGTGTATATTAATCCACAAGCTGATCCAAGGTTCTTTCGTTAACGCTTCAATTTCTACATCAAAGTGGGTAGGGTTAACCGACTAAAAGGGATAAGTATCTATATGTATTGAACCAAGCAAAATAGAATCGATTTTGTTTTTGCCGATGATAGGTTTTTATGTGTATATTAATCTACAAGTAGATCCAAGGTCCTATCGCTAACGGTTCAATTTCTACGTCATACTGTGTGGGGTTAACCGACTAATAGGGATAAGTGTCCATATCTATTGAACCAAGCAAGGTAGAATCGAATTTATTTTTGCAGATGGTAGGTTTTTATGTGCATATCAATCCACAAGCTGATCCAAGGTTCTATCGCTAACGGTTCAATTTCTACGTCAAACTGGGTGGGGTTAACCGACTAAAAGGGATAAGTGTCCATATCTATTGAACCAAGCAAGACAGAATCGATTTTATTTTTGCAGATGGTAGGTTTTTATGTGTATATTAATCCACAAGCTGATCCAAGGTTCTATCGTTAACGGTTCAATTTCTACGTTAGAGTGGTTGGGGTTAATCGACTAAAAGGGATAAGTGTCCATATCTGTTGAACCAAGCAAGATAGAATCGATTTATTTTTTGCAGATGATAGGCTTTTATGTGTGTATTAATCCACAAGCTGATCCAAGGTTCTATCGTTAACGGTTCAATTTCTACGTTAGAGTGGTTGGGGTTAATCGACTAAAAGGGATAAGTGTCCATATCTATTGAACCAAGCAAGATAGAATCGATTTTGTTTTTGCCAATGATAGGTTTTTATGTGTATATTAATCTACAAGTAGATCCAAGGTCCTATCGCTAACGGTTCAATTTCTACGTCATACTGGGTGGGGTTAACCGACTAATAGAGATAAGTGTCCATATCTATTGAACCAAGCAAGGTAGAATCGAATTTATTTTTGCAGATGGTAGGTTTTTATGTGCATATCAATCCACAAGCTGATCCAAGGTTCTATCGCTAACGGTTCAATTTCTACGTCAAACTGGGTGGGGTTAACCGACTAAAAGGGATAAGTGTCCATATCTATTGAACCAAGCAAGACAGAATCGATTTTATTTTTGCAGATGGTAGGTTTTTATGTGTATATTAATCCACAAGCTGATCCAAGGTTCTATCGTTAACGGTTCAATTTCTACGCTAGGGTGGTTGGGGTTAATCGACTAAAAGGGATAAGTGTCCATATCTATTGAACCAAGCAAGATAGAATCGATTTTGTTTTTGCAGATGATAGGTTTTTACGTGTGTATTAATCCACAAGCTGATCCAAGGTTATATCGCTAATGGTTCAATTTCTACGTCATACTGGGTGTGGTTAACCGACTAATAGGGATAAGTGTCTATATCTATTGAACCAAACAAGGTAGGATCGAATTTATTTTTGCAGATGGTAGGTTTTTATGTGCATATTAATCCACAAGCTGATCCGAGGTTCTATCGTTAACGGTTCAATTTCTACGTCAAAGTGGGTGGGGTTAACCGACTAAAAGGGATAAGTATCCATATCTATTGAACCAAGCAAGATAGAATCGGATCAATTTTTGCAGATGGTAGGTTTTTATGTGTATATTAATCCAAAAGCTGATCCAAGGTTCTATCGGTAACGGTTCAATTTCTACGTTATACTGGGTGGGGTTAACCGACTAAAAGGGATAAGTGTCCATATCTATTGAACTAAGCAAGATAGAATCGATTTTATTTTTGCAGATGGTAGGCTTTTATGTGCACATTAATCCACAAGCTGATCCAAGGTTCTATCGCTAACGGTTCAATTTCTACGTCAAACTGGGTGGGGTTAACCGACTAAAAGGGATAAGTGTCCATATCTATTGAACCAAGCAAGACAGAATCGATTTTATTTTTGCAGATGGTAGGTTTTTATGTGTATATTAATCCACAAGCTGATCCAAGGTTCTATCGTTAACGGTTCAATTTCTACGTTAGAGTGGTTGGGGTTAATCGACTAAAAGGGATAAGTGCCCATATCTATTGAACCAAGCAAGATAGAATCGATTTTGTTTTTGCAGATGATAGGTTTTTACGTGTGTATTAATCCACAAGCTGATCCAAGGTTATATCGCTAACGGTTCAATTTCTACGTCATACTGGGTGTGGTTAACCGACTAATAGGGATAAGTGTCTATATCTATTGAACCAAACAAGGTAGGATCGAATTTATTTTTGCAGATGGTAGGTTTTTATGTGCATATCAATCCACAAGCTGATCCAAGGTTCTATCGCTAACGGTTCAATTTCTACGTCAAACTGGGTGGGGTTAACCGACTAAAAGGGATAAGTGTCCATATCTATTGAACCAAGCAAGACAGAATCGATTTTATTTTTGCAGATGGTAGGTTTTTATGTGTATATTAATCCACAAGCTGATCCAAGGTTCTATCGTTAACGGTTCAATTTCTACGTTAGAGTGGTTGGGGTTAATCGACTAAAAGGGATAAGTGTCCATATCTATTGAACCAAGCAAGATAGAATCGATTTTGTTTTTGCAGATGATAGGTTTTTACGTGTGTATTAATCCACAAGCTGATCCAAGGTTCTATCGCTAACGGTTCAATTTCCACGTTATACTGGGTGGGGTTAACCGACTAAAAGGGATAAGTGTCCATATCTATTGAACTAAGCAAGATAGAATCGATTTTATTTTTGTAGATGATAGGTTTTTATGTGTGTATTAATCCACAAGCTGACCCAAGGTTATATCGCTAACGGTTCAATTTCTGCGTCATACTGGGTGTGGTTAACCGACTAATAGGGATAAGTGTCTATATCTATTGAACCAAGCAAGGTAGGATCGAATTTATTTTTGCAGATGGTAGGTTTTTATGTTCATATTAATCCACAAGCTGATCCAAGGTTCTATCGTTAACGGTTCAATTTCTACGTCAAAGTGGGTGGGGTTAACCGACTAAAAGGGATAAGTATCCATATCTATTGAACCAAGCAAGATAGAATCGGATCAATTTTTGCAGATGGTAGGTTTTTATGTGTATATTAATCCACAAGCTGACCCAAGGTTCTATCGCTAACGGTTCAATTTCTACGTTATACTGGGTGGGGTTAACCGACTAAAAGGGATAAGTGTCCATATCTATTGAAATAAGCAAGATAGAATCCATTTTATTTTTGCAGATGGTAGGCTTTTATGTGTGTATTAATCCACAAGCTGATCCAAGGTCCTATCGCTAACGGTTCAATTTCTGCGTCATACTGGGTGTGGTTAACCGACTAATAGGGATAAGTGTCTATATCTATTGAACCAAGCAAGGTAGGATCGAATTTATTTTTGCAGATGGTAGGGTTTTATGTGCATATCAATCCACAAGCTGATCCAAGGTTCTATCGCTAACGGTTCAATTTCTACGTCAAACTGGGTGGGGTTAACCGACTAAAAGGGATAAGTGTCCATATCTATTGAACTAAGCAGGATAGAATCGAATTTATTTTTGCAGATGGTAGGTTTTTATGTGCATATCAATCCACAAGCTGATCCAAGGTTCTATCGCTAACGGTTCAATTTCTACGTCAAACTGGGTGGGGTTAACCGACTAAAAGGGATAAGTGTCCATATCTATTGAACCAAGCAAGACAGAATCGATTTTATTTTTGCAGATGGTAGGTTTTTATGTGTATATTAATCCACAAGCTGATCCAAGGTTCTATCGTTAACGGTTCAATTTCTATGTTAGAGTGGTTGGGGTTAATCGACTAAAAGGGATAAGTGTCCATATCTATTGAACCAATCAAGATAGAATCGATTTATTTTTTGCAGATGATAGGCTTTTATGTGTGTATTAATCCACAAGCTGATCCAAGGTTCTATCGTTAACGGTTCAATTTCTACGTTAGAGTGGTTGGGGTTAATCGACTAAAAGGGATAAGTGTCCATATCTATTGAACCAAGCAAGATAGAATCGATTTTGTTTTTGCCAATGATAGGTTTTTATGTGTATATTAATCTACAAGTAGATCCAAGGTCCTATCGCTAACGGTTCAATTTCTACGTCATACTGGGTGGGGTTAACCGACTAATAGGGATAAGTGTCCATATCTATTGAACCAAGCAAGGTAGAATCGAATTTATTTTTGCAGATGGTAGGTTTTTATGTGCATATCAATCCACAAGCTGACCCAAGGTTCTATCGCTAACGGTTCAATTTCTACGTCAAACTGGGTGGGGTTAACCGACTAAAAGGGATAAGTGTCCATATCTATTGAACCAAGCAAGACAGAATCGATTTTATTTTTGCAGATGGTAGGTTTTTATGTGTATATTAATCCACAAGCTGATCCAAGGTTCTATCGTTAACGGTTCAATTTCTACGTTAGAGTGGTTGGGGTTAATCGACTAAAAGGGATAAGTGTCCATATCTATTGAACCAAGCAAGATAGAATCGATTTTGTTTTTGCAGATGATAGGTTTTTACGTGTGTATTAATCCACAAGCTGATCCAAGGTTATATCGCTAACGGTTCAATTTCTACGTCATACTGGGTGTGGTTAACCGACTAATAGGTATAAGTGTCTATATCTATTGAACCAAACAAGGTAGGATCGAATTTATTTTTGCAGATGGTAGGTTTTTGTGTGTATATTAATCCACAAGCTGATCCAAGGTTCTATCGCTAACGGTTCAATTTCTACGTCATACTGGGTGTGGTTAACCGACTAATAGGGATAAGTGTCTATATCTATTGAACCAAGCAAGGTAGGATCGAATTTATTTTTTTAGATGGTAGGTTTTTATGTGCATATTAATCCACAAGCTCATCCAAGGTTCTATCGCTAACGGTTCAATTTCTACGTCAAACTGGGTGGGGTTAACCGACTAAAAGGGATAAGTGTCCATATCTGTTGAACCTAGCAAGACAGAATCGATTTTATTTTTGCAGATGGTAGGTTTTTATGTGTGTATTAATCCACAAGCTGATCCAAGGTTCTATCGCTAACGGTTCAATTTCTACGTCATACTGTGTGTGGTTAACCGACTAAAAGGGATAAGTGTCCATATCTATTGAACCAAGCAAGATAGAATCGATTTTGTTTTTGCAGATGATAGGTTTTTATGTGTATATTAATCCACAAGCTGATCCAAGGTTCTATCGCTAACGGTTCAATTTCTATGTCATACTGTGTGTGGTTAACCGACTAAAAGGGATAAGTGTCCATATCTATTGAACCAAGCAAGATAGAATCGATTTTGTTTTTGCAGATGATAGGCTTTTATGTGTGTATTAATCCACAAGCTGATCCAAGGTTCTATCGCTAACGGTTCAATTTCTACGTCATACTGGGTTTGGTTAACCGACTAATAGGGATAAGTGTCTATATCTATTGAACCAAGCAAGATAGAATCGATTTTGTTTTTGCAGATGATAGGTTTTTATGTGTATATTAATCCACAAGCTGATCCAAGGTTCTATCGCTAACGGTTCAATTTCTACGTCATACTGTGTGTGGTTAACCGACTAAAAGGGATAAGTGTCCATATCTATTGAACCAAGCAAGATAGAATCGATTTTGTTTTTGCAGATGATAGGTTTTTATGTGTGTATTAATCCACAAGCTGATCCAAGGTTCTATCGCTAACGGTTCAATTTCTACGTCATACTGGGTGTGGTTAACCGACTAATAGGGATAAGTGTCTATATCTATTGAACCAAGCAAGGTAGGATCGAATTTATTTTTTCAGATGGTAGGTTTTTATGTGCATATTAATCCACAAGCTCATCCAAGGTTCTATCGCTAACGGTTCAATTTCTACGTCAAACTGGGTGGGGTTAACCGACTAAAAGGGATAAGTGTCCATATCTGTTGAACCAAGCAAGGTAGGATCGAATTTATTTTTTCAGATGGTAGGTTTTTATGTGCATATTAATCCACAAGCTCATCCAAGGTTCTATCGCTAACGGTTCAATTTCTACGTCAAACTGGGTGGGGTTAACCGACTAAAAGGGATAAGTGTCCATATCTATTGAACCATGCAAGATAGAATCGATTTTGTTTTTGCAGATGATAGGGTTTTATGTGTATATTAATCCACAAGCTGATCCAAGGTTCTATCGCTAACGGTTCAATTTCTACGTCATACTGTGTGTGGTTAACCGACTAAAAGGGATAAGTGTCCATATCTATTGAACCAAGCAAGATAGAATCGATTTTGTTTTTGCAGATGATAGGCTTTTATGTGTGTATTAATCCACAAGCTGATCCAAGGTTCTATCGCTAACGGTTCAATTTCTACGTCATACTGGGTTTGGTTAACCGACTAATAGGGATAAGTGTCTATATCTATTGAACCAAGCAAGATAGAATCGATTTTGTTTTTGCAGATGATAGGTTTTTATGTGTGTATTAATCCACAAGCTGATCCAAGGTTCTATCGCTAACGGTTCAATTTCTACGTCATACTGGGTGTGGTTAACCGACTAATAGGGATAAGTGTCTATATCTATTGAACCAAGCAAGGTAGGATCGAATTTATTTTTTCAGATGGTAGGTTTTTATGTGCGTATTAATCCACAAGCTCATCCAAGGTTCTATCGCTAACGGTTCAATTTCTACGTCAAACTGGGTGGGGTTAACAGACTAAAAGGGATAAGTGTCCATATCTGTTGAACCTAGCAAGACAGAATCGATTTTATTTTTGCAGATGGTAGGTTTTTATGTGTGTATTAATCCACAAGCTGATCCAAGGTTCTATCGTTAACGGTTCAATTTATACGTCATACTGTGTGGGGTTAACCGACTAAAAGGGATAAATGTCCATATCTATTGAACCAAGCAAAATATAATCGATTTTATTTTTGCAGGTTATAGGTTTTTATGTGTATATTAATCCACCAGCTGATCCAAGGTTCTATCGTTAACGGTTCAATTTCTACGTCAAAGTGGGTAGGGTTAACCGACTAATAGGGATAAGTGTCCATATCTATTGAACCAAGCAAGGTAGAATCGATTTTATTTTTGCAGATGGTAGGTTTTTATGTGCATATCAATCCACAAGCTGATCGAAGGTTCTATCGCTAACGGTTCAGTTTCTACGTCAAACTGGGTGGGGTTAACCGACTAAAAGGGATAAGTGTCCATATCTATTGAACCAAGCAAGATAGAATCGATTTTATTTTTGCAAATGATAAGGTTTTATGTGTATATTAATCCACAAGCTGATCCAAGGCTCTGTCTTTAATGGTTCAATTTCTACGTCATAGTGGGTGGGGTTAACCGACTAAAAGGGATAAGAATACATATCTATTGAACCCAGCAAGATAGAATCGAATTTATGTTTGCAGATGGTAGTTTTTTATGTGTATATTAATCCACAAGCTGATCCAAGGTTCTATCGTTAACGGTTCAATTTCTAAGTTATACTGGGTGGGGTTAACCGACTAAAATGGATAAGTGTCCATATCTATTGAACCAAGCAAGATAGAATCGATTTTGTTTTTGCAGATGATAGGTTTTTATGTGTATATTAATCCACAAGCTGATCCAAGGTTCTTTCGTTAACGCTTCAATTTCTACATCAAAGTGGGTAGGGTTAACCGACTAAAAGGGATAAGTATCTATATGTATTGAACCAAGCAAAATAGAATCGATTTTGTTTTTGCCGATGATAGGTTTTTATGTGTATATTAATCTACAAGTAGATCCAAGGTCCTATCGCTAACGGTTCAATTTCTACGTCATACTGTGTGGGGTTAACCGACTAATAGGGATAAGTGTCCATATCTATTGAACCAAGCAAGGTAGAATCGAATTTATTTTTGCAGATGGTAGGTTTTTATGTGCATATCAATCCACAAGCTGATCCAAGGTTCTATCGCTAACGGTTCAATTTCTACGTCAAACTGGGTGGGGTTAACCGACTAAAAGGGATAAGTGTCCATATCTATTGAACCAAGCAAGACAGAATCGATTTTATTTTTGCAGATGGTAGGTTTTTATGTGTATATTAATCCACAAGCTGATCCAAGGTTCTATCGTTAACGGTTCAATTTCTACGTTAGAGTGGTTGGGGTTAATCGACTAAAAGGGATAAGTGCCCATATCTATTGAACCAAGCAAGATAGAATCGATTTTGTTTTTGCAGATGATAGGTTTTTACGTGTGTATTAATCCACAAGCTGATCCAAGGTTATATCGCTAACGGTTCAATTTCTACGTCATACTGGGTGTGGTTAACCGACTAATAGGAATAAGTGTCTATATCTATTGAACCAAACAAGGTAGGATCGAATTTATTTTTGCAGATGGTAGGTTTTTATGTGCATATCAATCCACAAGCTGATCCAAGGTTCTATCGCTAACGGTTCAATTTCTACGTCAAACTGGGTGGGGTTAACCGACTAAAAGGGATAAGTGTCCATATCTATTCAACCAAGCAAGACAGAATCGATTTTATTTTTGCAGATGGTAGGTTTTTATGTGTATATTAATCCACAAGCTGATCCAAGGTTCTATCGTTAACGGTTCAATTTCTACGTTATACTGGGTGGGGTTAATCGACTAAAAGGGATAAGTGTCCATATCTATTGAACCAAGCAAGATAGAATCGATTTTGTTTTTGCAGATGATAGGTTTTTACGTGTGTATTAATCCACAAGCTGATCCAAGGTTCTATCGCTAACGGTTCAATTTCTACGTTATACTGGGTGGGGTTAACCGACTAAAAGGGATAAGTGTCCATATCTATTGAACTAAGCAAGATAGAATCGATTTTATTTTTGTAGATGATAGGTTTTTATGTGTGCATTAATCCACAAGCTGACCCAAGGTTATATCGCTAACGGTTCAATTTCTGCGTCATACTGGGTGTGGTTAACCGACTAATAGGGATAAGTGTCTATATCTATTGAACCAAGCAAGGTAGGATCGAATTTATTTTTGCAGATGGTAGGGTTTTATGTGCATATCAATCCACAAGCTGATCCAAGGTTCTATCGCTAACGGTTCAATTTCTACGTCAAACTGGGTGGGGTTAACCGACTAAAAGGGATAAGTGTCCATATCTATTGAACTAAGCAGGATAGAATCGATTTTATTTTTGCAGATGGTAGGTTTTTATGTGTATATTAATCTACAAGCTGATCCAAGGTCCTATCGCTAACGGTTCAATTTCTACGTCATACTGGGTGGGGTTAACCGACTAATAGGGATAAGTGTCCATATCTATTGAACCAAGCAAGGTAGAATCGAATTTATTTTTGCAGATGATAGGTTTTTATGTGTGTATTAATCCACAAGCTGATCCAAGGTTATATCGCTAACGGTTCAATTTCTATGTCATACTGGGTGTGGTTAACCGACTAATAGGGATAAGTGTCTATATCTATTGAACCAAGCAAGGTAGGATCGAATTTATTTTTGCAGATGGTAGGTTTTTATGTGCATATTAATCCACAAGCTGATCCAAGGTTCCATCGCTAACGGTTCAATTTCTACGTTATACTGGGTGGGGTTAACCGACTAAAAGGGATAAGTGTCCATTTCTATTGAACCAAGCAAGATAGAATCGATTTTGTTTTTGCCGATGTTAGTTTTTATGTGTATATTAATATACAAGTAGATCCAAGGTTCTATCGCTAACGGTTCAATTTCTACGTTATACTGGGTGGGGTTAACCGACTAAAAGGGATAAGTGTCCATATCTATTGAACTAAGCAAGATAGAATCGATTTTATTTTTGTAGATGATAGGTTTTTATGTGTGTATTAATCCACAAGCTGACCCAAGGTTATATCGCTAACGGTTCAATTTCTGCGTCATACTGGGTGTGGTTAACCGACTAATAGGGATAAGTGTCTATATCTATTGAACCAAGCAAGGTAGGATCGAATTTATTTTTGCAGATGGTAGGGTTTTATGTGCATATCAATCCACAAGCTGACCCAAGGTTCTATCGCTAACGGTTCAATTTCTACGTTATACTGGGTGGGGTTAACCGACTAAAAGGGATAAGTGTCCATATCTATTGAAATAAGCAAGATAGAATCGATTTTATTTTTGCAGATGGTAGGCTTTTATGTGTATATTAATCCACAAGCTGATCCAAGGTCCTATCGCTAACGGTTCAATTTCTGCGTCATACTGGGTGTGGTTATCCGACTAATAGGGATAAGTGTCTATATCTATTGAACCAAGCAAGGTAGGATCGAATTTATTTTTGCAGATGGTAGGGTTTTATGTGCATATTAATCCACAAGCTGATCCAAGGTTCTATCCCTAACGGTTCAATTTCTACGTTATACTGGGTGGGGTTAACCGACTAAAAGGGATAAGTGTCCATATCTATTGAACCAAGGAAGATAGAATCGATTTTGTTTTTGTAGATGATAGGTTTTTATGTGTGCATTAATCCACAAGCTGATTCAAGGTTATATCGCTAACGGTTCAATTTCTACGTCATACTGGGTGTGGTTAACCGACTAATAGGGATAAGTGTCTATATCTATTGAACCAAACAAGGTAGGATCGAATTTATTTTTGCAGATGGTAGGTTTTTATGTGCATATCAATCCACAAGCTGATCCAAGATTCTATCGCTAACGGTTCAATTTCTACGTCAAACTGGGTGGGGTTAACCGACTAAAAGGGATAAGTGTCCATATCTATTGAACCAAGCAAGGCAGAATCGATTTTATTTTTGCAGATGGTAGGTTTTTATGTGTATATTAATCCACAAGCTGATCCAAGGTTCTATCGTTAACGGTTCAATTTCTACGTTAGAGTGGTTGGGGTTAATCGACTAAAAGGGATAAGTGTCCATATCTATTGAACCAAGCAAGATAGAATCGATTTTGTTTTTGCAGATGATAGGTTTTTACGTGTGTATTAATCCACAAGCTGATCCAAGGTTCTATCGCTAACGGTTCAATTTCTACGTTATACTGGGTGGGGTTAACCGACTAAAAGGGATAAGTGTCCATATCTATTGAACTATGCAAGATAGAATCGATTTTATTTTTGTAGATGATAGGTTTTTATGTGTGTATTAATCCACAAGCTGACCCAAGGTTATATCGCTAACGGTTCAATTTCTGCGTCATACTGGGTGTGGTTAACCGACTAATAGGGATAAGTGTCTATATCTATTGAACCAAGCAAGGTAGGATCGAATTTATTTTTGCAGATGGTAGGGTTTTATGTGCATATCAATCCACAAGCTGATCCAAGGTTCTATCGCTAACGGTTCAATTTCTACGTCAAACTGGGTGGGGTTAACCGACTAAAAGGGATAAGTGTCCATATCTATTGAACTAAGCAGGATAGAATCGATTTTATTTTTGCAGATGGTAGGTTTTTATGTGTATATTAATCTACAAGCTGATCCAAGGTCCTATCGCTAACGGTTCAATTTCTACGTCATACTGGGTGGGGTTAACCGACTAATAGGGATAAGTGTCCATATCTATTGAACCAAGCAAGGTAGAATCGAATTTATTTTTGCAGATGATAGGTTTTTATGTGTGTATTAATCCACAAGCTGATCCAAGGTTATATCGCTAACGGTTCAATTTCTATGTCATACTGGGTGTGGTTAACCGACTAATAGGGATAAGTGTCTATATCTATTGAACCAAGCAAGGTAGGATCGAATTTATTTTTGCAGATGGTAGGTTTTTATGTGCATATTAATCCACAAGCTGATCCAAGGTTCCATCGCTAACGGTTCAATTTCTACGTTATACTGGGTGGGGTTAACCGACTAAAAGGGATAAGTGTCCATTTCTATTGAACCAAGCAAGATAGAATCGATTTTGTTTTTGCCGATGTTAGTTTTTATGTGTATATTAATATACAAGTAGATCCAAGGTCCTATCGCTAACGGTTTAATTTCTACGTCATACTGGGTGGGGTTAACCGACTAATAGGGATAAGTGTCCATATCTATTGAACCAAGCAAGGTAGAATCGAATTTATTTTTGCAGATGGTAGGTTTTTATGTGCATATCAATCCACAAGCTGATCCAAGGTTCTATCGCTAACGGTTCAATTTCTACGTCAAACTGGGTGGGGTTAACCGACTAAAAGGGATAAGTGTCCATATCTATTGAACCAAGCAAGACAGAATCGATTTTATTTTTGCAGATGGTAGGTTTTTATGTGTATATTAATCCACAAGCTGATCCAAGGTTCTATCGTTAACGGTTCAATTTCTACGTTAGAGTGGTTGGGGTTAATCGACTAAAAGGGATAAGTGTCCATATCTATTGAACCAAGCAAGATAGAATCGATTTATTTTTTGCAGATGATAGGCTTTTATGTGTGTATTAATCCACAAGCTGATCCAAGGTTCTATCGTTAACGGTTCAATTTCTACGTTAGAGTGGTTGGGGGTTAATCGACTAAAAGGGATAAGTGTCCATATCTATTGAACCAAGCAAGATAGAATCGATTTTGTTTTTGCCAATGATAGGTTTTTATGTGTATATTAATCTACAAGTAGATCCAAGGTCCTATCGCTAACGGTTCAATTTCTACGTCATACTGGGTGGGGTTAACCGACTAATAGGGATAAGTGTCCATATCTATTGAACCAAGCAAGGTAGAATCGAATTTATTTTTGCAGATGGTAGGTTTTTATGTGCATATCAATCCACAAGCTGATCCAAGGTTCTATCGCTAACGGTTCAATTTCTACGTCAAACTGGGTGGGGTTAACCGACTAAAAGGGATAAGTGTCCATATCTATTGAACCAAGCAAGACAGAATCGATTTTATTTTTGCAGATGGTAGGTTTTTATGTGTATATTAATCCACAAGCTGATCCAAGGTTCTATCGTTAACGGTTCAATTTCTACGCTAGGGTGGTTGGGGTTAATCGACTAAAAGGGATAAGTGTCCATATCTATTGAACCAAGCAAGATAGAATCGATTTTGTTTTTGCAGATGATAGGTTTTTACGTGTGTATTAATCCACAAGCTGATCCAAGGTTATATCGCTAATGGTTCAATTTCTACGTCATACTGGGTGTGGTTAACCGACTAATAGGGATAAGTGTCTATATCTATTGAACCAAACAAGGTAGGATCGAATTTATTTTTGCAGATGGTAGGTTTTTATGTGCATATTAATCCACAAGCTGATCCGAGGTTCTATCGTTAACGGTTCAATTTCTACGTCAAAGTGGGTGGGGTTAACCGACTAAAAGGGATAAGTATCCATATCTATTGAACCAAGCAAGATAGAATCCGATCAATTTTTGCAGATGGTAGGTTTTTATGTGTATATTAATCCACAAGCTGATCCAAGGTTCTATCGGTAACGGTTCAATTTCTACGTTATACTGGGTTGGGTTAACCGACTAAAAGGGATAAGTGTCCATATCTATTGAACTAAGCAAGATAGAATCGATTTTATTTTTGCAGATGGTAGGCTTTTATGTGCACATTAATCCACAAGCTGATCCAAGGTTCTATCGCTAACGGTTCAATTTCTACGTCAAACTGGGTGGGGTTAACCGACTAAAAGGGATAAGTGTCCATATCTATTGAACCAAGCAAGACAGAATCGATTTTATTTTTGCAGATGGTAGGTTTTTATGTGTATATTAATCCACAAGCTGATCCAAGGTTCTATCGTTAACGGTTCAATTTCTACGTTAGAGTGGTTGGGGTTAATCGACTAAAAGGGATAAGTGCCCATATCTATTGAACCAAGCAAGATAGAATCGATTTTGTTTTTGCAGATGATAGGTTTTTACGTGTGTATTAATCCACAAGCTGATCCAAGGTTATATCGCTAACGGTTCAATTTCTACGTCATACTGGGTGTGGTTAACCGACTAATAGGGATAAGTGTCTATATCTATTGAACCAAACAAGGTAGGATCGAATTTATTTTTGCAGATGGTAGGTTTTTATGTGCATATCAATCCACAAGCTGATCCAAGGTTCTATCGCTAACGGTTCAATTTCTACGTCAAACTGGGTGGGGTTAACCGACTAAAAGGGATAAGTGTCCATATCTATTGAACCAAGCAAGACAGAATCGATTTTATTTTTGCAGATGGTAGGTTTTTATGTGTATATTAATCCACAAGCTGATCCAAGGTTCTATCGTTAACGGTTCAATTTCTACGTTAGAGTGGTTGGGGTTAATCGACTAAAAGGGATAAGTGTCCATATCTATTGAACCAAGCAAGATAGAATCGATTTTGTTTTTGCAGATGATAGGTTTTTACGTGTGTATTAATCCACAAGCTGATCCAAGGTTCTATCGCTAACGGTTCAATTTCCACGTTATACTGGGTGGGGTTAACCGACTAAAAGGGATAAGTGTCCATATCTATTGAACTAAGCAAGATAGAATCGATTTTATTTTTGTAGATGATAGGTTTTTATGTGTGTATTAATCCACAAGCTGACCCAAGGTTATATCGCTAACGGTTCAATTTCTGCGTCATACTGGGTGTGGTTAACCGACTAATAGGGATAAGTGTCTATATCTATTGAACCAAGCAAGGTAGGATCGAATTTATTTTTGCAGATGATAGGTTTTTATGTTCATATTAATCCACAAGCTGATCCAAGGTTCTATCGTTAACGGTTCAATTTCTACGTCAAAGTGGGTGGGGTTAACCGACTAAAAGGGATAAGTATCCATATCTATTGAACCAAGCAAGATAGAATCGGATCAATTTTTGCAGATGGTAGGTTTTTATGTGTATATTAATCCACAAGCTGACCCAAGGTTCTATCGCTAACGGTTCAATTTCTACGTTATACTGGGTGGGGTTAACCGACTAAAAGGGATAAGTGTCCATATCTATTGAAATAAGCAAGATAGAATCCATTTTATTTTTGCAGATGGTAGGCTTTTATGTGTGTATTAATCCACAAGCTGATCCAAGGTCCTATCGCTAACGGTTCAATTTCTGCGTCATACTGGGTGTGGTTAACCGACTAATAGGGATAAGTGTCTATATCTATTGAACCAAGCAAGGTAGGATCGAATTTATTTTTGCAGATGGTAGGGTTTTATGTGCATATCAATCCACAAGCTGATCCAAGGTTCTATCGCTAACGGTTCAATTTCTACGTCAAACTGGGTGGGGTTAACCGACTAAAAGGGATAAGTGTCCATATCTATTGAACTAAGCAGGATAGAATCGAATTTATTTTTGCAGATGGTAGGTTTTTATGTGCATATCAATCCACAAGCTGATCCAAGGTTCTATCGCTAACGGTTCAATTTCTACGTCAAACTGGGTGGGGTTAACCGACTAAAAGGGATAAGTGTCCATATCTATTGAACCAAGCAAGACAGAATCGATTTTATTTTTGCAGATGGTAGGTTTTTATGTGTATATTAATCCACAAGCTGATCCAAGGTTCTATCGTTAACGGTTCAATTTCTATGTTAGAGTGGTTGGGGTTAATCGACTAAAAGGGATAAGTGTCCATATCTATTGAACCAATCAAGATAGAATCGATTTATTTTTTGCAGATGATAGGCTTTTATGTGTGTATTAATCCACAAGCTGATCCAAGGTTCTATCGTTAACGGTTCAATTTCTACGTTAGAGTGGTTGGGGTTAATCGACTAAAAGGGATAAGTGTCCATATCTATTGAACCAAGCAAGATAGAATCGATTTTGTTTTTGCCAATGATAGGTTTTTATGTGTATATTAATCTACAAGTAGATCCAAGGTCCTATCGCTAACGGTTCAATTTCTACGTCATACTGGGTGGGGTTAACCGACTAATAGGGATAAGTGTCCATATCTATTGAACCAAGCAAGGTAGAATCGAATTTATTTTTGCAGATGGTAGGTTTTTATGTGCATATCAATCCACAAGCTGACCCAAGGTTCTATCGCTAACGGTTCAATTTCTACGTCAAACTGGGTGGGGTTAACCGACTAAAAGGGATAAGTGTCCATATCTATTGAACCAAGCAAGACAGAATCGATTTTATTTTTGCAGATGGTAGGTTTTTATGTGTATATTAATCCACAAGCTGATCCAAGGTTCTATCGTTAACGGTTCAATTTCTACGTTAGAGTGGTTGGGGTTAATCGACTAAAAGGGATAAGTGTCCATATCTATTGAACCAAGCAAGATAGAATCGATTTTGTTTTTGCAGATGATAGGTTTTTACGTGTGTATTAATCCACAAGCTGATCCAAGGTTATATCGCTAACGGTTCAATTTCTACGTCATACTGGGTGTGGTTAACCGACTAATAGGTATAAGTGTCTATATCTATTGAACCAAACAAGGTAGGATCGAATTTATTTTTGCAGATGGTAGGTTTTTGTGTGTGTATTAATCCACAAGCTGATCCAAGGTTCTATCTCTAACGGTTCAATTTCTACGTCATACTGGGTGTGGTTAACCGACTAATAGGGATAAGTGTCTATATCTATTGAACCAAGCAAGGTAGGATCGAATTTATTTTTTTAGATGGTAGGTTTTTATGTGCATATTAATCCACAAGCTCATCCAAGGTTCTATCGCTAAC